>NC_083318.1:104217832-104545551 GCF_963455315.2 Globicephala melas | reverse complement strand
AGTCACCCTTGAGCATTTACTATAAGCTTCTTTTTCTCCTTATTTTGTAACATTGATACTACTTATGCCCACCACAGAACAAGATTAAGTTCTTTCTCTCATGAAATTCCTTCGAACTTTTACAGAGAGCATTATATTCTCCTGAATTTTCCTTCTACGGTTTATAAATTCCTAAGTCTTTTGACAACTACTTCTACAACATGGTTTGGGGTCTTCATCATCATCCTGGCTGTGAATTCAGTGCTTCAGTTCATCAGTCTCTCTGAAAACAATAACTGAAAATGAATTTGGGACTTCCCTGGTGGTCCAGTGGTTAAGAATCTGCCTTCCAATGCAGGGGATGCGGGTTCAATCCCTGGTCGGGGAACCAAGATCCCACATGCCGCGGGGCAACTAAGCCCATGCGCTGGAACTACTGAGTCAGTGGGCTCTAGAGCCCACGAGCCACAACTAGAGAGAAGACCGCGTGCCGCAACAAAGAACTAATGCAGCCAAATAAATAAATAAATAATTTTAAAAAAGAAATTAAATGAACTCAATTCCATAGATATGGTCTGACCTAGGCAGAACAGAATGAGATAATCACCTTATACCTTTCTAGACACAATTACATTACTGATTGCTATTGAATCCATTATCAACAAAAACCCTAGCAACTTTGGATTGGTTTGGCCAATACAAGCCTAATACTTGTCACAAAGCTGAGATAAGAAATTCTTCCTTTTTGCTAAATGAATTCTTATTCAGATTACTGTGTCTCAGTAAGGTACAGTAAAAATTAGCAGCTACTGCACATTGGCAGCTACTGAACATTGGCAATAAATATACACACTTTGAAATATACACACTCTGAATTACCTAAAATGTAATGCTACAGGACAGAACATCTCAGAGTCTAGTCTGTTTCCTGTACTCTTATCCAGGGTTAGTTCCCAGATTCACAACCTCCTCTCTATCTTCACTACCCTAGTTCTCACTGTTACCAACCTCAACTACTCTTTCTAGTCCTCTCACCCACATGTTGACAGATTATTCTGTTTATAGCACACAGCTAGCATCGTGGTATTAGTGATTTGCCTCTACTAGTTTACCCTGGCACTGAGTAAAGCCAACCAGTAATTATACTGGCATTTGATAATCAGTTCCTTCTCTCTCAGCAAACCCCGTAACTGCAACAGAGCATGATTCCCAGTCGTATGGACTATGCCGTGGATATGCAACATACGTTGAACACATATTTGTACGTATATAATGTATATAGGCATTCTTCCTTATATATAAGGAATTTCTTCACTCTGTAGAGCAGTTTAACTTTGCTGTTTGCTTCCCTCCTGCAAATAAAATAAGCATATCAAGAAATGAGAGATAGTCTCTAAGATCTGTCACACAGGTCTAAAGGGCTCAGGTCCCTCATCCCAAATGAAGTGAACAATACAAATCCAAAGTTCTGCGTGTTCTATTTTGTACCCTGTGATAAGGTACAAAGTAGTCTTTATATTTGATTTCTACATAACAAGCACCTTTTCGATCAAAATTAAATGCTGCAAGGGGCTCCTATAATTCCTCTATACTCCATCCAGTGCAGAATCTATCTGAGAAGTGAGGTTAAGTGCATGGATACAACAACAGTATTTTAGACCCACAAACAGCCTACCCCTGAGAGACAAAGTGTCTGGGGGAAAATAAAGATATCTCTAGTCTTCATTTTCTTAATTAATAAAACGACAGTGTTAGACTAGATAACTGCTAAGGTTCCCAACTAGTGCTAATACTCCATGAGTCTTTCATTCTGAATACTATTAGTCTCTAAGGGAAAAAAAATTCATATATATATCTCCAGCAGTTCCATTAACACAGACAGTTTGGTGAAACCTGAAAAGAGCTAACACACCTCAGCTAGAAAAACTGTCAACAAAGCAGAACAGAGAAACTGCATGTAGTTTGTTAGGACATAAATGAAGACCATAATAAGTTTAAGAATATAAAAATGATTAATTCTTTTAAGAAGTGTCATTTAAGTCAGCTTAAATTCAATCAAGAAGTGGTGTACATCAAATGCTTTCACAGTTCTGCAAAGGAAGAAATCTTCTGTATCAGTAAATTAACATTGAGACAGACCCTCGAATAAGCGGCATCTATTCTTTAGTATGCATATCACAAAGTCAAGGCTGGTAATACCATTAGTAGAACCACTCTTTCAAGTTTCCTTCAAGAGGGCAGATTTCAAAATCATGAGCTTATTTTGACAGATGTTTACCCCAAGCAGTGATTCCTAGACTAAATTACAGAAGGGTGGGCAAATGATTGAAGTAAACTGACTGCAGAAGAAAATGTTATGGGACCAGCTCTCAGAGAGGATAAGGCATAATCTAGATATACCAAATTTGGGTGCGACTTGACTACTACTGGCCTATAAACTCCTTTGAAGCAGGGGTTAAATCGTATTGAGTCTGTCATCACCCACAGCAGTTTGGCACATAAAGAGTATAGCTCTGAAAGGACTGACCACTGGGTCTAAGCTGAGCAGCCAAGAGATGACTGGGAGAACTGGAACCAGAGAACATATATTTATGAAGAAATACAAGAGCACGAGAAGGCAGGAATATGGTCAGCGCAAAGGTTGAAACCTTGGGAGTTCCAAATACCAACAAGGTTCAACATGCCCTAGAGTTGTGCTCTAAGGTGGCAAATGGGTTTATGGAAGGAAGACAGTAGTCTCAAGGAGGTAGGAAGAGGGAGGCTCAAGGGAGACAACAGTATAGATTTTGAAGTTGCTGATGACAAGAGAAACAAAGTACAGAGGGAAAAGACAATACAGGTGTCAGACTTAGTATGATTGGAGGCCTGGAGACCTAGAGAGCGTACTGCAGACTGACAGTCAGAAAGTGCAGAACCGAGGACAGGGACAGAACAACAGTCTGGAAGTCTACCCTCCTACCCACCTGGTGAGTCGGAGGGGAGTACCCCTTAAAGAAGTTTGCCCCCAACATGCAGGTATGGGACAAAGCAAAGTTTCATTTAAGATAAAGGGAGAGGGTACACACAAGAAAACAGCTGGGCATATAAAAATGTTTGATCAGTGTCCAAGCATGGTGGGAAGGCTAAAGTAGGGCATTATGGGGTGCCTGGACAGGCCTAGGATATATAAACAGATAATAGGGTTAAGAGCAAGAAGAGAACAGGAAATAAACTGAAAGCATGTCAGTGACCTGAGGACTTCTTCACAGGTAGTCCTGTTACTGAGGAATGTCAGGTCCCTCAGAGTTTCAGCTAGAGCACTGGTTTGAATATGATACTAAAAATGATACTAAGCAAAGGTCAGTTAGAACCAATATTAAGCAGCTTCTCAAATTTTTAATGCGGGGAGTGGTGAGATGTAGGAATGACTAAGAATCGGGAACTTACTCTTTCCCTTAAATTTGTTAGAAATTCTCACAATTCAACCACTGGTAACTTTTGTTTATCAACAAGGAAGGTTGAATAAAATTCTTATTTCAAGTTAAAAATCTAACTTCCAAAAGAATTTTTTGCTGGGACTATAAAAATGCACCTGAAGTCATAAGTTCAGTTTTTATCTCCTCTATATTTTTAGTTCAGCAAAAATGCTCAAAACAGAGGTCTTAATGATTTGGGAAATGAGTAAAACATGAACACCAATCAAAACACAAGTCCATAAACCAGCATTCTCCAAACAAGTCCATACTCTTGGCATAGGTGTGAAATTTTGCGTTTTTAGGTATAGAGCAAAAATAATTTCACACAGCTTTTCTGCTAAGAAAACAATTACTCAAGAGCATAAGAAAGGCTGATTACAGTCCAGAACACCAGGTCTCAACATGCAGGTCATTTTGCCTGACTGGTCTGGTGGCCCTTGGTGGTCCATGGTTTGAGGCTGCTACAACCCTGGAAAAGCAGAGTGGGCCAGGGGGGAAGGGCTGTGACTGAAGCAATGGGAGGGGGTCACCAGGATGGGCAGTGCAGACTCTCCCCCAGTGCTGAGACCTCTGACCTTCCCCACTAGGTTTCCCATATTTTTACTTTTCCTAAAGATGCTGATATATGAAAAATGAACACGAGTTCATAGAAGAGATTCCCATGGACCATTTTAATTCTTTCATTACACCTGTACAATTTAATTCAATTATAATGAATAAGACACAGCTCATTTCCAATCTGCAAGAGAAAGGAATGAAGCAGATCTTCTGCCCAGAAGCTCTGGTGAGTTTTCAGAGGATAAGGAGTGCTCCAGTCTCTTAAGCGCAGTCACACTTAGGATCAGGATGTACCCTGAGGTTATGCAACTTTCTTCCCTTTCCCCTCTCTCTCCCTCAGCCCCTCTTTCTCCTCCCTGCTTCTTTCCATGTACGTATGTACTTATGTATTTAATAACTCTTCTATTGCTCCTTATTTCTTCCTTTCCTTCTTTCTTGCCTGTATGTCACACAGCCCACTTATAAGCCCACTGCCTAGGATGGGGGAAAAAAGTTAAGATATTAACTTCTTCTATTCTCATTGTTCTGGGAATACCTTCAGTCTCCTAGATTTATTTATATGCTCAAATTTGAACTTGAAAGTAATTTAGGAGTTTGGGTAGGGCTTCTGGACACAAAAAATGTTTGAATTGTAAAAATAAAGGAGGGAGGGACTGAAAAACAATGATTTATTATGGCATAAAAAGAGAACTCTAAGTATATTCCTGTGTTGACTCCCTACCTCCCCACCTCCTGTTTGCTTAAGATATAAACAACATCATATATTTTCACTATGAAGAACAACTATTTTACTTTAGTATTATACTGGATTATTTATTTTAGAAAGTTTGTGGCAACTAGTTAACAATACCCCAAAGTTATGGAAATAGCTTGATTATACGAAGTTGGTCACTGTAATTTTATTTCTTTAAAATTATAAGGATGAAATATGTATACGAAATAATATTACTGAATTGCTTCAAAATAATATTGGAGAGGGCGCTTTCAAGATGGCAGAGGAATAAGACGTGGATATCACCTTGCTCCCCACAAATACAACAAAACTACATCTACATGTGGAACAACTCCTACAGAACATGTACTGAATGCTGGCAGAAGCCCTCAGACTTGCCAAAAGGGTCTTGGTACTGTGGCCCGGTGTCAGGCCTGAGCCTCTGAGGTGGGAGAGTCAAGTTCAGGACATTGGTCTGCCAGAGACTCCCTGGCCCCACATAATATCAAATGACAAGAGCTCTCCCAGAGATCTCCGTCTCAACGCTAAGACCCAGCTCCATTCAATGACCACCAAGTTAAAGTGCTGGACTCCCTATGCCAAACAATTAGCAAGACAGGAACACAAGCACACCCATTAGCACAGAGGCTGCCTAAAATCATAATAAGGTCACAAACACCCCAAAACACACCACCGGACATGGTCCTGCCCACCAGAAAGACAAGATCCACCAGAACACAGCCACCAGGCCCCTGCACCAGGAAGCCTACACAACCCACTGAAACAAACTTACCCACTGGACGCAGATAACAAAAACGACAGGAACTACGACCCTGCAGCCAGCAAAAAGGAGAACCCAAACACAGTAAGTTAAGCAAAATGAGAAGACAGAGAAACACACAGCAGATGAAGGAGCAAGGTAAAAACCCACCAGACCAAACAATGAAGAGGAAATAGGCAGTCTACCTGAAAAAGAATTCAGAGTAATGATAGTAAAGATGATCCAAAATCTTGGAAATAGAATGGAGAAAATACAAGAAACGTTTAATAAGGACCTAGAAGAACTAAAGAGCAAACAAACAATGATGAACAACACAATAAATGAAATTAAAAATCCTCTAGAAGGAATCAATAGCAGAATAACTGAGGCAGAGGATGGGATAAGAGACCTGGAAGATAAAATAGTGAAAATAACTACTGCAGAACAGAATAAAGAAAAAAGAATGAAAAGAATTAAGGACAATCTCAGAGACCTCTGGGACAACATTAAATGCACCAACATTCGAATTACAGGGGTCCCAGAAGAAGAAGAGAAAAAAAAAAGGGACTGAGAAAATATTTGAAGAGATTATACTTGAAAACTTCCCTAATATGGGAAAGGAAATAGTCAATGAAGTCCAGGAAACACAGAGAGTCCCATACAGGATAAATCCAAGGAGAAACACGCCAAGACACATATTAATCAAACATTCAAATATTAAATACAAAGAAAAAATATTAAAAGCAGAAAGGGAAAAGCAGCAATTAACATACAAGGGAATCCGCATAAGGATTCCCATAAGGTTAACAGCTAATCTTTCCACAGAAACTCTGCAAACCAGAAGGGAGTGGCAGGACATATTTAAAGTGATGACAGGGAAAAACGTACAACCAACATTACTCTACCCAGCAAGGATCTCATTCAGATTCGATGGAGAAATTAAAACCTTTACAGATAAGCAAAAGTTAAGAGAATTCAGCACCACCAAACCAGCTCTACAACAAATGCTAAAGGAACTTCTCTAGGCAGGAAACATAAGAGAAGGAAAAGACCTACAATAACAAACCCAAAACAATAAAGAAAATGGTAATAGGAAAATACATATTGATGACTACCCTACCTTAAATGTAAATGGATTAAATGCTCCAACCAAAAGACATAGGCTTGCTGAATGGATACAAAAACAAGACCCATATATATGCTGTCTACAAGAGACCCACTTCAGACCTAGGGACACATACAGACTGAAAGTGAGGGGATGGAAAAAGATATTCCAGGCAAATGGAAATCAAAAGAAAGCTGGAGTAGCAATTCTCATATTAGATAAAATAGACTTTAAAATAGAGAATGTTACAAGAGACAAGGAAGGACACTACATAATTATCAAGGGATCAATCCAAGAACAAGATATAACAATTATATATATATTATATAACCCAATATAGGAGCACCTCAATACATAAGGCAACTGCTAACAGCTATAAAAGAGGAAATCAACAGTAACAGAATAATAGTGGGGGACTTTAACACCTCACTTACACCAATGGACAGATCATCGAAACAGAAAATTAATAAGGAAACATGATGTAAATGATACAATAGACCAGATAGATTTAATTGATATTTATAGGACATTCCATCCAAAAACAGCAGATTACACTTTCTTCTCAAGTGCGCATGGAACATCCTCCAGGATAGATCATATCTTGGGTCACAAATCAAGCCTCAGTAAATTTAAGAAAATTGAAGAAAACTGAAATCATATCAAGCATCTTTTCTGACCACAACGCTATGAGATTAGAAATGAATTACAGAGGAAAAAACGTAAAAAACACAAACACATAGAGGCTAAACAGTATATTACTAACTAACCAAGAGATCACTGAGGAAATCGAAGAGGAAATCAAAATATACCTAGGGACAAATGACAATGAAAACATGACGATTCAAAACCTATGGGATGCAGCAAAAGCAGTTCAAAGAGGGAAGTTTATAGCTATACAAGCCTACCTCAAGAAACTAGAAAAATCTGAAACAAACAATCTAACCTTACACCTAAAGGAACTAGAGAAAGAAGAACAAACAAAACCCAAAGTTAGCAGAAGGAAAGAAATCATAAATTTCAGAGCACAAATAAATGAAAGAGAAACAAAGAAAACAATAGCAAAGATCAATAAAACTAAAAGCTGGTTCTTTGAGAACATAAACAAAATTGATAAACCTTTAGCCAGACTAATCAAGAAAAAAAGGGAGGGCTTCCCTGGTGGCACAGTGGTTGAGAGTCCACCTGCCGATGCAGGGGACACGGGTTCTTGCCCTGGTCCAGGAAGATCCCACATGCCGCAGAGTGGCTGGGTCCGTGAGCCTTGGCCGCTGAGCCTGCACGTCCAGAGCCTGTGCTCCGCAACACGAGAGGCCACAACAGTGAGAGGCCCGCGTACCGCAAAAAAAAAAAAAAAAAAGCAAAAAAGGGAGAAGACTTAAATCAATAGAATTAGAATTGAAAAAGGAGAAGTAACAACTGACACTACAGAAATACAAAGGATCATGAGAGATTACTACAAGCAACTATATGCCAATAAAATGGACAACCTGGAAGAAATGGACACATTCTTAAAAAGCACAACCTTCTGAGACTGAACTAGGAAGAAATAGAAAATATAACCAGACCAATCACAAGCACTGAAATTGAAACTGTCATTAAAAATCTTCCAACAAACAAAAGCCCAGGACCAAATGGCTTCACAGGCGAATTCTATCAAGTATTTAGAGAAGAGCTAACACCTATCCTTCTCAAACTCTTCCAAAATATAGCAGCGGGAGGAACACTCCCAAACTCATTCTAGGGGCCACCATCACCCTGATACAAAAACCAGAGAAAGATGCCACAAAGAAAGAAAACTACAGGCCAATATCACTGATGAACACAGATGCAAAAATCCTCAACAAAATACTAGCAAGCAGAATCCAACAGCACATTAAAAGGATCATACACCATCATGAAGTGGGGTTTATCCCAGGAACGCAAGGTTTCTTCAATATACACAAATAAATCAATGTGATACACCATATTAACAAACTGAAGGAGAAAAACCATATGATCATGTCAAAAGATGCAGAAAAAGCTTTCGACAAATTTCAACACCCATTTATGATAAAAACCCTCTGGAAAGTAGGCATAGAGGGAACCTACCTCAACATAATAAAGGCCATATATGACAAACCCACAGCCAACATCCTTCTCAATGGTGAAAAATTGAAACCATTTCCACTAAGATCAGGAACAAGACAAGGTTGCCCATTCTCACCACTATTATTCAACATAGTTTTGGAAGTTTCACCCACAGCAATCAGAGAAGAAAAATAAATAAAAGGAATCCAAATTGGAAAAGAAGAAGTAAAACTGTCACTGTTTGCAGATGATATGATACTATACATAGAGAATCCTAAAGAAGCTACCAGAAAACTGCTAGAGCTAAACAATGAATTTGGTAGAGTAGCCAGATATAAAATTAATGCACAGAAATCTCTTGCATTCCTATACACTAATGATGAAAAATTAAAAGAGAAATTAAGGGAACACTCCCATTTACCATTGGAACAAAAAGAATAAAATACCTAGGAATACACCTACCTAAGGAGACAAAAGACCTGTATGCAGAAAACTATAAGACACTGATGAAAGAAATTAAAGATGATATAAACAGATGGAGAGATACACCATGTTCTTGGATTGGAAGGATCAACATTGTGGAAATGACTGTACTATCCAAAGCAATCTACGTATTCAATGCAATCCCTATCGAACTACCAAAGACATTTTTCACAGAACTAGAACAAAAAATTTTACAATTTGTATGGAAACACAAAAGACCCTGAATAGCCCAAGCCATCTTGAGAAAGAAAAACAGACCTGGAGGAATCAGGCTCCCGGACTTCAGACTATACTACAAAGCTACAGTAATCAAGACAATATGGTACTGGCACAAAAACAGAAAGATAGATCAATGGAACAGGATAGAAAGCCCAGAGATAAACCGATGCACATATGGTCACCTTATCTTTGATTAAGGAGGCAAGAATATACAATGGAGAAAAGATAGTCTCTTCAGTAAGTGGTGCTGGGAAAACTGGACAGCTACATGTAAAAGAATAAAATTAGAACACTCCCTAACACCATACACAAAAATAAATTCAAAATGGATTAAAGACCTAAATATAAGGCCAGACATTACAAAACTCTTAGAGGAAAACACAGGCAGAACACTCCATGACATATATCACAGCAAGATCCTTTATGACCCACCTCCTAGAGAAATGGAAATAAATACAAAAATAAACAAATGGGACCTAATGAAATTTAAAAGCTTTTGAACAGCAAAGGAAACCATAAACAAGACGAAAAGAGAACCCTCAGAATGGGAGGAGATATTTGCAAACGAAGCAACTGACAAAGGATTAATCTCCAAAATATACAAGCAGCTCATGAAGCTCAATATCAAAACAACAAACAACCCAATCAAAAAATGGGCAGAAGGGCTTCCCTGGTGGTGCAGTGGTTGAGAGTCTGCCTGTTGATGCAGGGGACACGGGTTTGTGTCTGGGAAGATCCCATATGCTGCGGAGCAGCTAGACCCGTGGGCCATGGCCGCTGAGCCTTCACGTCTGGAGCCCACGCTCTGCAACGGGAGAGGCCACAACAGTGAGAGGCCCACGTACCGCAAAAAAAAAAAAGGCAGAAGACCTAAATAGACATTTCCTCAAAGAAGATATACATATTGCCAACAAACACATGAAAGGATGCTCAACATCACTAATCATTAGAGAAATGCAAATCAAAACTACAATGAGGTATTACTTCACACCAGTCAGAATGGCCATCATCAAAAAACCTACAAACAATAAATGCTGGAGAGGGTGTGGAGAAAAGGGAACCCTCTTGCCCTGTGGGTGGGAATGTAAGTTGATACAGCCACTATGGAGAACGGTATGGAGGTTCCTCAAAAAAATAAAAATAGAACTACCATACGACCCAGCAATCCCACTACTGGGCATATACCCTGAGAAAACCATAATTCAAAAAGAGGCATGTACCACAATGTTCATTGCAGCTCTATTTACAACAGCCAGGACACGGAAACAACCTAAGTGTCCATCGACAGATGAATGGATAAAGAAGATGTGGCACATATATACAATGGAATATTACTCAGCTATAAAAAGAAATGAAATTGAGTTATTTGTAGTGAGGTGGATGGACCTAGAGACTGTCATACGGAGGAAGTAAGTCAAAGAGAAAAACAAATACCACATGCTAACCCATATATATGGAATCTAAAGAAAAGAAAAAAGGTTCTGAAGAACCTAGGGGCAGGACAGGAATAAAGACGCAGACATAGAGAATGGACTTGAGGACACAGGAATGGGGAAGGGTAAGCAGGGACGAAGTGAGAGAGTGGCATGGGCATATATACACTACCAAATGTAAAACAGATAGCTAGTGGGAAGCAGCCACCTAGCACAGGGAGATCAGCTCGGTGCTTTGTGTCCACCTAGAGGGGCAGGATAGGGAAGGTGTGAGGGAGATGCAAGAGGGAGAAGATATGGGGATTTATGTATATGTATAGCTGATTCACTTTGTTATAAGGCAGAAACTAACACACCATTGGAAAGCAATTATACTCCAATAAAGATGTTTAAAAAATAATAATAATATTGCACAAGAGGATACAAAATTCATGAAGCTGTAGATGTATGATTGCATACTTTTTTATATGTCCATTAGACTTTATTAAAAAGTTTACATATAAAAAATAATAACAGAGGAGGAGAAGTTAAGAAGGGTGTAGTTAAAACAAGATTATCCATGAATTGACAACTCATGGTGAGGTGGGTGGTGAGTACTATTCTATTTTTGTATGTGTTGCAACTTTTCATAATAAAAGATGCTATAAAATGTTACTTTGGAAACTTGAACAACTGTAAGATTCAGATGCATGGTATAAAAGCAGTATATCTTTTAAATAAGACTTTGATTTAAGGTTTAGTGCATTAAAAATGAAAAATCAATTTTTCTTTGCAATTTTGTTGAAACTGACAATTTTTCCACAAAAAATTCTTGTCATAATTACGAAGGAAGACTCTATAAACTACGATGTATAGGTGTAGTAATTCTTGTGGAAAATTGTTCACATTCTGTCGTATACTACAATAAATTTATGATTGTAAATAAGAGAAAGAAATAATAAAATCTGTCTCCTAAAGACACAGTCAATAAGTTGGTTCTGATATGAGTGAAACTAATAGTTCTAGTGTATCATAACTATGTATGGACATGTTTTGCATTAATTCTATTTTATTCATTCCCTCTCTATCTCTTAAGATTCAGTAATATTTATCAAGTACTGTGAGATAACCAGCAGCCCTAGAGAGATATATTAAATGCAGATTACATATTATATGCATTCCCCAACTTACAGAAGGGTTATGTTCTAAAAGTTTTTCTGTAAATAAGCATTTTGGGACTCATATCACATTTTCCCACTGAAACAATTTTATAAAAGGTAGTTAGGTCAATCAGGCCACCCCACAGAAACTATAAAGTTCAAACTTACTGGACCTATTACATTTTACTGCAGCGCTGTGGGCTTTTTTTTCCCCCAACTAACCACCTTGTACGACTATTTCTTTGATAAATGCAATAGGGATTCTAGGAATACTTCTCTTGTCAGAGGCTCTGTGTACACATACACACACACCCCTTACCTGGGTCTATGTGCCAAAATGTTCCTTAGTTATCAGAGTATGCAGAGTGGAGCAGAGTTTAGATGAGGGGCTCTTGCATTTGAAGGCTGCAGGGAGTTGGGGTTCTAGAGCTTACTAAGGGGCAGTAGTCTTGGGAGGTTCTATGGTAACTGTTCCTACTGGGTGTCACAGATATAGGGCAGAGATGGGGGATTATAACTTTCACGAGGTTTATCTTCTAGAAAATCGTTTTTTTAAAAAATTAGACACTTCCTAATAATCACTTTTAATATGAATTTTTAAATGTTTATAAACTCAGAGCAAAATAAATTATAGGTTACTTTTATGTACTTTAGCTGCATCCTAAGCTATAACAATAATCTCTTCTCCCTGACTGGACAGACACAGGCCTCCCTCCACCCACCACAGGGAGAGGATGCCAGCAGGAGGTCCTGGAAATGAGTGTTTAATCTAAGGAGAGGGATGCCTCTATTTGGGATCAACTTTTCTACCCCACTCCAAGGCAACTAGGTTTCTTTGCTTTGAATATTTTTATGCCACAGAATGTTTCCTTGGATACAAGAAAAAGGTGTAAAAAGCCACAGAGATAAAATGACTTAATTTCATATGTAAACACTTTCTTATACGCCTATTAATTTGAAAGAAAAATACATAGAGATTCAATATTTACATAAAACTACTAGGCCTAATACCACATACAGTTTCTTCTTTTTTCTTTTAAATTCAGAACTCCATGAACATGCTTCAATTATGCAGTGCTACCATACCATTATAAGATTGTAAATGTATTTTTATAAAGTCCAGGTCCATAAATATGACACAACTTTCCAGATTCACTATAGAATCATATCAGAAATCAAGAGTTGCAGATTCTTCCCTGTCTCAAACTCAGCCGACGTTTATTCCACTTGCCTGCATAGGTGTTGGCCTTGTTCAGGAGGTCTGTGCATGCGTGCATATCAGCGAAAGCCCGGATTCCTAAGCAGTTGACAGGGTGAAGCTGAGATTCCAAAAATTCACAGCAAGTCTTCTTCACATCCTGTAACTGTAACAGACCAGCTGCTGGGAGAAGTACCTATAACACACAAGTAAGCATGGTTAGGCAACTGGCTAGGAAAAGTTTCACTGTTCACTGTGTCTATAGAGGGCTTAGGGGTCCAGCTACATCTCAAGATCTGCATCCAGACCCCAGCATCCCAAAGAAGAGTAATGTAACAATTATTTGCAAAAAGGGTGATGCCTCCTTCCATTCCCCATAATTTCTATGGAATCTTTCAAAGATCTCTTCTTGTTCACAAGAATATAAGAGATATCAGATCATATTAGATTAATGATTCTTTTCATAAGCAGAAATAAAATGTTCCTTTGAATTTTAAAAACATAAATTATTAGGCTGTTAGGGGGTGCTATGGTTCAGTGAAAATGGTTTTCTTCCCTTAGTTCAAGCAGTCATGAGCTTCAGTGAATTTGTGGGGAAGGGGTGAGCACAGAGTAATATATGCCACAACAAAGCTTCATTCTGTTTTTCCACTGTCTCTGAGTAACACCACAAACTGCTTTCCTTAGGGGGATAGAACAATTTAAAACTCCACAGTCTAACTACAATCAAACAGTTTCTCTGAAATGTAATGTAGTGCTAAAACAACCCATAAAGAGTAATTGCCTAATAATAACTTTTTAATTTGTATTTTTATTTCAATAACTCCAAGAGATTTTGTATTAATTAGGTTATTCTTTGGGATTTAACCAGTATCTTTACTAGAAATACTACATCCAACACTACAACTGCTTTTCAAATAGGTCAATGATGGAAAAATTCTTCCTTGTAAATGAATTAGTATGATGCTATGTAAAGGACCATATTTGAAAATCAAATTGGAAAACTTCTTAAAAAAAACTTCATAAAACTTCATAAAAAAGAAGTTTGCAAGTCCTTCTATAAAAGCCAAAGGGGAAAAAAACCCTATCAGAATAGTCAATTTAAGAAAAGGTCACATTGGCATATTAGCATAAAAAATAAATAAGATCTAAGTTCCTTCCAGAACTGACTTCCATATATGCCAAGCTGCAGCCCAAAGAGGAAAAGAGAAAAGAGATAGTAGTTTTGAATATCCTTTACAATTTCCCTAAATGTATGTAGTAAGTCCTAAATGTGGAAGAGAAAGAGTGCATTCGTATCTTTCTGTAACACAAACTACTCTATTTTCTTAAAGGAACCACAGCAGCTTTAACTCTCAGATCTAAAGGCTGTGGGCCCGCATGTACACAATCAAATGGTTATGAAGCAAGGACTAAGAGGACAACTCTTTGTGTTTTAGTCCAACTCCAACAACTAATATTAGTTTTTTCTGAAAACAAGGAAACAGTACCTGGTGATAATGTCTTTTCCTTCTAAATTTAACAAAAATAAAGTGTAAATAATTCTGTTTATAGCCGAATCTTTTGTATAATATATATAGTGTGTTTCATTATGTTATGGGAATGAATCTCCATGGAAGGCTTTAGTTGCTGACAATTTGCAAGTTGGAGTTTTTCTACACTGGTATAATTGTGCTCTGAAGTAACGTAAAGTACATTCCAAGATGCTTAACTGTGCAGCCATTTAATTCAGCAAATACATATAGTTAAGTGGTCTTCAGCATAAGATTCAATCTCTGTGAAATTTGCACAAATATCAGTAGTAATGATCACCCACCTAATCAGCATCTTCCCAGAGACAACAAAGTGTAATACAGTAGTACTCAAATTGCTTCGTAATACAGAAAGACAGGGATCCTTGAGGGGGAAAGCAGCCAAGCAGAAGCAGGTTCACTCACGCATTGTTGGTGAGTGTGTACACTGGTTCAACCTCCATGAAGAGCAATTTGTCTACTTAATCAAAATTACAAATGCACATATCCTCCAACCCAGAAATTTAACCTACAGATACACTAACATATGCACAAAAGCTCACACACACAAGACATTCATTAGAGCATTATTGTGGGTAATAGCAGAAGTTAGAAAAAAGCCTAAATGTCCACCGTAAGGAGACTGGTTGAACACTGGTGATCATCCATTCGATGGAACACTGCAACCATTCAAAAGAATGAGGAAACTATATGAATGGGAAAATTTCTAAGATACATTCTTAAGGGAAAAAAAATCAGCAACTGGTTCATACTATGCTGACATACACATACACACCCATATTTATATACATATTCATCTAAAAAAGCAGCTATATCAGACTTTTAAAAATTTATTTTGCTTCCTTGACTTCAAGTTCATCACTACCAAGTCTAGACCTACCCTATCAGGAGACTGAAATTCATAAAACTGTAGAATCCCAGATCTGGAAAGGATATGGCAAGTCATGTAGGCCAGAGATATAAAAGTTATTTTAATTGTAGGCCACATGGCTAGAGATTCACATATAATTTTTTATTGATGGCAATGATGGGTCAAGTGGTTCCATGCCTGGCAAACATAAGTACACTTTAAATGTTAGTAACATGTGTAAAATGAATTTATTTATATTTTACTTTTATCAGTAAATCCTTCAAAAATGCCTCAGCTTTATGATGTAACTTTACTAGGATTAAACTTCAATAGCTCATAATTATTAAATAATTATATATGCTTCAAAAACAATTAATAACTGGCCCAGGCTTACTAACATGATGAAAACAGGAAAGCAGCTGGGACCACACCAAATGCCCATATTACTCTATGTATCAGACAACCAGCTAAAAAACCAAACAAACAAAACATGCTCAAATTACAGATGAACCATATCCCACAATCAGAATCAAACAGCTGGCGGCCTATGAGCTAGATGCCTTGGGATCAAGTCAAATCAAACCTCCTGATTTGTCTGATGAAGAAACCAAATCCTAGAGAAGCCAAAAGATCTGAACAAGTTGCACAGAGATAGTGATATAAAATTCACCAACTCTTTGGTCTATTACTCTTTCCACTACCTTGAGCCCCACCTGTAGATGCAGAATGGAAGTGCTTGTCTAATTTCTAAATCTGCAATGTTGCTCTTTTCAGAAGAGTAATAAAGACGAAAATCACTTCAACCAAATTCATGCAGTTTGCTTCCGTTTACTGACTAATTACTGTGTCGGGCACTGTCTTAAGCACTTGACAGGCAACAACACCTCATTACCCCCATTAGACACAATGAATACAGAGGCTGGGAGAAGCAAGTAAGTTGCCCAAGGTCACACACCTGGATGGGATGCTAGGAGAGAGGTATTAACCAAAGTGGGTATAATGCTTTTAGATGGCACAGACGAACATTCTCATGTTAATAGTTGGGAACATCTTTAAAGTTACTGTCTATTTATTTCAATAAAATAAATTCTTAAGGAAATTTAAGCAAAAACTGAGTCATGAAGATAAAAACATTACGTATTTAATAGTATGAGCACTACAGAATATAGCAAATCATGAAGGTGGCACACAAATTACTGATTTGGGAGATCAGATTTAGTATCCTAATCTTTCAATATTGGATATCATTCTGGCTTCTGTGGTTTTTACATATCGCTGAAAAGGAAGATGTGCTTTTTAATCTGGGGGGATCATAATCCCATGGTTTATTTTCTACAAAGTGGATTAACTGTACAGTTAGTAACAAATGTGGGAAACACCTATATTGTGAAGAGATGGTTTCTTAATGTGCTATTCAGGTCACAAAAATATCTTGGGCATTATAATTAAGAGATCTGAAGAATAAATTTATGTCTCTAAAACTAATTTTTCTGAGCTCTCTAAAGAAGTAATTGAATAGTGCTGCTTCATATATGAAATGGAAGTATATATATATATATTTTTAAAGAATAGCTTTATTACTTTGCCAGGCAAAGGGGGACACAGCAGCCTCCTGCCTCAAAAAACTATGTGTTCCAACCCAGGAGGATTTGATAAGGCGTTTTATAACAGTACTTCCCAAGGGATGGGTTGCTGACAAGATTACGGTGTGTGCAGGGTCTCAGGTCCTTGGTCTCCTAATCTTTTTTTTTTAATTTTTAAATTTAATTTATTTTTTTATACAGCAGGTTCTTCTTAGTCATCAATTTTATTCACATCAGTGTATACATGTCAATCCCACTCACCCAATTCATCACACCACCACCGACACCCCACCGCGGCTTTCCCCACTTGGTGTCCATATGTTTGTTCTCTACATCTGTGTCTCAATTTCTGCCCTGAAAACTGGTTCATCTGTACCATTTTTCTAGGTTCCACATATACGCGTTAATATACGATATTTGTTTTTCCCTTTCTGACTTACTGCACTCTGTATGACTGTCTCCAGATCCATCCACGTCTCAACAAATGACCCAATTTCGTTCCGTTTTACGGCTGAGTAATATTCCGTTGTATATATGTACCACATCTTCTTTAAACATTCATCAGTCGATGGGCATTTAGGTTGCTTCCATAACCTGGCTATTGTAAATAGTGCTGCAATGAACATTGGGCTGCATGTGCCTTTTTGAATTATGGTTTTCTCTGGGTATATGACCAGTAGCGGGATTGCTGGATCATATGGTAATTCTATTTTTAGTTTTTTGAGGAACCTGCATACTGTTCTCCATAGTGGCTGTATCAATTTACATTCCCACCATCAGTGCAACACGGTTCCCTTTTCTCCACACCCTCTCCAGCATTTGTTGTTTGTACATTTTCTGATGATGCCTATTCTAACTGGTCTGAGGTAATACCTCATTGTAGTTTTGATTTGCATTTCTCTAATAATTAGTGATGTTGAGCAGCTTTTCATGTGCTTCTTGGCCATCTGTATGTCTTCATTGGAGAAATGTCTATTTAGGTCTTCTGCCCATTTTTGGATTGGATTGTTGGTTTTTTTAATATTGAGCTACATGAGCTGTTTATATATTTTGGAGATTAATACTTTGCCCGTTGATTCATTTGAAAATATTTTCTCCCATTCTGAGGGTTATCCTTTTTTCTAGTTTATGGTTTACTTTGCTGTGCAAATGCTCTGAAGTTACATTAGGTCCCATTTGTTTATTTTTGTTTTTTTTTTCCATTACTGTAGGAGGTGGATCAAAAAAGATCTTGCTGTGATTTATCTCAAAGAGTGTTCTTCCTATGTTTGCCTCTAAGAGTTTTATAGAGTCTGGTCTTGTATTTAGGTCTCTAATCCATTTTGACTTTATTTTTGTGTATGGTGTTGGGAAGTGCTCTAATTTCATTCTTTTACATGTAGCTGTCCAGTTTTCCCAGCACCACTTATTGAAGAGACTGTCTTTTCTCCATTGTATATCCTTGCCTCCTTTGTCATAGATTAGTTGAACATAGGTGTGTGGGTTTATCTCTGGGCTTTCTATCCTGTTCCATTAACCTATATCTCTGTTTTTGTGCCAGTACCATATTATCTTGATTACTGTAGCTTTGTAGTATGGACTGAAGTCAGGGAGTCTGATTCCTCCAGCTCCGTTTATTTCCCTCAAGACTGCTTTGGCTATTTGGGGTCTTTTGTGTCTCCATACAAATTTTAAGATTTTTTGTTCTACTTCCTTAAAAAATGCCATTGGTAATTTGATAGGGATTGTTTTGAATCTGTAGATTGCTTTGAGTAGTATAGTCATTTTAACAATATTGATTCTTCCAATCCAAGAACATGGTATATCTCTCCATCTGTTTGTATCATCTTTAATTTCTTTCACCAGTGTCTTACAGTTTTCTGCATACAGGTCTTTTGTCTCCCTAGGTAGGTTTATTCCTAGGTATTTTATTCTTTTTGTTGCAGTGGTAACTGGGAGTATTTCCTTAATTTCTCTTTCAGATTTTTCATCATTAGTGTGTAGGAATGCAAGAGATTTCTGTGCATTAATTTTGTATCCTGCTACTTCACCAAATTCATTGTTTAGCTCTAGCAGTTTTCTGGTGGCATCTTTAGGATTCTCCATGTATAGTATCATGCTGTCTGCAAACAGTGACAGTTTCACTTATTCTTTTCCATTTTATATTCCTTTTATTTCTTTTTCTTCTCTGACTGCTGTGGCTAGGACTTCCAAAACTATGTTGAATAATAATGGTGAGAGTGGATATCCTCGTCTTGTTCATGATCTTAGAGGAAACTCTTTCAGTTTTTCACCATTGAGAGTGATGTTTGCTGTGGGTCTGTCATATATGACCTTTATTATGTTGAGGTAGGTTCCCTCTATGCCCACTTTCTGGAGAGTTTTTATCATAAACAGGTGTTGAATTTTGTCAAAAGCTTTTACTGCATCTATTGAGATGATCATATGGTTTTTATTCTTCAGTTTCTTAATATTGTGTATCACATTGATTGATTTGCATATACTGAAGAATCCTTGCATCCCTGGGATAAATCCCACTTAATCATGGTGTATGATCCTTTAATGTGTTGTTGGATTCTGTTTGCTAGCATTTTGTTGAGGATTTTTGCATCTATATTCATCAGTGATATTGGTCTATAATTTTATTTTCTTCTAGTATCTTTGTCTGGTTTTGGTATCAGTGTGATGGTGGCCTCACAGAATGAGTTTGGGAGTGTTCCTTCCTCTGCAATTTTCTGGAAGAGTTTGAGAAGGATGGGTGTTAGCACTTCTCTAAATGTTTGATAGAATTCACCTGTGAAGCCATCTGGTCCTGGACTTTTGTTTGTTGGAAGATTTTTAATGACAGTTTCAATTTCATTACTTGTGATTGGTCTGTTTATATTTTCTATTTCTTCCTGGTTCAGTCTTGGAAGGTTATACCTTTCTAAGAATTTGTCCATTTCTTCCAGGTTGTCCATTTTATTGGCAGAGATTTGCTTGTAGTAGTCTCTTAGGATGCTTTGTATTTCTGTGGTGTCTATTGTAACTTTTCCTTTTTAATTTCTAATTTTATTGATTTGAGTCTTCTCCCCCTTTTTCTTGATGAGTCTGCCTAATGGTTTATCAATTTTGTTTATCTTTTCAAAGAACCAGCTTTTAGTTTTATTGATCTTTGCTATTGTTTTCTTTGTTTCTATTACATTTATTTCTGCTGTGATCTTTATGATTTCTTTCCTTCTGCTAACTTTGGGTTTTGTTTGTTCTTCTTTCTCTAGTTCCTTTAGGTGTAAGGTTAGATTGTTTGTTTCAGAATTTTCTTGTTTCTTGAGGTAGGCTTGTATAGCTATAAACTTCCCTCTTTGAACTGCTTTTACTCCATTCCATAGGTATTGGATTGTCATGTTTTCATTGTCATTTGTCCCTAGGTATATTTTGATTTCCTCTTTGATTTCTTCAGTGATCTCTTGGTTATTTAGTAATGTACTGTTTAGCCTCCATGTGTTTGTGTTGTTTACGTTTTTTCCCCTGTAATTCATTTCTAATCTCAGAGCACTGTAGTCAGAAAAGATGCTTAATATGATTTCAATTTTCTTAAATTTACTGAGGCTTGATTTGTGACCCAAGACGTGATCTATCCTGGAGGATGTTCCATGTGCACTTGAGAAGAAAGTGTAATCTGTTGTTTTTGGATGGAATGTCCTGTAAACATCAATTAAATCCTGGTCTATTGTGTCATTTTTCTGTTTCCTTATTAATTTTCTGTTCGGATGATCTGTCCATTGGTGTAAGTGAGGTGTTAAAGTCCCCCACTATTATTCTGTTACTGTTGATTTCCTCTTTTATAGCTGTTAGCAGTTGCCTTATGTATTGAGGTGCTCCTATATTGGGTTATATAATATATATATAATTGTTATATCTTGTTCTTGGATTGATCCCTTGATAATTATGTAGTGTCCTTCCTTGTCTCTTGTAACATTCTCTATTTTAAAGTCTATTTTATCTAATATGAGAATTGCTACTCCAGCTTTCTTTTGATTTCCATTTGCCTGGAATATCTTTTTCCATCCCCTCACTTTCAGTCTGTATGTGTCCCTAGGTCTGAAGTGGGTCTCTTGTAGACAGCATATATATGGGTCTTGCTTTTGTATCCATTCAGCAAGCCTATGTCTTTTGGTTGGAGCATTTAATCCATTCACGTTTAAGGTAATTTTTGATATGTATGTTCCTATGACTACTTTCTTATTTGTTTTGGGTTTGTAGGTTCTTTTCTTCTCTTGTGTTTCCCACTTAGATAAGTTCCTTTAGCATCTGTTGTAGAGCTGGTTTGGTGGTGCTGAATTCTCTTAGGTTTTGCTTGTCTGTAAAGCTTTTGATTTCTCCATCGAATCTGAATGAGATCCTTGCCGGGTAGAGTAATCTTGGTTGTAGGTTCTTCCCTTTCATCACTTTAAGTATGTCATGCCACTCCCTTCTGGCTTGTAGAGTTTCTGCTGAGAAATCAGCTGTTAACCTTATGGGAATTCCTTTGTATGTTACTTGTTGTTTTTCCCTTGTTGCTTTCAATAATTTTTCTTTGTCTTTAATTTTTGCTAATTTGATTACTATGTGTCTCAGTGTGTTTCTCCTTGGGTTTATCCTGTATGGGACTCACTGCACTTCCTGGACTTAGGTGGCTATTTCCTTTCCCATGTTTGGGAAGTTTTCGACTATAATCTCTTCAAATATTTTCTCAGGTCCTTTCTCTCTCTCTTCTCCTTCTGGGACCCCTATAATGCGAATGTTGGTTCGTTTAATGTTGTCCAAGAGGTCTTTTAGGCTGTCTTCATTTCTTTTCATTCTTTTTTCTTTATTCTGTTCTGCAGCAGTGAATTCCACCATTCTGTTTTCCAGGTCACTTATCCATTCTTCTGCCTCAGTTATTCTGCTATTGATTCCTTCTAGTGTAGTTTTCATTTCAGTTATTGTATTGTTCATCTCTGTTTTTTTGTTCTTTAATTCTTCTAGATCTTTGTTAAACATTTCTTGCATCTTCTCGATCTTTGCCTCCATTCTTTTTCTGAGGTCCTAGATCCCCTTCACTATCATTATTCTTAATTCTTTTTCTGGAAGGTTGCCTATCTCCATTTAGTTGTTATTCTGGGGTTTTATCTTGTTCCTTCATCTGGTATATAGCCCTCTGCCTTTTCATCTTGTCTGTCTTTCTGTGAATGTGGTTTTTGTTCCACAGGCTGCAGGATTGTAGTTCTTCTTGCTTCTGCCCTCTGCCCTCTGGTGGATGAAGCTATCTAAGGGGCTTGTGCAAGTTTCCTGATGAGATGGACTGGTGGTGGGTAGAGCTGACTGCTGCTCTCTGGTGGGCAGAGCTCAACTTTAATCCACTTGACTGCTGATGGGTGCGGCTGGGTTCCCTCCCTGTTGGTTGTTTGGCCTGAGGCAACCCAGCACTGGAGCCTACCTGGGCTCTTTGGTGGGGCTAATGGCAGACTCTGGGAGGGCTCACACCAAGGAGTACTTCCCAGAATTTCTGCTGACAGTGTCCTTGTCCCCACAGTGAGCCACAGTCAACCCCCACCTCTGCAGGAGAGCCTCCAACACTAGCAGTTAGGTCTGGTTCAATCTCCCCTGGGTTCACTGCTCCTTTCCCTGGGTCCCAATGCGCACACTACTTTGTGTGTGCCTCCAAGAGTGGAGTCCCTGTTTCCCCCAGTCCTGTTGAAGTCCTGCAATCAAATCCCACTAGCCTTCAAAGTCTGATTCTCTAGGAATTCCTCCTCCCGTTGCCAGACCCCCAGTTTGGGAAGCCTGACATGGGGCTCAGAATCTTCACTCCAGTGGGTGTACTTCTGTGGTATATGTTTTTTCCAGTCTGTGAGTCACCCACCCAACAGTTATGGGATTTGATTTTACTATGATTATGCCACTCTTACCATCTTATTGTCGCTTCTCCTTTGTCTTTGGATGTGGGGTATCTTTTTTGGTGAGTTCCAGTGTCTTCCTGTCGATGATTGTCCAGCAGCTGGTTGTGATTCTGGTGTTCTCACCAGAGGGAGTGAGAGCACGTCCTTCTACTCCATCATCTTGATTCAGGTCGAAATGGAAGTATATTGATACAATAAACCTCTATAGCCACAAAGCACTATGATGTAATGGAAAATTTTCATTTGTTTCCTTTTCAATATGCTTCACTAGTATTAACTCTGAGATTGATTTTTAAAATCCTAAGGCACTCTAAGATCCTGAAGTGTATTACACAATGTCAAAGAAAAAGCAATTATATTGTTAATATAGTCTGAGTATTAATGATATATGCTAAGAATCTAAAAGTGATTAATTCCCATTTAGTGTATATATTGAGAGAGGACCACATTCCAAAAGCTAAAACATCTCTCTTGGGTATGCCAAGCCCTACGAAAAAATGTAAAGTAGGCAGTTTGTCTTGGGGCTGGCCCTCACCACTCCTTCCTACAGACTCCTCCTACGTTTCCCCCTTAGTTCTATTCCATCAACCCTGATGCTCTCCACTCAGACCCTGGTGCTCTCACCAGGGTCTCAGCTCCTCTGCAGGTCACTACCACCAGCATCGCTCCATTTCATTTGCTTTGTAAAACTCAGCACTGTCAGAATCAATCTTTACGTATCTGTTCCCACATTGACTCTCTCTATCCCTGCAAAAGAACATACACTCTGAGACAGTAGTCACATCTGTTCTACCCTCTGTTGTATCCTCAGGTAGCAGGAGAATATATAGGTGCTTAATAAATAAGTCAACCTGAAAGTAAATTAATTTGTTACTCTGGTGGGTATTTGTATTTTAAGAGATACAATTTTGGATATCTTTTGACCCAGAAATACTATTCTAAAATGTATATGGGACACTTGTGTCCTACTGCAAATCCTCTCAGTCCCACCTCTTGTTCAAGCTACCACTGCAACAACCAAGTGCAAGTAGGACTTGATCACCTTTGTGAAGATGTAACTTACCAGTGCCTCACCCCAGCCCCTACCATACCTGTCTGTGGCTGCCTACTGGGGGTGCACTTAGGGACCCACACATGCACAACCTGGAAGCACAGGGGAAACAATGCTTGTGGGACCACCCTGGACCAGTGGAGAATGGTTTAAAAGAAGATGACAGATAAATGCTTCCCCATTTTCTTCCCCAAGCAGATAGCTCTGAGACACATTTCATAAGGCCCCTGAAAAGGTCCTGGTGAAAATAAACATGTCACATTTATATCTATACCACATTTTGAAATGGTTTTCCCTCCTTTTCAATTCAAATCCCCCATATACTCACTGTCACTCTCTTGGATCACTTTCTAACTAAACTAACTGCCCAAAAGCTTTGCTTTCGGGGGAACCCCAGTCTATTATACTACACATGGAACAAACTGTGGATGTGGATATATTTAGTTATAATATTAATTACAGTGCTGTTTATAATATCGAAAATTGAAAAGAACTTACATGTCCAATAACAATGGGTAGATTATGCAAATTCTATATTATCAATAAAATTGAATACTTTGTAAGCAAAGATGTCCCTCGGTTTCCACTGGGGACTGGTTTCAGGATCCTCCAAGGATACCAAAATCCACAGATGCTCAAGTCCCTTACATAAAATGGTGTAGTATTTGCATATAACCTACACATATCCTCCCATATACTTCAAATCATCTATAGATTAATTATAATACCTAATAAAATGTAAATGTTATGTAAATAGTTGTAAATACAGTTTAAATGCTATGTGAATAGTTACCAGCACACAGCTTTTTGGAACTTCCTGGAATTTTTTTTTTAAATATTTTTAACCTCTGGTTTGTTGAATCCGCACATGTGGAACCTGAAGATATGGCAGGCCCACTGAATTAAAAGAGATATAGTAGATAAATAGTCAATGACTAGGAAGAATGTTCCTAATATATTTAGTATAAAAAGCTAATTTCTAAACAGTCTCCTTTTTTGTAAGTACACATACACATAAACACAGAGACAGTACTAGAGGAATATTCCACAATTGTTAATGGGGATGTTATCTCTGGTTAACAGTAGTATGGAGGCTTTCTATTTTCTTCTTTTTATTTTCTAAATTTTCAATCATGAATATGCACCATTTAAATGGTCACATATTATTCTAAAGAAAGTCAAGGAGAAGCAAGTAAAGAAATGCCTTTCTGGACCTCTAGAATTCTAGCCAATACAGCAATGGTAAGTGAGCTGTTTATTTAGTGACTATCACCCACCACTCACCATAAACTGCCTCAGTTTGGCCTGTCCTCTGAGTACCATGAAGCTGAAAGGCCTTTAGTCATAAAGCTAGTGTTTTGTAGAACAGTAAGATGTTCTACACATTCCTCTTCTTGTTCATGTGAATAGCAATCTCTTTAAGTGCTCGGAGAAACATGAAGTAAAAGAACATGCCAGCTGATTAAATAAACTTAACTCCATATGCTATCATTTTGTTAAACAGAAAAAAAAATTCCCATCTAGATATGTTGATTTCCAACATATGGAGACACATAAAGCCTAAACATTTTATACTGTGGAGATGTTTTCTGCAATAAACAAAGAAGTGGGGGGAAAGCTACCGCTGACTCCTGAAGACAAGTAGAACACTTGGCACGGAAGACACCCAGGCCAAACAATGAGCACCCATATGACACTCTTACACCAGCTGCACATTTTAAAGTAAGAAGCTTTCATCCTACTTCACATTGTCTGACAAGCCAAATTACATATAAGATGTTTCACTTAGACAAGTACACTCCTTCTGCTTGGCTATTAGGATCTGTAGTTTATTTTCAGCTTGGGTACTTATTCCATAGGGGGAAATAATTTATGTAGTAAATCTTTTAAATCCTGAGCCATTAGCAGGGTGTTTATTAGAAGATATACCATGGGGTCTGATTATTCCATAGATGTAAGATTTCCAGATGTCTAGGAAAACATGCAAACACGATGCTCACAGCTCAGTCCCTATTAACGTTACAGTCAGTGTACTGCTAAAAAGCAAATTTTTGTTAATTTCTCAGCCATCTTATAGTCATAACAGAAGCACCTGTTTATTTAAAGTGCCAGTGCTTTGTGTGCCAGGAATAACGTGAAAACATGTAAACAGCTGTCCGAAGGGCAAGAGCAGAGGGTAGAAATTATCCCCAAAGTTAAAGAAGCTATATGTTGTTAGACTAAAAAAAGCCTCATTATGAAATATAACCTATAACTTTCATTAGCATATGTCTTCTAAAATCTGCATTTAGTCCCCAATTTATAAATAAGTCATGTTCCACAAGTTTATTTTTTCAACTGGCTACATGACACTCATTGCACATTTACTCATAGAAACAGTATTAAAAATAGTTATAAACCACAATAGCAATGAACATAATATTACTACTTGACTGCTATGACCTCAGGGGGCAGTGGGTACAGAGAAGGAAGAAGAAAGTTTCCTTCCTCTTTCTGGGATGTAGGCCTGGCCAGGGACAGAGTTTTGAAATAGGAAGTGTTTGTCGTTGGCATCCTGCCACCTCATTCGCACTTCTACATCTCAAAGCTCTAAAGCTGGGCCACAGGCAGCCAGTTCTCTGTGCTGTGTACCCAGCTATGATCCTCCACCCAGATCTGCCTTTCCTGCTAAGTGTTTCATCCTCTAAATACACCTACCTCACTTCCCCCTCCGAACACCCTCCCCCCCCAACCCAAGCTCCATTCCTTGGGATAGCTACTGCCAGCAGGGTCAAAAGGAAAGCCATCTTATTATTAATTCATATTAAGAGTTAATAACACATCACCTTCCAGGACAAATTCCTTCCAGAGGTATTTAAAGTTTTAAAAGAGGCTGACTCTTAAGCAGAACACATCTGTAATTGATGTGATTTCCAATGATATAATAAATGAAGGAGAAAGGCAAAGGTAGCACTGAAAGAAGAAATATGGGGGCAATATGGTTTTCAGACAGGATGAAAGCCCCCTCTCCTATACTACCCTTTTTACAGCTGTTTCTTCCATTATTTTTAACCCAAGTTTTCTCTAAAGTCTCCAACTTAGTCAACAGTGACTCAAATGTACAATGAAGACAGCACCTACCTTGCAGAGTTGTTGAAAAAATTTAAAAAGTTGGTCAACCATTCAACACAGTGCCTGGCACATGACCAGAGTAGCACATTAGCGCTAATTCAAGGCTTTTGTTCTTAGTTTGAACATTCAATCCCATTACAATGAAATGCCACGATTTCCTTTCTCCCTCACAAGATGACGTTCTATGCCAGATCATTCACAATAAGCATAAGGTTGCTTTCTTTTTGCATCAAATATTCTAAAAGTAAAAGATATAATCAGGGACAATTTGGAAAAGAACAAACACAACATACAAAAATAGAAAATATATTTGATACCTCACTAATTATCAAATAAATATAAATTAAAATAAGAGCATTTTATGACTACTGATTAAAAAAATTAACATCAAACATTCAGGTCAAGGTATAGTAGACCTTGGCTCCTAGCACATTTTTGCTGTCTCTGTAAACTAGTCAGCTCTCTTAGAAAGGAAACAGGCAACATTCATAAAGAGCTACCAAAAAATATAAAAGTTTAAAGCCTTTGACCCTGAAAGTATGTTCTGGGAATATACCTTGAGAAAATAGTTCAAAAAATGAAACAGGCTACATCCATGAATTCTACTTTAGCATTACTTATAAGAGTAGGGAAAAAAACAGAAACAACTAAAGATTGAACAGTATGACAATTAACTAAATTATGTTACACTCACATAATGAAATATTATAATCAATGACAATGAAAACTAATAATGGTTGAAAAACTAATATTTCTAAAATATTTGCAATAAGATACAATCATATTATAAAATTAAGTGAATACACAGCTTTAACCTATAATCATACTAGAAAAAGTTTAATGGACATCAATCACGTTCCTTTGATCTCAAGGAACTTGATTAGTAAGACAATGTTGAACAAACAAAACACCTGAACATTCCCACAGGATTCATTTTTCCTAACACATTGTGGACATAAGTAAAGAAAGTGGTCCATGGGTCCTTCAATGACAGCTCGCCTCCCTGCCCTTGCATCCATCAGTTCCATAGCTGGAAGCTTTAGATCTGAATCTAATCTTATCTCTAAGCAGAGAGAACATTGGGGCTCTAATTAAGCAGCTCAACCCAGTGGGCACTAATTTATCCCCACACTGATGTGGCCCTGGGCACTGTGATGCTCTGCTCCCCAGACCCAGTTCCAGCCCACATGCTCCCCTAACTAGGTCCCTTCTCCCAGTGGACCCTACTGTACTGTGTACTGGCCACTTCTCTGAGAAACCAAAATCATGACCCTGAGTCCCTGCCCAGAAAGTACAAATGTCTGTTCCCAGGTCCCCTTCCTCCTGTCCTGCCAGGACCTCTTGCCTGGCTCAGCCTCGATTCATCAAACAGAGCCAACCTATCCTATGGTCATTCCCTCATTATTCATTTGAAAAACGTTTATTGAGCTTCTAATTAATACCAACCACTAGTCTAGGTTCTGGGGATTTGGGAGTGAACAAAATGAACAAATATACCAGTCATCCTAGAGCCTGGATTCTAAAAGGCAGTGCTTACATTTGGTAGGGGCATGTGGAGTTTCCATCATCCGAGTGCTCCTGCCCTTCACAGTGGTCTCTGGATCACAAAGTCTAAAGTTCACAGGCATGAGAGTACTCAGGAGCTGTAGGTATTAATCCCCAATCTGTCACTGAGTTCCTGTAAAGCCTCAGGGGCAGAATGGAGTTAGTGTGTAAAGAATGGAGAATGGAAACTCTACCACAAGCTCTAGAGTTAGAGAGCTCTGGCCTTGAAGGCTGGATAAGCTCCATACTCACTGTATCACCATAGTCACTTAGCCCCTCAGAGCTGGAATTCTCTGATTTGTAAAAAAAATAAACATCCTCTGTCCAGGATGTTACAAAGACTAAGTGAGGTCAGCATTTAGCAAAGTAACTGAAACACAGAAGGCAGGCAGTCCCTTCTTCCAAGAAGAATATTTTATTCTATTTCTCCTATCATTAATCAGAATTAATCCATTTTAATCTCCTCTCCTTTAGTCTCTCCTCTCTATAATTACTACAAATCAAAAGACATGACTGCTGGTCTCTCGACAAACTGAACATACATTTTACTTTTATAGGTCAAAATTCTCTTCTGTATCTCCATCAGATCCTCTAAGATTCTTCCTTTTCACAACCTCAGAATTTCACAAACAACTACCTTCATAACCAGAATTTAAGTCAGTTAGATCAGGGTTGTGAGGTTAAGGCATCGACCTACTGTCTAAAGAAGAAAATAGACACTGACAAGTGCTATCAGTGGGCCTCAAAAATATATATTTTTTTAATTAAAATAAAAACAGGCAAGTTTAAAGGGCCAAGATTATCAGTTAACTCAAAGAACAGAAGTAAGATATACATCTCTTAATACAGGGGACTAAGGACACCTCTGACTTTTCAAAGGTGTTGCATGGATATATTTACAACTATGGATGATAATCACCAAATTAACTGCCAAATATAATTGTCAAAATAGTTCATATTCATTATCTCCCTTTTGTGTCAGTCATCTGGTCTAAGCACAAATAGGATTGGATTAAACTTTCATTCAAACATGTCTGAAAACCAGAAATTTTTTAAATGAAGGAAAAAAGAAAATTCCTAATATGATCAATTTAAGAGATCCTTTACCAAGGGTTCATTATTCTTTCATCAACAAATATTTCTTCCTTGTTCCAAAATCTGTAATGTTGATAAAAATGGGAGAGTCTTTATCTAACCATCAGTGTTCAGTAGGTATCACAGAATAGTTAATGGGGAACAACTTTACATGTGTAATAAAATGAGTAAGGCCTTAAGCAAGATCTCTATTTTAAAGAAAAAAATTGGGTCATGTGAGGGCACAGTATGACTCAGTTACATCTTACATCCTCCTCTTCCTCTCTTTCTCGTTCTGTCCTCTCCTTCCTCTCGCCCTTTTTGTCCATGCCTATTCCTTTTCCATCTTCTTTCTAAATTGCTTTATATTATTCAGAGGACCCCATAGATTACCAAATTTACTTCAATGGGATTTTTTCAAGGCTGAAGAGATTGCTAATAATTTTTAAAGATTTTTTTTGTTTTTTTGTAAATATAATGCTAAATCAAAACAGACATATATGCATGTGCACACACACTCTCTCTCTCATACACACAAACACACACACACGTCATACACGCTTCCTCCTTAGACAAATAGCTCTTTTCAGGTACATGTTATTTTTCATCAGAAATTATTCTGTGTTCTCTCCTCTCAACCTTGTCTGCAATCAATATTCATACATCATCTCTCAACTTTGTTTCTCAAAGCCTAGACTTAACATAAAAAAGAGATTGTAAGATAAAATCAAATTATTTCTGGAGAATGAAAAGAGAAAATACATGATAAGAAAACACATGTTAAGCAAAACAAAGAAAAAGAAAAAAAATAAAATCATATATAATAGGCAATTAAATAAGTTCATCCATCTTAATAACAGCCTCTACCTGACCCCAACTAGAGCTTAATTATAGTGTGTTATTGTTAATGTCCCTTATCAAAGTGCTTTAACTTTTCTTCATAACAGCCAAAAACTTTAAACACATGTTCCTCAACATGGTAAATTGCAGTAACTCCACACAAAGGAGTACTCAGCATATTTATAAGGGAGAACAAACTACTGGAACATGTGGTAATATACGTGAATCTCACAAATGTTACGTTGTGTCAAAAAAGTCAGCCTCAGAAGAATACATTCTATGTGGTTCTATTTATATGAAGTTCAAGAGGCAAAATTAATATATTATAATAGAGATCATATCACCCTCGAGTTAGGATGAGGGATTTACAGGGAAGGGGCCTGAAGTTATAAATGTTCAATATCTTGATTTGGGTGGGGTTAACAGGTGTATGCATTTGTTAACACTTAGCAAACTGAACAGCAAATTGAACAGTTAAAATCTATGGAATGTAATTTACAGCCCACCAGGTGGGGGGAAACGATCGCTTTAAGCCACCACTGAGATTAACCAGAGGTCAGTGGAAGGACTTTATAAATTATGAAACAAAATTTTTAATGGAAAATAATAATCCTATCTGATAGAATCCTAAATAAGAAACTAACCCCCCCCAAAACATCAAATGTACTTATATGACCAAATTTCTACACTAGTCATCATAAAGCTTCTGAATACATGTTAGTGGTACAGCTATACTTTCACAAAGTAAAGTTATCATAAATTATATGTCCTCAGGAAAGGCACAAGTACACTTAAACCAGATGATCAGGGCTTCCCTCGTGGCGCAGTGGTTAAGAACCCACCTGCACTGGCAGGGGAAACGGGTTTGATCCCTGGTCCGGGAAGATCCCACATGCCATGGAGCAACTAAGCCCGTGCGCCACAACTACTGAGCCTGCGCTCTACAGCCCACAAGCCACAACTACTGAGCCCGCGCACCTAGAGCTCGTGCTCCGCAACAAGAGAAGCCACTGCAATGAGAAGCCTGCTCACTGCAAGGAAGAGTAGCCCCCGCTTGCTGCAACTAGAGAAAGCCCTCGTGCAGCAACAAAGACCCAACGCAGCCAAAAATAAATAAATAAATATTAAAAAAAAAAAACAGATGATCAGAAGTGCATTAATTTTACTAACCTGACAATGGGATTAATACATCAAGGTTCAAAAGGTAATAATTTTTAAAAATTGTATGTCAATAATGCTAGGGCTTATAAAACCTTTGGCTTATCTCAAACCACATATGCCAGAATCACAGATAAATTAACAGCTCTAGACTCTAACCACCTAAACTGGTTTGGACAGACAGACCCTTAACACTGGCCACATGCCAGATGCAAACGTCCTTTCTCCCACACAGGCTCCATACCTAAACATGAGGCAAAGATCAAAGATCAAGAAAAAATAATCCACCTGATAAGGATTTATTTCGAATTTTTCTCATCCTTGCACAAATTATTCAATGTTGCTTATAAGATGCTAAGTCATAATCAGGATAGAGTCATTTTTTGTTCATCAAGATAAATACCTTTTATATACCACATGCAGCGCCTTAAAACATGAACTCCAAAATGACTCAACCGTCTGGACATCTTCAAAGATTATGTATTTTAATGATATGAAGTTACAGCAAATAACATAATTACTAATGCTTCTGGAGTAACTAGCTTTTCTCCAAACAAGAACTTAAAAAACCACTTCAAGTGTGATGTCCATCTAGTTCTATAGGATATTCTTATAATAAAGCTACTAGATTATCTCAAACTAGCTGACCTCAATGGCTTCTTCCATATTAAATTTTAAATAAGTTCTTCATCTGTTCTATACTCTTAACTTATATAGAGTAAAACATAATTTAACTGGCATGATTAAAAATGGATGTTCTCATTGGTCAAATATTTTGGTTAAAATTATGAGGCTTACCGAGTTCTAACTTAAAACGTAATAAAATACAGTTAAGATCAAAACTCAATTGTAAATAATTTAAAATTTTACAGTAATTATTAATGTAAAAGAAAGTCATCATTTTGCCTCTGGATAATAACAATAAACTAAAATTATCACTATTCTGGTAAAGTGATAAAATACTAAGTTAACAGATCTCTAGGTATTAGAATGTCAGATAAATTCACTCCCATGATAGGATTTTCATTGCTATACCATAAACAACCACTAATCCTAAAGGTTTGATTCAAGGCATTTTTTTTTTTTTACGTTTTAACAAGTGTTTCCCAAGCACATCCTCTGCCAAAACCCTTTTAGACACAAAGGACTTAATGCTCTACCTCATAAGAGAAACAGAATTCAAGTGGAAAAACAGTAAGCTTTCTGTAGACTCTGCTATGAGAAATATCTGCAGCCACCACAGTCAAACCAATGGAAAAGGCTGTTATAAATCGAAGATATGAAACAGTACTGCCATCACTCCAGAGTGCTGTCTCCAAACTAATCCAAATACACAAGACTTGTTGGGTGGAGAGAAATCAATAGCAAATTAAGAATCTTTTTTTTTTTTGGTCACAAATAATACATCCTGGTTATAAAGACTGAGAATATAGAGTAAGGGAAAGATTACATGAGCACTTTTTATCCAGCGATCCCAAACAATCTCAAATGAGTTCTTCTTCCTCACAGCCTGAAGTCTTTTTATTGCTGTTCCATTTTCTGGCTAACGTTCATAGAGCACTTTAATATTTTTAGAAGCTTTAACTAGTATATTTTACAACATTTCTACGAGGTGTCAAAGCATCACTAGCCTCATTTAATAGCTGTAAAACAGACAGAAACGCTAATGTCTTACTCAAGGCCATTAGTGAAGTCAATAGTAAGTTCAAGATTTGAGCTTTGAATTCTAATAGGACAACTAGCCAGAATCCACCGGCCCATGAACTTTCTAGCAGACGGCCAATCTAAGGGCTCCTTATTATGTTGAGTTGTTCAACAATAATTTAAATATGCAATATTATATACTCACTTAAATTATTTCATGCTAAGATGCCACTGTAAAAATTTGTAAAACTGTTCAGTAGATGTTTTGTTCACCTTGAAGATGAGCCTTCCTTCTACTGAACTCCTTTGGTACTTGGGCAACTTCTAAATGCGTGGCTGAGAATGGAGAATGGTCATTCAATCAGGATAACTAAAGGGCAGATCTAGAACATGACTGTAACCAAGCTTAAACCATAACCAAGTGTACAGTTATAGTCTCTGTCAGAAAAAATTATTTTTAACATAAGGTGCAAAATGGTCCATGTTATTCAATTTCCATATGGATACAGATGGATAGTTCAAAAATACTACAGCCCTCTACCCTCTGGTTGGAATTCTGGCCTCAACAAGCACTGTGGCTGGTACAGTTTGTCACATGCTCAAGTGATTGAGGGTAGAAAAGACAACTACTGAATATCAAATGTTCAGAAATGGGTTATCTGAAGAGCAGTTATTTGTCAGAGTTTTTCTGGATACCACACAGTGTGGAGAGACACTGGATTTGATGGCACTCAATCAATATTCTAGTCACTAGAAATGTGTGTTTGATAGTTCATTACAGCCCTCTCTTATCCATTTGAAGCAAACCCCCTTCTCTGTGACTCCACACTAACCACACAATCCTCTGATTACTAATTATATCTCTTAGATACCTAGATCCTAAGAATGATGCACACTGGCTAATGTACACATATATACAGTCACTAGAAACACCCAATTACATGTAAAGTAAGAGGCTTTACATTTCTCAGGACAGAAGCCTTGCCTGTCTTGTTTGATATTGCATCACCAACAGCTGGAACATTGTCTGGCACAAAATGGATGCTCCATAAATTTTTAATGAACTATTATTGAAAACTGGAATTTATCAGGACCAATACTGGCAGTGGAAAAACAGGCAAGCTCAATAGCTTAGAAGTATGAAAGGGAAAGAGCAAGCCATGTATAAAAAGTAGTAAAATCGTTATTAATTTTTATGTGAACTAGCCTGGTCTAGCTGCAGACCTTAAAAGCCTTAAATCTTCAAGTTCAGTCCAATTCAGTCCTAAACTGATCCTGACCAAGACTGCAAAGTTTATTAGGAGCCTAATCAATGATTATGGTCCGTCATTAATCCTGCTGCGCTAAATGTGGTGTGCTCCCCCAAAGCACCCCCACGCTTACCAAGCCACAATGTGAACCCTAAAGCCCCACAGAACTGAGCATGACCCCAGATTCTGGGTTTGCTGTCTGTTCCATAACAGACACCACAATCCCAAACTTACTTAGCTCTGGTCATTACAACTGCCTAGCCCTTACCAAGTCTCTTTCCAGACAAGCCAGAACACAGGAGCTGTACGCTCGGATCACTGTTCACTCAGGGGAGCTCTTCCTGAATCAAAGACATTGTCATCAGCCTAACAGTAGGCACCACCACAAGACCCTGCTGCCATGCATCCTGAAGCACCTCATTCATACCTGAATTTGTCACTCATCCTTGAACATTTTAATTTGGAATGCATGTCACCCTCAATTTAAAAAATATTTATTGAGTGCTTGCCACCCGCCCTGCCCCAAATTACGCCCTTATTCCTAGCCCCATTTATTTCTGGCTCAAGCCTCAATCCCAACTGGGCTCTTAATGAAGTCCCAGCATGTCTCACCTCTATATAAACCAGTTATCTAATCACAGTGTTCCACAAGGTCTTATATAAGAAAGAACAGAATCATCCCCCTTTTTCAGACAAGAAAATCAGGCTCAGAGAGGTTAAGGAATATGGACAAGGTCACATGGCATTTAAATAGCAAAGCCAAGATTCAAATTCAGTTTAAGTCTATACTCTATCCATTACGTTTTGTTCCTTGTTCATTTTTTGTAGCATTAGGACAATCATCAGCATAGGCCTGACTACTGAGCAAATATTCCACCAATGTCTGTTTAACTAATAGGGTGTCTTCAATGTCCATTTTTAAAATAAATATCCATGAACAGGAATCTCATTTCAATGTTTATTTACACAATGCAGAAATACAGCAAAAGCACCCTTTACCAACCTTCCCTTTTAACCTACTGGCCTGACTAACCAACTCTCCCACGCCCTCTGTACACTCTAACAGGCTTGCACAATTCTACTACTCCTCTCCACCTGAGATGCAACTTACCAACTCATGCATGTTAGGTTTGCTCCCAATTTGTTTGGAACACTTGCACTTGTTACTGAAATTATATAACTTGAATAAGTATATGTAATCCAATGACATGTGCATGTAAAAAGAGAGCTTTTCTAAGAATGATTTGATCAATGTGTTACCACAAAAAAAAATTCTCAATCAAATTAGACGTGTGAGAAATGTCAGAGAAAGTGTATAGTCCGAAGATGACTTTGCACTGAGATTTCTTTTCAAGTGTCTGAGCTCTCGCTGCACTTTAAAAGCACTGGGTAGTTAGAGCTGATGTATCAGTGTGGTGTGGTATGTGCAAGAAAAAGCGTGTGGCTCTCCAAGCAGCGGGCCATACTTAGTTTTACAACGAAAGACTAGCATACAACTGTACAGTTACATGTTTGGGGTTAAAATAAAATATTTAGGGTATACAAGTACTCTTTTTTAACCGTTTCTCCCCTTCAGTCTTTTTTTGATTAAGTGGTCAACCATATCAACAGAACTCCTATCATGGAAGCCCCTCCTACGATGCCCTCCTTTCAGGAGCCCTCAGGGGTAGAAGGCTCCACAATGACACACTGCTGTCACTTCTGGTCCCATCTCAAACAACAAACACCCTGCCCTACACCACCAAGGAAATGGACACACGACCTTCGATTTTCTACTGTACTGAGGTTGTGTTAAACACTCTAGTGTGTTTATTACCAATAATTAATTTTAACTATCTCTTGAAAAACTCTTGTTTAAATTCTGTTCCTTTTTCGAACGAAAGTGAGTTATCTGTAATGAGGTGGATGGAGCCAGAATCTGTCATACAGAGTGAAGTAAGTCAGAAAGAGAAAAACAAATGCCATATGCTAATGCACATATATGGAATCTAAAAGACGGTACTGATGAACCTAGTGGCAGGGTAGGAATAAAGAGGCAGATGTAGAGAATGGACTTGAGGACACAGGGCAGGTAGGGGAAGCTGGGATGAAGTGAGAGAGTAGCACTGACATATATACACTACCAATTGTAAAACAGATAGCTAGTGGGAAGCTGCTGCATAGCACAGGGAGATCAGCTCAATGCTTTGTGACCACCTAGAGGGGTGGGACAGAAAAGATAGGAGGGAGGCTCAAGAGGGAGGGGATATGGGGATATATGCACATGTACAGCTGATTCACTTTGTTGTACAGCAGAAACTAACTCTACATTGTAAAGCAATTATACTCCAACAAAGATATTAAAAAATAAATAAATTCTGCTCTTTTTTTAAAGAGATGAGACTTTCTATCTCAAATAATTCCAGTTTATGCAACATAAAAGTTTAAAAAGTTCATGAACTGTTTAAAACACATCCATTCAAAATTATCAGATGCTTCTTCAATTCTGAGATGATAAAAGTTCTAATGTAGACAGAACCTATAGATGAACACTTATAATATTAATTTGGGAATAAGATCATTTACTTACATTGGTACTATTAATAGCCTTACCTTAGTTTTTCACACTTACATCAGGTGAAAAACTCTTATCTACTTTTAGCAAGCCAAAACAAATGCCTAAAAGCTGAGAAGTAAAAACATATGTAACAAAACCACAAATTTAGCAATAAAGTAAATGTTTTAAAAAACTCAAGATCCTTTAGGATTCTCCAAAATGTTCATCAACACATCAAATGAAGAATAATAAACCTTCAATAATTTTGGTGATACTGAAAAAATGTTTTTCAGTTATAAATGTACTTTTATTTTTGAATATACAAACTCTCTTTTTCAATAACACTAGTAGTTAATGACAACTTAATAGTTGCTGTGTGATGCTGAACTAATAACTTAACCTTTCTGAGCTTCCTCATTTGCAAAATAGAGTAATACCTATCTAATATGCTGGTGAATATCGACTAAGACATATGTAAAATGCCTAGCACACAGCTGAAGATAAACCCATGTGAAAACCCTTCAAATACACACACACACAAACATACACAAAAAGTCAAGTATTCTTAATGGGGAAGGTGGGAGGAGACAAAGTACATGCATTCTCTGAACATGTATGTCAAACTTCATGCATATATACTTTAGTGCCATTTACTTGGGAAAGAGTTCAGTTTTTCATTAGCTTCTCAAAGAAGTCCATGACCCCAAAAAAGTTTATCTCCTTTTATAGTAGGCTTTGGCTTTATTTTCTCTGGTCCCATATATATAAAGTTTATAAAATTTGACTGGATACTTTAAACACAAGTAATTTAAATTATTCAACAGCAACAACAGCAAAAAAATTCAATTAAAAGTGTGGTCATGGTAAAATATGTATTCTCCTTTTATTTCTCTTTAAAAAAAAAAACAAATTCATTTGGCTCAAATTATTCCCCAACATTACCATAATTAAAAGCAACCATCCAAACTCAAAATCAAAATTTGAAAACCAAAACAAAAAAACAACAGCAATAACAAAAGAAAAAATAATCAGGAAACCCTAAACAGCCAGGATTAAAACCCTATTACTTATATAATAAATGACAATTGTCCCTTCTTTAGAGTTAATCTTTCAAACTACTTCATTCCTTCATTTTGACTCAAAGTTAACAACATTCACTTCAAACAGTTATTATATATATTTTAAATCTGTGTAATAAGGAGACTGCATAGTATCACAGAAGGGACCCTTAACTAGGAATCAGGGAAACCAGGGTTATGGTCCTGTTCTGTCACCAACTGACTCTAAGACAGCTGGACCTCAGCATTCTATGGCACTTTGCTTCTACATAAAAACATGCAGTCCCAAAGTAGAAGACTAAGATACCTGCTATCCTAAGACTACTTTATTACTAAAACAGAAATGTACAAAAGGGAGGTTACCTGACAAGAGATTTGATTCTAGGTCTAATGAGAAAATATACCGACAACAATAAACCTTTGAATTACAGAAAGTTCCGTCCCCACTGTCAACACTCTCAGAGCAGATATACTCAGAGCAGAGCTTCTAGTTGGGGCCATTTAAAACTTTAGCTTCACATTAATAAGAATAACAGATACCTCCCCAGAACTGCTCCTTTCCTTAAGGTGAACAGCACTTAGAAGAAAGATTTAACAAAGTACAGACAGACAAAAATATACAAAATAGAGGAAAGAGCAGTTTAGTGTGTCTTGATAGGTAAGCCCTTACTCTGTGTTTCAATAAAAAATACTTGTTATGGGGCTTCCCTGGTTGCACAGTGGTTAAGAATCCACCTACCAATGCAGAGGACACGGGTTCAAGCCCTGGTCCGGGAAGATCCCCCATGCCGCAAAGCAACTAAGCCCATGCGCCACAACTACTGAGCCTGTGCTCTAGAACCCACTGGCCACAACTACTGAGCCCATGTGCCACAACTACTGAAGCTCGTGTGCCTAAAAGCCCATGCTGCACAACAAGACAAGCCACTGCAATGAGAGAAGCCCGCACACCACAACGAAGAGTAGCCCCTGCTTGCCGCAACTAGAGAAAGCCCACGTGCAGCAATGAAGACCCAATGCAGCCAAAAATAAATTAATAAAATAAATAAATTTTAAAAATAAGAATAATAGAAAGAATTTTAAAAAATACTTGTTATGGAAAAGGTAGCTTATTTTAGTCAATTTTATTTCCAAACTGACTTTTGCAAAACAAGTATTTTTCAATGGAGTATAAAATAAGGCTTTATATACCAAGATACCCCTACAGTGAAGAAACATCCCGCTTCCAAAAAAGAACAAAAACAATGTGAATGTTAAGCATTTAATGAGTCTGCCAAGTACAACTTTTTCAATGTATTCCTGTTAGAGCTAGCAATATACACAAAGGCAAATTGGCAGGGCAAGAGGTTTTCTGAGAGGTGTGATGACTAACACTTCAGGACTGGAATATGACAGTTACTAAAAGAAACATGAGAAGCGTTCTCCCAGTTCCTCACAGGCCAATGTCTCTACCACAAAAGCTACTACAAACAGCATTCAGAGCTGAATTCACACACTCCAGTCTTGTAGGCCTAAACCACCTTTTGCAATTTTCCCCCATGTGACACATTATGTGAATCAAAGAAACCAATCAGTAATTCATTTACTAAAGGTCAGATATAGGGTACAGTGAGACTCAGGCACTCAAATGAATAAAAACAAGAAGCAAACGAAACCCAAGATAAGGGTCTTGTTGAAACCAATGCCCCAGAATCCAGCAAATAGCACACCTGTACAGAAAAGACCAGAATGAGATGACACGTACCAAACATTTTCCTCCATGCTAAAAAAAGGTTCACATAGCATCTGATTCACACCTTTGTACATGACTTCAGGATCAACCAAGGCTTTTCAAATGCTTTACCTCATGAATGGGACTTCCAAGCAGAGGTTAACTGAGGCCATCTAAGGATCACCAGGAGGCCTTACCAGTGCCAGTATTTAAGATTTAATAACAGCATGCTCTAACAAGTTAAAGTGAAAAGATTTCAGTCTCCAAATTCAAATATTTTGCAGCATATTTCAACTAGCTACAAGGGACAAAAGATTTCCTATTTGTACAAGTAGAATTTAGAGATTATTTCTTAAGAAGTTAGTCCTAGTTCTTTTTGCTGTCCTCAAAATACAGTCTACCTATTGGCAGGAGTATAAATAAATACAAACTTTTAGATGGCCATTTGGCATACCTATCAGAAATTAAAACATGAATGTACCTTTTGATCCAGCTATTACATGTTGAGGAATCTATCCCATGAAATTTTTGGATGCAAATATAAAAATGTTCATTCACTGCAACATTTTTGTAAAGGTGAAAAATCATATATGCTGATTAACATACAGGACACCACACAAAAGAATGAGCTGGACTCATATGTATTGACATGTAAAGAACTCCAAGACACTTTGTTCAGTGAAAAAAGCAAAGTTACAGAACAACAGGTATAGTAAAAGTATACTTATGTCAAGAAAATTGTGTGTGTGTGTGTGTGTGTGTGTGTGTGTGTGTGTGTAACTGCATAGAAAATGTTCTTAAAGATTAACACCAAACAGATAACAGAGGCTACCCTATGGGGAAAGAGAGTAAATCACAGAGTGTGGGATTGGTGAGTGCGAAGAGAAGTACAGTTTTAAAGAGGGACTTTCACTTTCTACTCCACATCTACCTCTATTAGTTAAACATTTACATCATATATATAAAACATTTGTTCTTTATAGAAAGTAAGAGAGGTGCGATGCCAACTTTTAGCTAAAATCTAGAATCACTAATAGAGGATGCTGAAATAGTCAAAGAAGTAAAGGCTGTTGGCTGCCAAAAACACCCTTTACAGACTTAACCTTCTAGGGAATAAAGGAAAATATGGGTAGCACTGTAGTTATAAATGAACATGACCGTGTCTTCATAAAATAACAAGCATCATTCAGAGAACTAAAGGATTTGTATCTTAGAACTTTGAGAATATAAAAGATACTGAAATCAGGAACATTATTAAAAAGCTATAATCATTATAATGTCTCTTAGAAATACAGTTTTAACAACAAATCCTATTACTTTGGTACAAAGTGTCTATGTATAGGTATGCCCTGTTGCATTAGAACACTGACATGTGTAAAGGACCAAGTGATATGAGGCGTCACCCTTACCTGTACATTCTCTTCTGTCACCTGAATCTCCGCCGTATAAACATAGTCAATCAGCATCCTCAGGGTCCAGCCGTCTACCTCCTTGATTCGAACTCTCTTTGCTCGGCTCTCACTCATCTCACCTGAAACACAAGGAGCAAGGCTGACGCTGCAGCAGACACCCAGCAGCAAGACCAAAACCCAGTCAGACGGGCACTCACTGTATTCAGGAGGCAACATGGTCAGCCACTTCAGCAGGCCTACAACATTCCCCTACCTCCCCTAAAAGCTTACCTGAGGAAACCATACAAGGTACTTCTGTTACCCACTTGTACCTGGAAATCACATCATGGCGATGAATATGCCACGTGTCCAACTGCATGAACTCTTAATACCTGTAGAATTATAGGTTCAGGACCCAATGCGGTCCATGCCTTTTTTTGGTCCAATGTGTGGACAAAGAATGTCACCTGCCATAGCAGTAAACAAAGGATGTTGCAGCCATCAGCCATTGCAGGCCACCCCAGACTGTGCACATGAGGGGATTCAGAATGCGAAAAAAAAATAGGATACTGGCCCTAGATAGTTAAGGTGTGTATCAAAGGAATGATTTCAATGAGCCTAGATGCTTGTTATCTTCCCATACGTAGAAAAGTGCTAAATTTATTAACTTGTCTGACAATTAACTTGTCTTTAATTGGCAATAATCTTTTGATGTTCCGACTACCTGGTTCTTTTGCAAAAACTCCTACATATTCTGGCTCCTCCCTGACCTCTTCGGAGCAGTCCCTCAGAGAGATCTGAGAGGCTGCCTCCTGGGGTGAAGTCCTCCGAAAGTCCGCTGAATAAAGCATAATTTGCAGCTTCTAGGTTGTGCATTTTTTTAGTTGACAATGCTTTAGAGCAGTTTCTTTTCCTTTTGACTTTCTATTCAAGACTAGAACACAGTGTTACCCCATGAGGCTAACTTCCAAGTTCCTGGTACTCACTCACAAGCACGCCAGTGCCTGCCCCTGCCCTCTGGGAAGACACACCTCTCAGATAGGAAACAATCAGAACACAAATTACAGAAGACGCCCAGGAAATGAAAGACAAAAGAGGGGTGTTAAAGAGGTGAGTCAATGGCCAAGGCAGATGGCAATGGGCCTTCTAGCCCAAGTTCCGTTCCTATTTGTCATCTGCAGCAACTTCATCTTGAAGTCATTTCCATACCAGTATTTATTACTAAAGCCAGATGCCCTTCTACATCACTGCCTGCTAAATAAGTGGTACAAGACCTCCCTCTTACTATCCACTGAACTAGTTAAGCATTCAGGGATCATAAATAAGATCCTCTCTTGTATAAAGAAACGGGGAAGCAGAAAAGAGAAGGGATGGCCCCTAAACCCAGGGGACTCATGGAGAGTTAGAAGCAGGTTTGGGCACATATGTGCGCACATAAAATGGCCCAAGAATAGGGAAACATAAGCAATTGAATGGGGAAAGAAAACTCAATTAAAAACAAGACAGTCTAAAAATAATGTTGAGTGTTAGGGGACACCTTAGCAAAAAGGTTTAGTTCTACATTCATCAGGTTTCAAAGATAAAGGAAGTATGAAAAACAATGCCACCATCCCTCACCTGTTAGAAAAACAACACAATGGCCTCAAGATTTCTTGAAAGTTCATTTCTTTTTCAGGTACAGTATACTGTCAGTGACCATAAATTATCAGAAAAGGCTATAGGAATCCATAATTATACAAAATTCCTTTGCAAACATAAACACTGGGAAGAGAGAAATAATAATAGTGAAGTATTAGTAACTAACTACCTGCTTCCCTGGAGATTGTCTCTGACAAAAGCTCAAAAAAAGCTGTTCTCCTAAGAGCTAAAATATCTGAAAAACTATTATGCTACTTCCCAGGGGGGAAAACATCCACTGGTATTACAAGGGAAGAGAGAAAATTGATGATATGCTCCTGTTATATGTCTATATAGCAGGAAGACAAGGGATTGGGCTATGTATCTGCTGCCTCAGCACGTTTTGGGGTTCTTTTTTTTTTTCCTTTCATGAAAAAGGGGAAAGCATGTTTTTTCCCCCCTTAAAGAAAAGGGTAAAAAAAGCAAGGTCGAGGAATATGGAAACACAATTCTTCATGTACATATAAGGCACCTTCCTCTGTCCTAGTCTCTCTGGATCTTGTAGCTAGATGGGATTTGTGTCATCTGAAAGCTCTTTTGTGGTAAAGTGAGGACACTTTGGTAATTCCCACTTGGACTTTAGCGAGAGGCCACTCTAATTCATCTCTAGGGCCCCGGCGATGTGCAAAGCCCCACAGGGCCCGGGGCCACACAAGCATAAAGCCATGTACTTAGTTCTCAAGGAATTCAGGACTTAGGCATGATTTAGACAAAAACAAGTTTGACTTTAATTTACAGGTATGACTGAAAAATTATCAGTTCTCTGCCAAGGAGTTTTTAATATTATAGTTTTTAAGGTATTGCTATAAGATGCACTGTGCTGATTCACATTCTTTAAGTGTCATTTTTAATATTAATTCTTTCTCTCGCAAGAAAACTGTATCTACTTCCAACAAATTCTATCTCTATCACACACTGCTTTAGAAATGCTTTAATCTTGGGGCTTCCCTGGTGGCGCAGTGGTTGAGAGTCCGCCTGCCAATGCAGGGGACACGGGTTCGTGCCCCGGTCCGGGAAGATCCCACATGCCGCGGAGCGGCTGGGCCTGTGAGCCATGGCCACTGGGCCTGTGCGTCCGAGCTTGTGCTCCGCAACGGGAGAGGCCACAACAGTGAGAGGCCCGCGTACCGCAAAAAAAAAAAAAAAAAAAAAAAAAAAAGGAAATGCTTTAATCTTTATTTTTCGTATTAATTTACAAAAACAAATAGCTTGCCGCAGACTGTGTTAATAGTTTAAAAATTCCAATAACTATGAAAAACCAAAACACGTACCAAAGAGAGCTGTAAAAGCTACTTAGAGCTAATTCTAGTTGTTAAATATTATCTTACTTCTGTCCTTTGCTGTGTTTATAGAGATTTATTTTTGATAATGAGTTTTGTTTTTCTTTCTTCCTTTTTTTGGCCGTGCCATGTGGCTTGTGGGATCTTGGTTCTCCTACTAGGGACTGAACCCAGGCCCACAGCAGTGAAAACGCCAAGTCAGAACCACTGGACCGCCAAGGAATTCCTGATAATGAATTTTTAAAAGATACCCAGTGATACTGTAAAGAGTTTAATCTCATAACATTTTTTTAACTTCCTGTCTTAGTGTTCTTCTCCTGTGTTTGATCATGTATTATAGAACTGAAGCTATACTATGATATCCACACAGATATCGCCACCCTCACCTCCTCTCCATCCCTACTGCCACTGTGCCACCTCTTCCTTCTTCCTCACCTCCAGGATGGACTCCACACATCTGACCATGGCACTCAAAAGCCTTCAGCTACTCCCAGACCAGGCATGCAGGCCTGTCCATGTCCCACCCCTGCCTCACTATCCAGCCTCCACACTCTCTCTCCCACTTCTAGTCTTAATTTATATAAGAAAGGAACTTTGTGTAGTTTCCCATACACACCCAGCAATTTCCTACCTCGATGCCTCTGTCGAGCTTCCTCATCTCTGTCTCCTCATGCCCTCATTCCCCAGGCTAACCCCCACATATTCTTCGAGATTCAGCTGGAACCTCTCCAAGCAGCCTTGCCTGCTGATGACCCAAGGCTGGGTTAGGTTCTCACCCTAGGTTACCTCCTGCAAATCCACTCTGTCATAATAATATCTGGTTCTCCCCACCTGGATTCTTGAGCTTCCTGAGAGCAGGGATGACATCTTTCTTACCTCTGTATCCCACAGTGCCTGACATATGGTAGATACCCAATAAATAATGGCTGTTTGAATGAATGACTAGAAAAGCGAAAAGTAAAACAAGTGCCAATTTTAAATGTAGCACCTTTACTTAACACAATTACTAACACTTAAGTTAGTCTTGAATATGGGTATTCTAGCTCTGAAGGATTTCAGTCAACAAACATTTATTGAACATCCACTATACAGGCCGAGCTAAGCATTTTCACTAATGAACACTGCACCATCTCTACTGTTTTTGAGAAAAGAAATGAAGTCCTCCAAATCGTAAAAGCTTACGGACACATGTATGGATAGAAACAACTCCATCTCAAGGAACTTAATCAGGACTCCTGAAGCCCAGAACAAACTGGTGACTGTATTTACCCATTCTGAAGTTCTAAAAAGTGAATAGGTTTAAGAGAGCAAACCCTAGGATCAATTAAAAACTCATGTGACTCTAATTTCAGTTATTGCTCAGCACATAAATTGAAAAAATAATAGAAATATAATACAGTACACTTTATACTATGTTGAAACCCTAAGAATTGAATGACAAGTTTACAGCCACATTTAATAAATAAATTTTATTCCATTATTCTTCAAGTTATACTTGTCACCTACTCCAATCATTGTTGCCCTTTTGCTCATTATTAGTCTCAGGTTACAAAGAAGCTACTGACACAATGGTATCTTCATTCTGGCAAGATGACCCGAATGCCCCTGCCAGGCACTGGCTATGGTGGCATGGTACATAATTCCCCAATTCTACAACTAATCTGAGGCAAACATGGTAACTACATTACCCCGCCAGTTTGGCTCTAGTTTGAGTAACTTCTGGAACAGGTCTCCCAGTTCCTAAAAGAAAAATAGGAAAGAGACAACCCCTCTCCTTCCTCGAGATGTTGGGTCCACTCTCGTAGGCATCTTGCATTCATGGGGGAAGCAACCATAGGATAAAATTTTTAGTGAGGACAGCTGGGTGGCGAAACAGAAGGAAGAGGATCCCTGATGATCCGATCATACCTGGTGCCCAGCCTATTTTCCAGTTATGAGAGAATATATTTCCTTGCTACTTAAACCAGCTTAAGGGGAGTTTTCTGTTATATGCAGACTAAAGTTATATGCACTTTATGTGCAATGCCCTATTTAATGTTCTTCACAGCAGTCAGCGATATAAGAAATTACCTTTTCTTTATGTTTCCTCTCTAACCATTCCTCCTCTCCCCAAAGCCTAGGATAACACCTAGCACACAGAAGATGCTCAATGAGTACTCCATCATGAAGGAAAGCACAAATCTTAGACAAATACAACATGCACACAACTTTTAAAATATCTCACATCTTAATCATTCAAATGATAATCTATCTTTTCCTATTCTACCTTACTAAATCATGTTCAATGTGACAAAAGAAATGATCAAAAAGCACCCCCAAAAAAGAGTGAAAATAAAAATACAGTATTTCTCACTAGATTTCAGATATGTTATAGCCTGTGGCACCACAGAAGTCTCAAATATATTTGTTAAGAAAAATGGCATTTTAAATGCCACATTTGTACACAAACAAGTAATTTAAAAACACAAGAACTCAGGACTTCCCGGGAGGTCCATGGTTAAGGGACCATGCTTCCTTCGCAGGGGGCATGGGTTCGATCCCTGGTAGGGTAACTAAGATCCCGCATGCCGCGTGGCATGGCCAAAAAAAACCAAAACAAACCAAACCAAACAAGGATGATAAAATAAATAAATAAAAACACAAGAATGCAATTTGATTTATTCTTTCTCAAGTAACAGTTAAACAACCTGGCCTTGATCTAAATTGGCCTGTATTTCCCAAAAGAAAAACCTGTGACTACATGACAGAATTACTTTTCACCTCCCTTCTTCTACCCAAATACTTGGAACTACAATGAGTAACAGAATTCTTTTTTAGGTGATATAGTTTGAAAGAAAAATTCACCTACAGTTTAGGGGAGATGAAAAACAAGGGCCAAAAAGAATATCTGTAGAGTCCCCATTTCCTAATAGGCGAGTCACAGGGAATAACAGGAGTACAAGGCAGCCCTGTGCCACTGCAGACACTTCTGCTTACTGCTGATCATTGAGCCAGAGTACACAAACATCACGGTGTGTGATGGGGTGGAAGCATGCCAAGGTCTACTTGTGGGCCTCGCCATATTTTTTATGACAGATAATATAAACATAATAGGACTTCAGACCAGGAAAACAGATAAACAATGGGCTCACAGTCTAGCAAATCTTAAATGAATATATGTACACTAAACCACCTAGACCAGATTTTCATGTCTTCTTTAGGTAAAAAATCTAATCTAATCTCTGCCAAACTGCTGACTATTTAGTGGATTCAAAAGAAGAAAATGAACAAAGATTGCCAGAAAGGTAAATAGCATCCATTGCTGAAGAATCATAAAAGTCTAGCTTACTAATAAGCAAATGAAAAGATGTTCAACATCATTAGTCATTAGGGAAGTGCAAATTAAAACACCCATTAGAATGACCACAATTGAAAAAAAAAAAGATAGCAACAAGCGTTGGCAAGGATGTAGAGAAAGGGGAACAGTCATACATAACATAGGAATATAAAATGATGCAGCCAATTGGGAAAATAGCATAGCAATTTTTTAAAAGTTAAATATAAATTTACCATATGACCCAGGAATTCCACACATAGGTATCTAACACAATGAGACATCTGTCCACACAAAGAACTGCATATGAATTCATAGCAGCATTATTCTTTATTTTAATTTTTATTTCAATTTTGGCTGCATTGGGTCTTCATTGCTGCACGTGAGCTTTCTCTAGTTGTGGCAAGCAGGGGCTACTCTTCGTTGCAGTGCACGGGCTTCTCACTACAGTGGCTTCTCTTGTAGCGGAGCACGGGCTCCAGGCACGCAGGCTTCAGTAGCTGTGGTGCGCAGGCTCAGTAGTTGTGGCTTGCAGGCACTAGAGCACAGGCTCAGTAGTTGTGGCTCACAGGCTTAGCTGCTCCGCGGCATGTGGGATCTTCCCGGACCAGGGATCAAACACATGTCCCTTCATTGGCAGGTGGATTCTTAACCACTGCGCCACCAAGGAAGTCCCCAGCATTATTCTTAATAGCCAAAAATTGGAAACAACATAAATGTCCATCAGCTGGTAAATGAATAGTCAAAATGTGCCATTTTCATACAATGGAATCTACTTAGCAATAAAAAGGAACAGACTGATGATACATACTATGACATGGATGAACCTTAAAATTATTATGTGGGAACAAAAATGTTCTAAAGTTGATTTATGGTGATGAAAGTACTACTCAGTAAATTTACTAAAACTCACTGAACACTACAACATAAAATATGCCTCAATAAAGTTGTAAAAAAAAATCACAATTGAGGTACTCAATTCACATTTTATATGTGTCAGAAATTAACACAGAATCCCTATTTTGTATCTACTTTAGCACCTAGCAATCTAAGATTTGACCAAGTATTCTCAGGCAGAAACAGGCTGAACTGCAAGGACCCACCCACCAGTTAACTGAGATACATACTTAGGAATACTTATAGAATCAAGACATCTTCAGGGCCTCATTCCCATCATTAAGCAAAACTCACTTATTCAGAAATTGCATGTTCGCTGAAACATGAAGAGGTGAGACCCATTAGGCAAAAAAAAAAAGAAAAAGAGAGAAAAGAAAGAAAAGAGGGAAGCTGAAATATAGTTCAGATTCTTAAGTAAACAGAGAAGAAAAATAGAGACATAATGAGATCTCCCATCTCCAGCATCCACGTCTCTGGATGTCGAAGGCTCAGGGAGTCTGCAGACTCTAAGTATCATCTTTTGAAGGGAAAGGAAACTAACCCTGATCTTGTAATTTTAAGTTAATCACTACATTTTGTAACTGGAAAATAAAACATTTATCAAAAAGAGTCTGTGTGTAAGACGTTTTCAATCTTATATTCTTACAATATAAAGACATTTAGGAATTGAGGGTAAAAAATAATAATGATAATCATGATAATTACTGCCAACATTAATTGAACATTTCCTATGTGCCAAATAAAGGGCTAACATACATGATCTCACTTAATCTTTATAAGAATCCTAGGAAGTAAATATTATCATCCCCATTTTCCAGAAGAGGAAACTGAAGCCCAGATTGATGAAGTGATTAATGATCCCAAAGATCCAGTAACTCTGACAAGGAAGTGGCAATAACAGTGTCACCTGAAGGAAGGTCACTTACAGGGGCAGCACTTTACTAGTGAATTCCTAAATTAGGCCAATGCAGATCAAATACTCCTTTTGCAAACTAGAGATTCTGTTTAGAAAAGACTCCAGGAGTAATAAATAAGATGTAAACCAAAAGACTGAAGTGAATCCACGACATAAAAATTTGACTAATCCCATTTCAACTTTTCGAATCAGCCTCAGCTGAAGGCACCCTCCCCAAATCACTTGCCCAACTTGACTCATGGCCCCTCTACTATCTTTCCTAAATCCTTGATTATTTAATTCAGTTCAGAACAGCCAGTATGTAATAGGCTAAAGAGTGAGGTGCCTCCAGACTGCTCTCTACTCCCAAACACTAAGCCCATTCTCTCCACATTGCTTTTTGCACTTTTCTTCATCTGTGTAAACCTTTACATTCATTATGTTTCAAGAAATGTCAGATCCCCTTCTCTCAATGCTGCCCATCACAGTCCTCACCATCTGTATTACTCCTTTGCACACACAGATCTTCCATAAACTATTATGTATTTAAAGTGTGCACATCTCATTTCCCCAGTGATATAATAAACTACTGGGGCAGGAAGTATGCTAATTTTTTTTTTTTTTTTTTTTTTGGCGGTACACGGGCCTCTCACTGCTGTGGCCTCTCCCGCTGCGGAGCACAGGCTCCGGAGGCGCAGGCCCAGCAGCCATGGCCCACAGGCCCAGCTGCTCCATGGCACGTGGGACCCTCCCGGACTGGGGCACGCTAATATTGTTTTGTATTCCTTGAATTATCTAGCAAAATGTTAGGCCCAGGATATATTTAAGTTTCTAAAGTATGAATAGATTTGTATTTGTGCTTTTTTTTCTATAACTATATATGTATTTACAAGTATTTATTTGTCCTACCAATAATCTAAGATTATAAGCTCATTGTTGGAACAGATAATAACTTCATATCCTTGTACAGTACTGTATGCTTAAATTTTGTTTTTTTAAGAATGAGGTTAAGGGAGGGTGTGGCCAGGTGGCAGAGTAGGAAGACCTGGAGCTCACCAGCTCCTACAGGCACACCAAATTACAACAACTCACAGAGCAACTATAAATGAGAATGACCTGAAGACTAGCCGAGATTTCCCACAACTGAAGACATAGAAAAGGAACCACAATGAGAAGGATAGAAGGGGCAATGACATGACCTAGTCAAGACCCACTCACCCAGGTCAGCAACCCACAAACAAGATGATAATCACAATTACAGAGATTCTCCCCAAAGAGCAAGGGTTCTGAGCCCCACATTGGGCTCCCCAGTCCAGGAATCCTACACCGAGAAGACAAGCTCCCAGAACTTCCGGCTTTGAAGGCCAGAAGGGCTTGGCTACATGAGAGCAAGAGGGCTGTAGGAAACAGAGACTCATCTGTTAAGGGTGTGTGCAAAACCTCATATACTCTGAGACCCAGAACAGAGGCAGTAGTTTGAAAGGAGGCTGGGTCAGGCCTATCTTCTGATCTCAGAGAGCCTCCCAGAGAGGCAAGAGCTCACCCTGGGGTCACTGATGCTGGTGGCAGCCATTGTGGGGAGCTCGTTCTACCACAAGGACACTGGTGCTAGCAAGTGCCATTTTGGGGTCCACCCTATAGACTATTAGTGCCAGGGGCTTACCTGCCCACCAGTGGGCTGGCAGCAGCTGTGTGCCCCAACCAGACCATGCAGACAGCCACATGGGAAGCCTACCCCACCCTGCCTGACCACAGCCACTGTGCAAGGCACAGCCTGGCAGCCAACCAGGCCAGGGGCCAGCCCTGCCTACCAGACCACCCACAGTACCCTTCCCACCACAACAGAAGGGGTCACACAGCCCACACAGGGGGTACCCCTAGAGTATACAGCTCTGAACAGGAGGGGAGTGAGCTGCTGGGTCCCACAGGATGTCAACTGCATAAGGCCACCTCTCCAAGATCCAGAAACTTAACCAACCTACCTGATACATAGAAATAAATACAGAAAATTGGGCAAAATGATGAGAGAGCAAAATATGTTCTAAACAAAGGAACAAGAGAAAACCTCAGAAAAAGAACTAAATGAAATGGAGAAAAGCAATCTACTTGATAAAGAATTCTAGGTAATGAACATTAAGATGCTCCACAAACTTGGCAGAAGAATTGGATGAACACAGTGAGAATTTTAACTGATAAGTAGTTAGAAAATACAAAGACACCCCAAACAGACCTGAAGATAAAATAACCAGAAAAAAAAAAAAAAAAAACCCTAGAAGTAATGAATAGTATATTAGATGATACAGAGAAGTGGAATAGCAATCTGGAAGACAGACTAGTGGAAATCACCCAAGATGAACAGAAAAAAAAAGAATTTGAAAAAATGAGGGTAGTTTAAGAGACCTCTGGGACAACATCAAGCGTACTAACATTCACATTATAGGGGTACCAGAAGAAGAGAGAAAAGGGCAGAGAACTTAACTTGAAGAAATAGCAGGTGAAAACTTCCAGGTAGAGGAAGTAGAGTCCCAAACAAGAAGAATTGAAAGAGGTCCACACCACAACACATTATAATTAAAATGGCAAAAATTAAGGATAAAGAGAAAATCTTAAAAGCAGCAAGAGAATGCCCACAGACTGTCAACTGACTTTTCAGCAGAAACTTAACAGGCCAGGAGGACGGCCATGATATATTTCAAGTGATGAAAGGATAAAATGTACACCACAAATGCTCTATCTGCAAGACTCTCATTCAGATTTGAAGGACAGAGAAAGAGCTTTGCAGACGAGCAAAAGCTTAAAAAGTTCAGCACCACTAAACCAGCTTTACAAGTAATGTTCAAGGAATCTCTCTAAGTGAAAAAGAAAAGACCACAACTAGAAACATGAAAATTAGGAAAGGAAAATTCTCACTGGTAAAGGCAAACATATAGTAAAAGTCGTAGATCAACAACTTATAAAGATAGAAGGAAGGTTAAAAGTCAAAAGTAGTAAAATCATCTATATCCACAATAAATAATTAAGGAATATACAAAACGAAAAGATGTAAAACATGACATCAAAAACATTAAATATGGGGAGGTGGAAGTAAAAATACAGGGTTGTTACAATGCATTAGAACTGAAGAGATCCTCAACTTAAAGTAATCACGTATATAGATACACATAGTTGTTATATATGAACCTTATGGTAATAAACCAAAAACCTTTAATAGATGTATACACACACACAAAGAAAAAGGAGAAAAAGAAAGGAGTCCAAACATAACACTAAAGAGAGTCATCAAGTCACAAGAGAGTAGAGCAAAAGAAAAAATGAACAAAAGAGAACCATAAAAATGACCAGAAAACAATGAACAAAATGGCAATAAGTACATACTTGTCAATAATTACTTTAAATGTAAATGAACAAACTGCTCTGATCAAAAGACAGAGTGGCTGAATGGATTAAAAAACAAGACCCATCTATATGCTACCTATAGGAGACTCACTTCCGATCTAAAGACACACACAGACTAAAAATGAAGGGATGGAAAAAATATTCCACATAAATGCAAATGAAAAGAAAGCTAGGGTAGCAAATGTACATCAGACAAGACAGACTTTATTTTTTTTTAATTTTATTTCAGTTTACTTTTTTATACAGCTGGTTCTTATTAGTTATCTATTTTATACATATTAGCGTATATATGTCAATCCCAATCTCCCAATTCATCCCACCAGCCCCCCCAGCCCCGCTTTCCCCCCTTGGTGTCCATATGTTGTTCTCTACATCTGTGTCTCTATAGACAAGACAGACTTTAAAACAAAGATGTTATTGAGAGACAAAGAAGGACATTACCATTTAATGATCAAGGAATCAATCCAAGAAGCAGATACAACAACTGTAAATGAATATGCACCCAACATAGGAGCACCTAAATACATTAAGCAAATACTGGTAAACATAAAGGGAGAAACTGACAGTAATACAGTAATAGTAGGGGACTTTAACACCCCATTTACATCTATGGCCAAATCATCCAGAAAAAAAAATCAATATGGAAACATGGCATTAAATGACACATTAGACTAGACAGATTTCATAAATATTGATATATATAGAACATTTCAACCTAAAGCAGCAGAATACACATACTTTTCAAGTGCATATGGAACACTCTTCAGGACAGATCACATGCCACAAACTAAATCTGAATAAATTTAAGATAACTGAAATCATATCAATGGTATGAGCAGAGAAATCAACTACAAGAAAAAAAATGAAAAAACACAAACACATGAAGTCTAAACAATATGCTACTGAACAACCAATGGGTCACTGAAGAAATTAAAAGGAAATTAAAAAAAAATTTGGAGACAAATGAAAAAGAAACACAATCCAAACACAACAACACAACAATCCAAAATCTATGGAACACAGCAAAAGCTGTTCTAAGAGGAAAGTTTACAGCCATACAAGCATACCTCAGGAAACAAGAAAAATCTCAAAACAATCTAAACTTATACCTGAAGGAACCAGAAAAAGAAGAATAAACAAAACCTAAAGTTATTAGAAGGAAAGAAATAATAAACATCAGTGCAGAAATAAATGAAATAAAGACTAAAAAAACAGAAAAGATCGATGAAAGAGCTGGTTCTTTGAAAAGATACACAATATTAATAAACCTTTAGCCAGACTCATAAGAAAAAGAGAAGGCCCAATAAATAATCCAGAAATGAAAGAGAAATTACAAATTAAACCACAGAAATACACAGGATCATTAGAGATTACTTCGAACAATTATACATCAACAAAATGAACAATTTACAATAGATACATTCCTAGGAACATACGATCTCCCAAGGCTGAATCAGGAAGAAACAGAAAATATGAACAGACCGGTTACCAGTAATGAAATTGAATCAGTAATTTAGAAAACTACCAACAAACAAAAGTCCAGGACCAGTAGGTGAATTCTACCAAACATTTAAAGAGTTAACACCTATTCTTCTCAAACTATTCCAAAAAATTGAAGATGAAGGAACACTCTGGAACACATTCTATAAGGCCAGCATCACCCTAGCAAAAAACAGGCAAAAACACCACAAATAAGTAGAATTACAGGCCAATATCATTGATGAGCACAGATGCAAACATTCTCAAAATATTAGCAAACTGAATTCAACAATACATCAAAAGAATCATATACCATATCAAGTGGAATTTATCCTAGGGATGCAAGGATGGTTCAATATCCACAAATCAATCAATGCGATACACCACATTAACAAACTGAAGAATAAAAATGATATGATCATATCAATAGATGCAGAAAAAGCCACTGATAAAATTCAACATCCATTTATAATAAAAACTCTCTAGAAAGCAGGCATAGAGGGGACCTACCTCAATATAATAAAGGCCATATATGACAAGCCCACAGTTAACATCATATTCAATGATGAAAAGCTGAGAGCATTTCCTCTAAGATCAGGAACAAAACAAGGATGTCCACTCTCACCACTTTTATTCAACATAGTTTTGGAAGTCCTGGCCACAGCAATCAGAGAAGAAACATAAGTAAAAGGAATCCAAATTGGAAAGGAAGAAGTAAAACTGTCACTGTCTACAGAGGACATGATACCATATATAGAAAATCCTAATGACGCTACCAAAACTATCAGAATTAATAAATGAATTCAGTAAAGATCCAGGATAAAAATGTAATACAGAAATCTGTTGTGTTTCTATACACTAATAACAAACTATCAGAAAGAGAAATTAAACAATCTCATTAACAATTTCATCAAAGAGAATAAAATACCTAGGAATAAATATAACCAAAGAGGCAAAAAACTTGTACTTTGAAAGCTATAAGACACTGATGAAAGAAATCGAAGACGACACAAACAAATGGAAAGATATACTGTGCTCATGGGTTGGAAGAATTAATATTGTTAAAATGACCATAAACCCTAAGGTAATCTACAGATTCAGTGCAATCCCTATCAAAATACCCATGACATTTTTCACAGAACTAGAACAAATAATTCTAAAATTTGTATGTAAACACAAAAGACCCCAAATAGCCAAAGCAATCTTGGGATAGAACAAAGCTAGAGGTATCATGCTCCCTGATTTCAAATTATACTACAAAGCTACAGTAATCAAAACAGTCTGGTACTGGCACACACAAAAAAGATACATAGATCAATGTAACAGAATAGAGAGTAGAGAAATAAATCCAAACTTATATGGTCAATTAATCTCCAACAAAGGAGGCAATGGGGAACAGATAGTCTCTTCGATAAACAATGCTGGGAAAAGTGGACAGCTACATGCAAAAGAATCAAACTGGACTACTTTCTAGCACCATGCACAAAAATAAACTCAAAATGGATTAAAAACTTAAATGTAAGACCTGAAACCATAAAAGTCCTAGAAGAAAACGTAGGCAGCATGGTCTTAGCAATATTTTTTGAATCTTTCTCCTCAGGCAAGGGCAAAAAAGCAAAAATGAACAAATGGTACTACATAAACTAAAAAGGTTTGGGGGCTTCCCTGGTAGCGCAGCGGTTGAGAGTCCACCTGCCGATGCAGGGGACACGGGTTCATGCCCCGGTCCAGGAAGATCCCACATGCCGCGGAGCGGCTGGGCCCGTGAGCCATGGTCGCTGTGTCTGTGTGTCCGGAGCCTGTGCTCCACAACGGGAGAGGCCACAACAGTGAGAGGCCCGCGTACCACAAAAAAAAAAAAAAAGTTTTTGCACAGCAAAGGAAACTATCAACAAAGGCAGCCTACCAAATGGAAGGAGGTATTTGCAAATGAACTACCCAATAAGGAGTTTCTATCCAAAATATACAAAGAACTCATACAACTCAATAACAACAAAAAAATTGAAAAATGGGAGGAGTACTTGTATACACATTTTTCCAAAGAAGACATACAGATGGCCAACAGACATGTGAAAAGATAGTCAGCATCACTAATCACCAGGGAAATGCAAATCAAAACCAGAATGAGATACTACCTCATACCTGTCAGAGTGGCTATTTTCAAGAAGATAATAAATAACAAATATTGGTGAGGATGTAAAGAAAAGGAAGCCCTTGTGTACTGTTTGTGGGATTTTAAACTGGTACAACCACTATGGAAAACAGTATGGAGGTTCCTCAAAAAATTAAAAATAGAACTACCATATGATCCAGAAATTCCACTTCTGAAGAAAACAAAAACAGTAATTGGAAAGATATGTGCACCCCTATGTTCACCACAGCATTATTTACAATAGCCAACAAATGCAAGCAACCTGTGTCCATTGACAGATAAATGGATAAAGAAGATGTGGTATATATATATACAATGGAATATTAATAGGCTTAAAAAAGAATGAAATCTTGCCATTTGCAACAACATGGATGGACCTAGAGGGTATCATGCTAAGTGAAATAAGTGAGACAGAGAATACAAATATCAAATGATTTCATATGTGAAATAAAAACATAAATAAATAAAATAAAATGAAAACAGACTCAACAGATACACAGAACAAACGGTTCACAGAGGGGAGTATGGTGGGGGTCGGGTCGGGTGGGAGAATTAGGTGAATAGTTAAGTGATACAAACCTCCAGTTATAACGTAAATAAGCCATGGGGATGTAATATACAACAGCATAAGGACAATAATATTATAGTAACTTTGTATGGTGACAGATGGTTAAAGGACTTATCGTGGTGATCATTTCATAAAGCACGCAAATGTCAAACCATTATATAGTGTTCCTGAAACATAATATTGTACATCAACTATATTTTTAAAGGCTTCCAGTGTGGCAGGCACAAACTGCTTTTTTGCCAGAAATATTAAAATCATTTTATGTATTTTTACAGTTGCCTAAGTATCCACTCTATTTTCTTATATTTCTGAATCAAAAGGCATTAAATAAACATCTCTTTGTTCACTATAAACACTGGATGAGGCAAATGTGAAAATCATTTGAAGAAATGTGAAACAGTAAAAGCAATTTACTTTTGTCAAAATAAGAAAGTGCCAAAGGCTGTTATAAATGGCAAGAAGGCAAACTTAGCCAATATATGCAAATATAAATGTAAAGGGGGGAAACTGAGCATAAAATTGTATTTGTATGTAACATATACATGTATGTAATGGACACATGTATGTACACAACACCATTACAAGAATGAAAAACAAAGATGAGGAGTAATTTAAAACAAAGCAAGAGCATTTTCTTCTATTACAATGCTTAACTTCATAACAATAAAATGTTAATATTGAAAGAAAAGCCCAGATCTGTATACATTTTATAAACATCCATAACTAAAACATTTCATACCTGTAAACATGGCGTGAAAGTAAGGACTACAGGCGGCCAGCACCACTCTGTGAGCAGAGATTTCCATGTCTTCAGCCACAATCGTGACATCACACAGCAAATTCTGACTGTTAACAAAACAGGGAGAGAATAATTTTAATAACAAGAGTAAGTGTATTGAACACCCTATGCAAAAATTTTATAGTAAAAGCCCAATTTTCTGAAGTTAAAACTAACTAAAAATTTCCATCCTTAAAAACAGGATACCCAAACATGAAGAACATAGAAAACAGTCATGACATAGGCCAACATGCCTTGGCCCTCACTCAGAATCCTGCCTTTGTTTAATAGAGAAATCTTTCCAAACTTGATTACTGATTTCTCAACCTAATATAAATTACTGGCAGCAAACCATTAATGGGGTGTAAAATGGGAGGCTGTTTGCATTAAGAACTGCATCAGCAGAAGTGGCAGATGGTGGTATGACATGAAGATAAAGACAAAATAAAACACATGGAGAAAACTAAATTGGGTCAAAGTATCAAAACTATACAGACACAGAAAATGTCCTGGGTCATCAAGCAAAGGTAAAATTACATTCAACTACACCTGCTGCTTGAAAGGTGTTTGAGCATTTGAAGTCTAACTTAATCAGAACATTTTCCCAATGCAAAATATCTCATTCTTCAAGGTCAGAAAATATTATCACACATAAAATTAAATGTAATTTTAATGCTGTGCCCTGTAAGTTGAAGCACAGGTCACGATGCCATATGAGACATCAGGCAGGTCACGTGTTAGACTCAAGAGGTGGCCATCACTCAGCTGTAGTTCCTCCAGATCAGTGTGGAAAACTGACAAAGTCTACAGTCTGCTCTGCGCAGATAAAATCATTCTGCAATTCTATGAATTCCATGGGTTCACAAGTTAAGCAGGGGGAAGTCAGTGGTGTTTTCAGGAAGGTGTTATACAGGAGCTCCACCCGCATGTATTATTTCACTTAGACCCTACCAAAACCTTATGGGATCCATGTTATTGTGATTTTTACCCTTAAAATGTATAGCTGGGGAAACCAAGGAAAAGATGAATAAGAAGTCTGAAGTCACCACTAGTGGCAATGCCCGGATTCAAATCTATGGAGTCTGGCTCACAAAACCATCTAAAGCTATGTGGTTTTAAGACTTGTTAAAGCTTGAATAAAACAGGGAATATAAAGAAAGAAACAACGCCCAATTATTATTTGACATACTGTATACTAGAAGCTATTTTTTAAAGTTCTATATATAGTTTATAAAAGAGCCGGTTTTAGTGGGTTTTTAGCACTACCACTACAAGAATAGTTAGAAAAAATCAAATTCAACAAAGTCCTGCAAGATTATCTCTGCCATTAAGGAGACTAGCAGGAAGGACTGACAATGCAAGGATTACAGGACAAAGTGGAAAGCGCCAGAGTGAAGATGCTAGGGGAACAGGGGAGCATCTAAATCAGACTAGGGGTCAGAAAAGGTGTCCTGCAGCTACTGCCCTTAGCCGAGTTCTAAACACAAGTAAGTGTTAGCTGGATGGAGAAGGACAAGAGAACCCCACACAGAGAGAACAGTAGATGCTGCTGGACAGAGACATGAAGCAGCAAAGCACAACGGGGTGTGTGGCACAAGAAGCATGGGCAAGAAGGAGAAGAGGGATGCTGGGGTCAGCAGGGCCATCCAGGTTTCCTACGGTGACCAGGTCATCTGGACACAGCTCAAACGTGAGTCAAGTGCATCTTTATGTCTATTTTCCTTTTGTCAATAATCCTTCCTAGTGCTCTGGTTTCAAGATGGAACATAAGTGGAATTACACTTGAATGCCTCCAAATCACATAATTGATTACATTCAACTTCAATTATAATTACTCATTGATCCAAATCTTCTAGCATAACACCCGCTGGCTATCACATAATTATCTTGGCCTTCCTGGCTTATTAGCTGATGTTAGTTAACTAATAGAGTAAAAACACTGCCAAACCAGTATGCAGCCACACCCTGGGTTAGGTCACGTGGAGCCTAATGCCACATTATAGATCAAGGACATGCTTAGTTTTAGTGTTCAATTTTTTATCTTTCTGTCTCTAGCAATAACATGTTTTTAAAACAGCACTCACAGACTAGAGAGATTTGACCAACCTTCTTATCATTCAGCCAGTGTGTGTGTCTGTTGACTCTGGCCCTTACCTCTTCATTCCAAGTGTGCATGCTCACAAGAAGTTGAGTGACTTTAGGTGACGAGGGCTACAAATAAAATCCGGCAATAAAAATAACAGAAACTTGTTTTAGCAGCCCATACCCAAAGTCTACATGGTGAGTTTATATTCCTATTATGTGAAATCTAATGAGGGAATGGACTATAGAAGGAAAAGTCTTTCAGAATAATGGTATAAATAAAGTTGCTACTTAGCAAAATCTGAATTTATTCACTCATTCATCAAATATCTAAAGTGCGTACTGGGCACCAAGGACTATGTCAGTTTACCACAGTAAACAAGACAATCTCCATGATAGCAAGGAGTTAACAGTGGAGCTGGGGAAAGAGACAAGGTGACAGGTACTTACAAAATGAATTGATAGCTATTAGGGCAAGTGTGCGGTGTTTGAGTACACAGGAGACAGGTCAAGCCCAAACATACTGGAAAGCTCTGGAAAGAAAACTGCTTCTAAGCTCAAGTCTGGAGAATAACAGGAGTTACACAGGCCTTATGTAAAACTCAAATGACACAGAAAAAAAGATAGGCACTCATCTCCCAAGTGAAACATCATGAAAATCGGTCCTTCTCAAGAAAAAAATTGCTTTGAAAATGAATCATACCCAAATACATCTAGACACCCTTTGGTTTTCTGATATCAAAGGAATGGATTCCTAAGACTAGAAAACCCTATCACTGCTGTATATACAGAAGCCTCCCTTAATCATGGTGGATACATTCCAAGACCTCCAGTGGATCCCTAAAACCACAGATAGTACCGAAACCTATATGTACCATGTTATTTCCTACACATACATACCCATGATAAAGTTCAATTTATAAATTAGGCACAGTAAGAGATTAACTAGTAATAAAATATAACAATGATAACTATACTGTAATAAAAGTTATGTGAATGTAACCTCTCTCTCGAAATATCTTACTAAACAAATTTAATGCCTTCTCTATCTTAACTAAGCAATTATCATGCCCTGTGGCTGTAACTTTCATAGTTTGAGGTGCAAAAGCAAAACTAGCATAAATTTCTTTTCCCTTTTTCACTATTTCACAGATAGAAGATTCCTTCTTACCACAGATCTTTAGCATCCTCAGCATATGATTTTTTTTCTTTTCTTACTAAGTCAAGAACATTCACTCCTTTCACTTACAGGAAGTACTTTACAGCATATCTTTGGCACATCTGAATTGCCAGCATCACTTCTCCTTTGCTTTGGGGCCATTATGAGTTAAAATAATGGTCACTTGAACACAAGCACTGTGATACTGCAACAGTCAACCTGATAACCAAGAGGGCTAACGGCCGGGACACACTGGACAGAGGGATGATTCATGTCCCAAGCAGAATGGAGCAGGACAGTGAGATTTCATCACACTACTCAGAACAGTACTCAATTTAAAACTTATGAATTGTTTATTTCTGGAATTTTCCATTTAATATTTTCAGAGTGTGGTGGACTACAGTAACTAAAACTTTGCATAAGGGGGACTAATGTGTATCTTCTTAAAGTAAAATGTGCCATTAGGCTCTGAGATATCTAAAATAATTGGTAGTTTCACGATACAAGAATTTACTTTCTACTGGAAGTGGGGGTGGTGGAGAGATTACATCGATAGCATCTGTCCACCTTTCTTCCTCAGGTGCCAGGCTGTGTGAGATCTGGAGGCACCTCCTGTCACATGGAGCAGAATCAGAATAACCGCCGAGGTGCTAGGCTGCTGAGACGAGCTTTAGCCAGACTCCACAGAGCAAACACAAGCCACAGCCTCGGAATGTGCCCAAAGGCATCTTTGGAGCAGCATCAGTGTTAGGATAAAGAAACAAGAGCAAGACAGAAAAAGAAGTTAGGCAAGAGGTCAGAAGCCAAGAAAGTTAAAAGCTAGTGAGGAAGCACAGGATGAGCCAGATGCGGAGCTGCTGATCAGCTACTTCATCAGGTTCTGGCTGCTCAGAAAGTAGGGAGGTGGGGAATGAAAGCAAGCTGTTTTAAAGGTGAAAGGCTTCCTGATCACTGACTTAAATCAGTTATATTTAACCATATCTCCAAAAATTGATAGCGTCATTTACAGACAAGAGAGATGCAACCTAGCTAAAATGTCAATAATCTTGAAGAGCAACACAACTCCATAACAAGTGTCACCACCATCACCTTCTTCATCTTAAAACAATGATGGTTTGAATTTGAATTTCTGTGGCAGTGAAGCACAGGGAAAACCTAGCTGTTGGGCTTACTAAGGTTCACCACCACAATTAGAGCCCTGAAAAACAGCACAGCCCCTTCAACAGATTTGCACCTGCTGAGATTTTCTAACAGGAAGCAGGAAAGGATGACAGTCAACTTGGAAACTCGTATGAAAACCTACTACAGTCAGTGATTTAGAAACTGCCTTAAACTAGAAAAGGATCTCAGAATAGAGAATTTCACATAGAATCAAGAGAACAGAATGACAGGGAAAAGTGACAAAACCAAGCCACAGGAAGATGTGGGGGGGGAGCACATTACTGAGTATTTGTCGAGAAGGGAAGGTAACAACTCCAGATTTGAGGACTTTTAAGAATACTTGGTCACAGTTGAGAGGAGGCGAAAAGAATAATTAGAAATAAAGTGAAAGAAGATATGAGTGACAGGGAAAAGATGATGGGGAGGAGGCAAAATGGAGAGATGAGGATTTCAGAGAGGGGAAACAAATGGCAGGAGTGAGTTTCTGAACATGTGTGATAAAAGCTCGACTACATGTAGAAAATGGAGAATATGTACAAAGAAAACTTCCTTATTAAAAGTTACTTTTTAAAAAAACTTGGTGAAACAAAACATGAGCTAGATACTCTTAGCTATAATAATTTAAAAGAAGAACAGCCAAGGTAGCATCTTCCAATTTTCTGACTTAGGAGGGGATGCTGAAGGCAAATCCTGAGGCAGCACAGTACCCCACACCAGGAAAGAGAAGACAAAACAGAAGCAAATTCATTCACTACCATCCATTCTTCACATCTTTGAAATGTTTAATGGTTTTATCCATGCTCAACAAACACCACCTAATAAGAAATCTATCACAAGTACTTAAGATACACTGTAGAAGATTACCAGTTAAATTGAGAACATTAGCTTCAAAATGTCTCTTAAACTTTCTTAAATAAACAAGTTTGCTTGATTTAGGGACCCTTCCCAACTGCTCTGTCCTTCAAGGAATGTTTTATATTCTATTTTAGTACAATATAAAAACAAAAGAAACTGACAACGTTTTACTACAGAAATATATATACATAGTGATAAAAAAAATTCACACCCTGTGTAATTTCCTAAATCTCTTTCAAAAACAGTAATATAAAGCTATGAAAAGGTAGTCTCACTTCAGTTTGTTGTTTAATTCACTTGCTACCTAAGCAACAAAGTACAAACAACCAAAGAAGAGCCACAAACTCAAAGTTTGCATAGATGCACAACAGATATAATCCTAGTAATGATCTGGGTCCACAATGGCTAAAAGTCCTGGGGGAAAAATACAATAAGCATTCCCTTAAGAGAGGGATCCAGGATCTTCTGTTTAAATTATCTTCTGGAATGTAAGAAATGCTATTGTAACTGAACAACTAAATGTTTATGGCTTCTGTGTGATATATAGGCAAACATTCAAACTGCTTCATAAGACTTATCCTTGCTAAAAAGTTTCAACTCCTAAATGCAACTTAAGGATCAATATTAGCTTTCTTCTAAACAAATAATAGGTTGGCCCCCCAGTAATGCTCATTGGAACTTTTAAAATTCAAGTCCAGTCTTATCCCATATCCTAGAAAACAGACTTTTTTTAAAAAATTTATTTTAAACAAAAAACATTAAATCTGACAGCTCCTTTTTGGGTCATCTCAAAAAGCTCACGGTGTAATGTCCTCAAGCAAATGTGTGTCCGGGGTACAGCCTGCTTCTCTGTCTGCTCCACAGGCCCAATACAGTGTGTTGCATAGAGTAAGCACTTTGTAAAGGTCTATTGCTTTGATTTTGAAAATGTCAGTGTGTTAGTGCTTTGAAAAACTCCTCCTCCTGCCAAGCCATACCTAGGAAATGTACAGAGCTGAATTCCCCACCAGAGATGTGTTGCTGTACAAGATTCCCCTTTCACTATGCTGCCAGGCTGTTTCTCGACATCATTAGTCTTATGATGCTACACCCTTTCTCAAAAACCTTCACTGATTCCCACTGTCCTTGGAATTAAATCCCAATGAATCACATTGTTTAAGTCTGCCATAATTCTGACTTTTTCCACAGACTCCCCAGCATGAACTCTTCTTGATTCACTTTACCAAACAGGTTACATTTAGCCCATCCCTAACTTGTGCAATTATCCAGATCAGGAACTGCCTTTCCTCTCCAGTCCTTTTTATGAATCCTACTGCATCCCTATCAGGCCCAACCGAAACCACCTCTATGACTTTCTCTTGTGAGAATCCTTTTCAGGACCCACATTTTGCACACGATATTCCACCACCTCATCCTCTTCTCTACATCTCCTGCACAATCAGTTCACTCGAAAGGCAGGGGCCACGTCAGACACTGGTTCTGGCTCCCACACAGCCTCTGGGCGTGCTAGCTGACTTCAAAGGAGAATCAGGTACTTACAAATACTTGCTGACTACACTGTTTAGAAGTGACCACAGGGTTTTTAAAACCAATAATTGCAAGTTATTCAAACTCGTATTGGACTGGGTCATAGAGCTATATCTGGGCCTCCTGTCTGAAAGAAATGAAAAACTAGTTTAAAGAAAATGTAACATTCCATTTTTATAAATTTAAATTATAATTCTTAAGTTAAACTTAAGTTATAATTCTATAACTTGGGGCTTCCCTGGCAGCACAGTGGTTAAGAATCTGCCTGCCAATGCAGGGGAAATGGGTTTGAGCCCTGGTCTGGGAAGATCCCACAAGCTGAGGAACAACTAAGCCCGTGCGCCACAACTACTGAGCCTGCACTCTAAAGCCCGCAAGCCACAACTACTGAAGCCCACGGGCCACAACATTGAAGCCTGCACGCCTAGAGCCCGTGCTCTGTAACAAGAGAAGCCACCGCAATGAGAAGCCCGCTCACTGCAACGAAGAGTAGCCCCCGCTCGCCACAACTAGAGAAAGCCCGTGTGCAGCAACGAAGACCCAACGCAGCCAAAAATAAATAAATAAATAAATAAAATTTATATTAAAAAAAAATTCTATAACTTAAACTTTACAAAACTCCTGCCCTCCTATTCCCATAACCATACCTTACACCAAGTATAATTGAAAGAAAAGTGACTTTTACTTCTAAAATTTCTCTTTCATTAGCCAAAGGTTAATAACAACACTCTCTAGGGTACAGCTGATATTCTACCTATTAGAGGTGACAGCCCAAGAGCAGAATGGAGAGAAAAAGGAAGTTCTCCCTTCCCAGAAGTCAGGAAGCCACTCTCAGCTACCTATTTCTGGCAGCAGGAAGTTGACACAATGACAGGAAATAACAAAAGGTTTTCAGCTGTACAAGGAGTAGGTTTCTTCAGAGATTTTGTTTGTTTGTTTGTTTGTTTTAAGAATTACTGGGACTTGTCTGGTGGTGCAGTGGTTAGGAATCTGCCTGCCAATGCAGGAGACACGGGTTCAATCCCTGGTCCGGGAAGATTCCACATGCCACGGAGCAACTGAGCCCATGTGCCAAAACTACCGAGCTTGCGCTCTAGAACCCGCAAGCCACAACTATGGAGCCCACGCTCCTAGAGCCCGTGCTCCGCAACAAGAGAAGCCACTGCAATGAGAAGCCCACGCACTGCAACATAGAGTAGCCCCCACTAACCGCAATGAGAGAAAAGCCTGCGCACAACAACGAAGACCCAACACAGCCAAAAATAAATAAATAAATTTATTTTTTAAAAAACAGAATTACAGGGCTTCCCTGGTGGCGCAGTGGTTGAGAGTCCGCCTGCCGATGCAAGGGACACGGGTTCGTGCCCCGGTCCGGGAAGATCCCACGTGCTGCGGAGCGGCTGGGCCCGTGAGCCATGGCCGCTGAGCCTGCGCGTCCGGAGCCTGTGCTCCACAACGGGAGAGGCCACAACAGTGAGAGGCCCACGTACCGCAAAAAAAAAAAAAAAACAAGAATTACATAAAATTGGCAATAAAGGGTAAGAGAAAAGGGAATGACATTAAAAAACAAAAGTGCTGATGAGCCTCAAAGAGAGTTCATTTTTTAAAACACTAGCAGTCGTTGACTTCATTAAAACAATCCTTGTTGTGGATGTGGCAGCCAAGACTCAGCTATTCAAAGGTCATTCTTCATTCTGAAAATCAACATCAACTATTAGCCTGGTTACATGCTAGCTACTGAAATGGTGCAACACAAAGATCAAAAACATACTGTTCCACAGCCATACAGTTCACCCCCAAAATGGTACAAACAGCTGAATGACGGCTACAGCTAAGTAATCCCAGGATGAGACAAGGTGTACCACATGCAGGGAAGCAGGAAAAAACCTCACAGGCCAAAAGAACGTCAGAGCAGCAATGAACCTTAGACTGCATTCCATCCACTCCCCTCATTTTATAGTTAAGTCTCAAAAAAGTAAAACAACTGGCCCAAGGCCAAAGAGTTTGTCCAAAAACTAGGGTCATTCACCTCAGGAAGGAGAGCTAGGTGTGGCCCTCCCTGTAGTTTACTGACTGAGACCTTCATCAACAGGGGCCCACTCACACATCAGTGGAAGGTCTGGCTAGCAGCCCCATGGGAGTGGGGGGAAAAGTAACATGAATAGACCTATTAAAAGTCAGTCTTTCTAGATTTTTCAAAGAAAAAGAAAATGTCTCAAAATAACCAGACTATTTTTCTTACTTTTCCTTCAGTATCACTTAATAACGACTGCATTTTACATTCTAATAACTACTTTTGCAACGAGATTAACTGAAACAGCATGGGCAGACCTGCTGGATTATCCCAGCTATATTTTCTCCCCAAAACTAAATGAAAACCTACTTACTGAAACTGATGTCAGAGCAGTACTAGGAAACAAATCTAATATCCATTATTTAGTTTAATTTTCTCTTATCTCTCTCTCTCCAATCCACTCTCCACCCAGCAGCCATTGTGTTCTTTTCAAAATACAAATCTGATCTGATCATGTCACATCCCTGCTTAAAACTCTCCAATGGCTTCTCCCACGGCAACTCCTGATAAAGACCAAAATGCAGAAGGCTCTAAGAATGCTGGCCCTCACCTACTCACTCAGCCTCCTCTCTTGCCATGACCCCCCAGCCATCTGCACTCCAGCTACCCCTCAGCTCCTCCAGGAGGCTAGCTCACTCCCACCACAAGACTTGGACACTGCCATTCCCTATGCCTGACTTCATTTCCTTACTTCTCTTTTCCTTTCGATCTCAGCACAATTATTCTTATCTTCTCAGGGAAGCTTTCCCTGACCACTGTTATCTAACTTCATAGCCCTCCCTGTAGCAGTTACTGCCATTAAAATTTACAGTAAATTATTTGTGTGATTCTTTGATTAATGCCTGCTTCCTGCAGTCAATCATAAGCCCCATGAGGGTAGCAGCCATGTCTGTTTTGCTTACCATTGTATCTCCAGCACCCAGCAGATGAATATTTACTGAATCTTTAATTAAAGAAGAAATAAACAAATGATGGAACAAAAAAAAGGATGAGCTTTCAGGAAGATATAGCATAGAGAGATTAAAGGAAAGTTTAAGTCACTCCCTTCTTAGCCCTAGCTTTTAAATATATGTACTTTCACAAATGGAATGATGGGAAAATATATGTCTTTCACAAAATGCTAAGAAAATAAAACCAAGCCTGTTAATACATACATTAGTCTTTTAATTAAAAAAAAGCTACTCGTTTTTCAATCAACTTTTAAAGTCACTCTTTCACTGCAGTGACTCTTAACATATTTGAGAATTACTTAGCAATGGGCAGGTCACTACTCCCCCAAATTACTAACACTACCACCACCACCACCAAAGAGAGATTTACATTTTTCTCTGTCTAAAAGTTTTCTTATATTTCATGCAAATGGAAATGAAAAGAAAGCAGGAGTAGAAATACTCATATCAGACAAAGCAGACTTTAAAACAAAGTCTATAACAAAAGACAAAGAAGGACATTATACATAAAGAGATCAATACAAGAAGAGGATGTAACACTCATTAACATATATGCACCTAATACAGGAGCACCTAGATATATAAAGCAAATATTAACAGACATAAAGGGAGATGTTGACAATAATACAATAATAGGAGGGGACATTAACACCCCACTGACATCAATGGACAGATCATCCAGACAAAAATCAATAAGGAAACAGTGTCTTAAATACCACATTGGACCAGTTGGACTTAAAAGATATCTACAAGACAAGACATTCCATCCAAAACAGCAGAATGTACTTTCTTTTCAAGTACACATGGAATGTTCTCCAGGATAGATCACATGCTAAGCCACAGACAAGTCTCAACAAATTTGAGAGGACACAAATTATATCAAGCATTTTTTCCAACCACAACAGTGTGAAACAAGAAATCAAATACAAAAAGAAGAATGCGAAAAGCACAAACACATGGAGACTAAACATGCTACTAAAAAAACCAATGGGTCAATAAAGAAATCAAAGAGAAAATCAGAAAATACCTCAAGACAAATGAAAATGAAAACACAACTTTCCAAAATCTATGGAATGCAGCAAAAGCAGTTTTAAGAGGGAAGTTTATAGTGATACAGGCCTTCCTCAAGAAAAAAGAAAAATCTCAAACAACCTAATCTACATCTAAAGGAATTAAAAAAAAAAGAACTAACAAAGCCCAAAGTCATCAGAAGGGAGGAAATAATAAAGATCAAAGGGAAAATAAGTAAAACAGAGACTAAACAAACCAAAAAAAAAGCAAACAAAAAACAATGAAACCAAGAGCTTTTTTAAAAGATAAACAAAATTGATAAAACTTTCAGCCAGGCTCACCAGCAAGAAGAGAGGACTCAAATAAAATAAAAACTGAAAGAGGAGAAATAACAACCTATACCACAGATATTCAAAAAAATCATAAGAGAATACTACAAACAGTTATATGCTAACAAATTAGACAACCTAGTAGAAACGGACAAATTTCCAGAAACATACAAACTGTCAAGACTGAATCAAGAAAAATCAGACAATTTGAGCAGACCAATCACTAGTAATGAAATTAAATCTGTAATAAAAAAAACCTCTCAGCAAACAAAAGTCCAGGACAGGATGGCTTCACAGGGTAGTTCTACCAAACATATAAAGAAGAGCTAATACCTATCTTTCTCAAACTATTCCAAAAAATTAAAGAGGATTGAACACTCCCAAATTCATTCTACAAGGCCACCATTAATTACCCTGATACCAAAATCAGAAAAAGATATTACAAAAAAAGAAAATTACAGGCCAATATATCTGATGAATACAGATGCAAAAATCCTCAACAAAATATTACCAAGCCGAATTCAACAATATATATAGGATCACATACCACGATCAAGTGGAATTTATTTCAGGGATTCAAGGATGGTCCAACACCCATAAATCAATGTGATATACCACATTAACAAAAGGAAGGATAAAAATCACATTATCACCTCAAAAAAAGTATTCAACAAAATTCAACATCCATTCATGATAAAAACTCTCACCAAAGTGGGTACAGAGGAAACATATCTCAACATAATTAAGGCCATTTATGATAAACCGTTAGCAAACATAATACTTAACGATTAATGCTGAAAGCTTTTCTTCTAAAATCGGGAACAAGACAAGGATGCTCACTCTTGCCACTTCTATTTAACATAGTATTGGAAGTCCTAGCCACAGCAATCAGAAAAGAAAGAGAAATAAAAGGAATCTAAATTGGAAGGGAAGAAGTAAAACTGTTACTACTTGCAGATGACATGATACTATATATAGAAAACCCTAACAGTCTCCACCAATAAAATATTAAACAAATGAATTTAGTAAATTTGCAGGAGACAAAATTAATATATGGAAGTCTGTTGCTTTTTTATATACTAATAATGAACTATCAGAGAAAGTAAGAAAACAATCCCATTCAAAATCCACCAAAAAAAATAAAATACCTAAGAATAAACTTAACCAAGGAGGTGAAAGACCTACACTCTGAAAATATAAAATATTGATGAAGGAAAAGAAGATGATATAAAGAAATGAAAAGATAGCCCATGTACATAGATTAGAAGAATTAATATTGTTAAAATGTCCACACTACCCAAAGCAATCTATAAATTTAATGCAATCCCTATCAAAATACTCATGACATTTTTCACAGAACTAGAACAAATACTCCTAAAATTTATATGGAACCACAAAAGACCCTGCACAGCCAAAGCAGTCTTGAGAAAAAAAGAACAAAGCTGGAGGTATCACACTCCCTGACTAAAAAGTACCATAATCAAGGCAGCATGGTATTGGCACAAAAACAGAAACATAGATCAGTGGAACAGAATAAAGAATTGCCCATCTATGGTCAATTAATGTACAACAAAGGAGGCAGGAATATACAATGGAGAAAAGACAGTCTCTTCAACAAGTGGTGCTGGGAAAACTGAACAGCTACATGTTAAGAATGAAAGTAGAACATTTTCTCAAACCATATACAACAATAAACTCAAAATGGATTAAAGACCTAAATAGAAACCTGAAACCATAGAGCACCTAGGAAAAAAACATAGGCAGAACACTCTTTGACACAAATCATAGCAATATTTTTTTTGTCTGTCTCCTAAGGCAAAACAAACAAAAGCAAAAATAAACAAATGGGATCTAATTATACTTAAAAGCTTTTGCATAGCAAAGGAAATCATTGACAAAATGATAAGACAACCTACTAAATGGGAGAAAATATTTGCAAATGATACGCCTGATAAGCTGTTAATATCCAAAATACACAAACAGTTCATACAATTCAATATCAAAAACACAATCTGATTAAAAAATGGGCAGAAGACCTGAATAGACATTTTCCAAAGAAGACATACAAATGGCCAGACACATGAAAAGATGCTCAACATCTGTAATTTTCATAGAAAAGCAAATCAAAACCACAATGAGATATCACCTCACACCTGTCAGAATGGCTATCATCAGAAAACCTACAAATAACAAATGTTGACAAAGATGTGGAGAAAAGGAAACACTCTTACACTGTTGGTGGGAATATAACTTGGTACAGCCACTACAGAAAACATTATGGAGGTTTCTCAAAAAACTGAAAATAGAACTACCAGCAATTCTAATCCTGGGTATACATCTGAAGAAAATGAAAACACTAATTCGAAAAGATACACGCATCTGAATGTACAGAGCAGCATTATTTACAATAGCCAAGATGCAGAAGCAACCTAAGTGTCCATCAACAGTTGAATGAATAAAGAAGATGTGGTATATACACACAATGGAATACTACTCAGCCATAAAAAAGAATGAGATTCTGCCATTGGCAACAACATGGATGGGTCTAGAGGGTATTATGCTAAATGAAATAAGTCAGAGAAAGAAAAATATTCTATGTTATAACTCATATGTGGAATCTAAAAAAGAAAACAAACTAGTGAATATAGCAAAACAGAAACAGACTCACAGGTGGTTACCAGTGGGGAGAAGAATGGGAGAGGCAGGATGGGGGTAGTGGATTTGACTGAGAGGTACAAACTACCATGTATAAAATGGATAGGCCACAAGGATATATACACATTATTTTGTGCTGACTTTAAGTGGAGTATAATCTATAAAAATGTTGAGTCTCTATGTTGTACACCTGGAACTAATATGATGTTATAAATTAACTATTCAATAAAAAAAAATTTAATAAAAGTTTTCATATGCTTTGCAAGGATAAGTTAGAAACCCTAGACCAGCCAGTCCAATAGAAATATAATGTAAGTCAGAATGCTCTAGTAATCCATTTAAAAATAAAAACAAGTGAAATTAATTTAATAGAATTAAGTAAAATTCTATTTAACCCAAAATATCCGATATTAGAATTGATATCATTTCAAAATGCATTATTTTTAAAACTTATTAATAAATATTTTACTTTTTTTTTGGTTGTTAGTCTTGAAAATCCATTATTTTCCACTTACAGAGCACCTCAATTCAGACTAGCCACATGTGGCTAGTGGCTACCATATTGGACAGTGCAGCCTTATACCATTCACACTTCTGATAAATTTTTTGCTTTCTTCCTTCCTTTAAAAAACTTGCAGAAAAAGCTTTAAATGTTCTCTGTATCAAACAAAGCAAAAATGAGGGGTGGGGAATATATTCACTTTATAGTGAAAAATAAAGGTATGTTAATGTAATAATACCTTCTTAATTCATTCATGACTTTAAAAGCTTTCTTCATATGCCAAGGATTCACTGTCACCGGGCAGTGTTTTTCGGTATTATCATCTTTTGAATCGAGAGGCTTCTGATGACCCTGCTTTGTGCATCTGTACATAAAAGAAAATAACAAAACACAGAAAAAGATCTTATTAAAGATAGCTTAGTTCAGACTTATCAGGCTACAAGAGATACAATGAATGCCCTTCTCCCCCACTCATTTAGAGGAAGTCTCACAGCATTTTTCAACCCAAGACTAAAACACAGTTCAGAACACTTTCTGATGGTCACTGTGGTTTTAACAAAAAAGTAGATAATTACCTCCCTGGTTTCAAAGCTCTCTCAAAGATGGGCACAGAAAATTCAGTAAACATGGTTTAGCAGATACCTTCAGAAGAAATGCTGAGAAATGATTTTCTCTGTTGGAAATTATCCTGCTTTTACATTCTGCAGTGGGCCTATTTACAAACCAAGACAGGAACTGGGTCGTATTTTACACACACTTCAGAAGCTTAGAATCTGATTTGAATTTTGTTTTCTACCTGCAAGGTTATTCACTCCATATACTTTGGACCTACTTTAACTGTTTACTGAGTATTAACTTTAAGGCAGACACTGTACTAAATTTTCTTTCATTGTTTAATCCTCACAACAACTCTGTGAGCTAATTACTATTATTATCCCCATATAAAGATAAAGAGATTGAGGTAGAAAACAATCTGGGTAAATGGTAGAGCTGATAAGAGTGCAGCGAGTCTGACCCTCAAGGCCATTCTTTTCACTAATGTTCAATACCATTTCCTACATTAAGCAATGGATAGTTAATATCATATTTAAATGTGTAATTTTTAAGAGTACAAAGCTATGTTAGTATTGCTGTATAAATTATTCTTTCGAAATCTGGGAGCAAAAAAATTAACAAATGAAATCAGGGTGCCATTGTAGGGAGGGTTAACTGCATATGGACAGACAAAAGGAACTTTTTGAGGAGATGGTTGCACAACTCTAGAAATTTACTATGATCACAATTATAATGGGTGAATTTTATGGTATGTAAATTATATCTTAATAAAGCTATTAAAGTTTAATAAATTAGGAAACCAAATAAAGCCTAAAAAAATCATACTTGTATATACATCACACAAAGAACAAAAGGCAAACATCATTATTTATTGCACCATTTCTTTTCACACCTCTTCCTTTCCTGACCCATTTCTGAAAGAATAATTCATTCTTTAAATATTATTTTATTAATTCAGCAAATAATTTTTGAGTGCCAACTATGTACCAAGCACTATTCTAGGCACAAGGAACATATCAATAAACAAAATAAAAATCCCTGTCCTCAGGGAGCTTGGAGTCAGGGGGCGGGCGGGGGTGGGGGGCATCGACAGTACACACAACAGACCAGTAGAGTAAGTGGCACGTTAGAAGTTAAGAACTACGGAACAAAGAAAGAGGGCCGGGTAAAGAGAGTGAGGAGTATGGGGGTGATGGTGATGGACTGATGGAACTTGCAGTATTAAACAGGGTGATCAGGGCAGGCCAAATTGAGAACTGAGATTAGAATGAGGACCAGGAGGGGGGAGAAGGCCCAGACAGAAGGAATAACTAGAGCAAAGGCCAGTATGCACCTCGTGTGTTCCAGGACATGAGAGCAGGGCCGGAGGGGGGAGTACAGATCATGTAGGACACTAGCTTTTACCCTGAGTGAGCTAATTACTATTATCCCCATATAACAGATAAAGAGATTGAGGCAGAAAACAATTTGGGTACACTAGCTTTTACCCTGAGTGAAATGGCAAGGTACTGCAGAACAGTGACACAACCCAACTTATGTTTTCAAAGGATCATTTTGGCTGCTGGTTGAGAATAGTCTCTATGGGTCAACGATGAAAAGAGGGAAGCTACTGAGAAGGGTAATGCAGGAGGAGATGACACTGGCTCAGAACAGCGTAGCAGCAGTGGAGGCAGGAGCAGTGATGAGAAGTGTCTGAGTTCTGGATATATTTTAAAGGAGTGCTAATAAGATCTGTTGACAGAAGGCACGTGCCATGTCAGTGAAGTCTGAATAACTCCAAGTTTTTTAGCCTGAGTAGCTAGAAGCATTGACTTTCCATTAACTGAATGGAGGAGGCTGCAGATAGAATCAGTCTGGAAGTTGGAAGATCAAGGGCTCAGTTTTTACACATGTTGGTTTTAAGATATCAGACTTCCAAGTGAAGATGTTCTCAAATTGGCAGATGATTACAGGAGTCTAGAATTTGAGAGAAAAAAATCTAGCTGGAGACAGAAATGTAGTACATGAAGCCATGAAACTCGGATACTTGAACATTAAGATAAGCCAGCATTAACCACAGAAGTTATCCTTGCTCGTTCCCCCTCCCCCAGAATCAACACTTATTGAGGGATACCTGATCCTTTGAGGGGTCACCCACTAGAAGTGGACATCAGAGCTGCTACCCCACCAACTGAGTTTCTAAAGGGACCTTACAAACGAATTAGTGCCATTGCTGCCTCCAGTGGGTGAGTCCACGGCTGGAGTGGGAGAATGGGACAGTGCACTCTACTCCTTGTGGCCGCGTGCGCACGTGCACATGCATAGAGGGATGTTACACCCAGCCTAAGAAAAAGAGTTAGAAGCCAAGAAAGAAAGAACATCCAGATCTGGCAGAGGGAAGTGGGGACACACTTTTTAGTATAAGACATATTCTCATAATGCCATTTCCACCGCCTTTTCATTAAGAAAACAGTAGGAAAAGGGGAAATTATGTAGATATATGCAACCTACACAAACTTTCTGACCACGTAACACCGAATATCCACATATGTAGCAAGTTAATGATATTTATATCTGCTTCAAATTTAATTACTTAACTTTACAACAGAGGGAAAATATAGTATCGAGGACTGGCAAAACTATCATAGAAGGCCTTTCAATGCTCAGAATGGAAACGAAAGCAACTCTGCCCTACAAAGAATATCATTAAGAGTCAAGAGTGTACATATTTGCTTAAGAAATTGGGAATTAAAACTTCCTGCATTAAAGAATTAACTTTAAGACAGATACCATACAACAACCAATGTTTATATTGCTGCTTTCTTTCTTAAAGCTAAATATTTTTAGCTCCCACTTCTCTAATACTCCAGAAACTCTGCAAAGAAAAGATTCCATTCGAAGGCTTAAAGAAATAAATAAGAAATAACACCGCATTCTTTTAAGTGTTCTCTGTACTGAGAGCCCCTTACAAATGCAGCACCCTGCCACAGACTTCATTTTCAACACTGAAGTCCTTTCCACAATTTTCTAATTCCTATATGGTTTTGTGTCAGATGGTCTCTCCTTCAGAAGCAGAACTGAGTAACAGAAAATGATACATCATGTCCAAAATTACAGATGTGGAAGATGAACATCCACTAGAAAGCAACCAAGTGGGAGGGAAAGGTTTACCTTTTAAGTTACACCATAAGTACAGTTACACCTCCCTGCTTCCCTTGTGAAGAGAAGGGCTAGCCTTTTCCAGAAAAGCTCCTCACTATGAGAACCGTCTTCTTTAAACTATCTGGAGGAGATACTTTTTCAAGGTTCTTTCACTTTTAAGTCTTTCCCCCAACTCTACATCCCATAACCAGTGTTAAAACTACCCAACAGCCTGTTGTTACAACACATATTCTACAATAATTGAGGGTTCAAGGGTTTGGATCCCAGAACACTGCTAACAGATAATCCAAAAGCCTTCCTTCCACGACTGACTCTTCTACAAATTCCCAGCTGTAGGTAAGGATGGCTTCTCAGACCGGGTAACTTTCTAACTCTGCCTAAGAACACACTACTGCCAATAACTGAATTCTCAAGAGGAGGCAAAGACTCTAATAAGGGCTGTCTCCTTCCAACAGTCAAGATTCCATAACCAACCAAAGGTTTAAACCTCCTGCAAAAATTTTGAGAACATCTTAGAAATAACATACAGTTTCTTTAGATGCATATTATTTGCTCTGGAATAGTGATTTCCAATGGAGGGGATAGAAGGACCACATGACCCAAGCAATTTTTCTAAACTACCCATAACCATCCCTCTTCATGTGAAGATTCAGGCAAGCCCTTTTTACAGGTCTAGGCATACCAGAATGACAGCATCTCGACGAGTAGGGGGAAAAGACAGCTATGTATGATTTTTTAAAAAAGAAGGTGATGTAATATGCCCCACCACCCACTTACCTCCCACCACAGGACAATCATCTCAGATAAAGAACGAACACTTTAGGAAATAGAGGTTGTTTATGTTTTCAAGGTTTTCTGGTGGAAATAATGCTGTAAGTCATGTGAATGATGCAGCTGAAAAATTTAACAGGGGACCAGACATTTTCACATTCACGACAAATACTCAGCCTCTGGGTGGCCACCATCTCTACTCTCCCCTTTGCCTGTACACCTCAAAAGCTGCAAGACTCCCCTGCTTGCAATGAGTCACCCACCATTACTTATAAATTTCTGCCAAGTTCACGTCAGCAGCTGATGTTTTCAAAGTCACCATCCATGTTATACTGCTATGAAGTTCTCCATTACTTTATATCTCTATTTTCTCTGCTGTCTTCCGAGCTAAACTTGCATTTGGAAGCTGATTATCATAAGAACATTGCTCCCATAACAAGTCCAGGATATAAGAAGTAGAGATTCAACCATAACTCATACTTTAATACTTGTTGTGCCACTCTACAGTTTCCTAACAAAATACACTCACATCCTTCACCTCACCCAAATAACCACCTTATTACTTAGAGGTTGTAAAAGTGGGAGGCTTTCTCCACTGGAAACATTTTGGTTTGTGGTAGAGTTGTGCTTTCAGTCTTTGCAATTAGCTACATGCAAAAAGACCTGCTCTGCAAATTTTTTTCAGCTGCTTGGAATTTACACTTTTATCAGGTACAGACCCAGCAGACTAACTGTAATCAATGAACATATGGTCATATTACCAAATAATGTTAATATCTGCCCTACAGACATGTAAGAACTTGAATTAGACCTTCAGTACACAGACCTTTAGAACTGAGTATGAAGCATCTTGTGAGATAAAAAAACTCCTATCCAGTCACAGAACACGATACAGACAACATCATAACAATGCCACTGAATACATTAGTATAGTACATGTATTGCTAAAAGTTATGTTTCCAATTTCCCAGAGTTGGAAAGGAAAAGTCTAGAAAAGCTGGCCATGCTCAATTTTACTAAAACAGCTTAGCACTTAAAGCGGAGTGATGAACCTTCCGGAGGATGGAGGGGGGCCTTCGCCCTGTCCTCCCCCAGGACCAGGATGTGGCCTTCGAGAGAAACACCGGCAGGAGGAGGTAGCTGGGACTCTGAGGTGCAGAGGTGACGAAGCTCTCTGATGCTAGAACAACAGAGCTGTAAAATGCTCTGCTTCAGTTCAACCCCGCTCCCTCTAACCTACGTGACAAACAGAGGACAACCTGGCAGTTTTTGTCCCTGATAGTGACTACTACCAGGAAAGCAACCAGGGTAAAAGCATGTCTTATGCAAGATCAGTCTTATTTTAAAGCATATGTTATAAACAATTAACACAGCATTGTCAGAGTGGGATATCTGTGAGGTGCTAAAATAGGGAGGAGAAGGTTGATGATCCATTTCAAACATTTCCATGTCTTTTATCACTCTCATTTCTGAACTTTCTTTTGTCACTTTTCCTATTACCATCACTTGGCTGGTAAGGGGGCAGCACTATGACTTGGCATATTCAGTTGACTGGGCTACATTTCCCAGCATTTAATGAAAAGGCACTGGAAGAGGAGCAAAATCAGCTGGAAGAAATGAACTGCAGTCCTAGCCTGCAGATACTAACCAAGTGACCTTGGATTAGTCCCTTAGCCTCTCTGGGCTTCAGACTGTGTACTTATAAAATAAGGTTTTTGTTATTCCACAGATCTGTCTAATAGGAAATGTAATATGAAAGTCAAAGATACTGACACCTCACCTACTTGCCTCAGGAGCTGTATAAGCACTAAATACTATGTGAATGTAAACACAGTTAAGAAGAAATATGGAGTTAGGAGCTAAACTGAACATGGAGATACATTTTTATGGATTTTCTTGGCCTTCTTCATTTTTAATTGCAACACTAAATTAAAAGTTATTGGCAATACTCCAGACCACCACCACTGTTAATAAATCAAGTAGGTAAGCACTGCCTAGCCCATTGCTGCCCTATACTAAGCAGGGTGAGTGATTAGGATGCTGAACACAGAAACCTTCTCCAGTTACCAGCCAACTAAGGAGGCACTTCAGAAACCACCAGGGAATGGCACGAAGTCCGTACACAAGTGCAAGATTATGTGCTACCAATTATAAATAGTATAGGAATTGCAAAGAGGAGCTAGAATGAGTTGATGTATACAAGGAAGACTTTGTGAAGGGGATGGGGCTCCAACTGGGCCTTGGAGGAATTCTAAGTTGTTTTAGCTGAGGACAGGATAGGAAAAGGCTGGAGACTCCTGGCTTGTGAGAAGGTATAGTTTACCTTGGGAGGTTAAGGCACATAATGATTTTGAACATATAAGATAAGGCCAAAATGATGGAGGGCTGAGACTTCCTGGCTGAGATATATGGTTTTGTTAAGTGTTTGACTTGACTCGATGTTGCAGGGGTGAGGGGTGAGGGGTAAAAACAACAGGTGGACTGGAAGGTGATGAGAGAACACCTAAGAGTTCAACAGGAGAAATAATCCAGGTATCAAGGGATGAAACCTTGAGTATCATCAGAGTATCAGCAATCAGAATGGACACTTGAAACCAACACTGTACAGTTCCTGGGAGCTGATAAAATGTGGAGGATGACGAAAGAAAGAGAAATCAAAGAACATTACAAGGCTTTGTATATCCAGGACCAGAAGAATGATTATTCCACTAAGTGGAGATGTTATAAAGGGAAGTCAGTTTGAGAACAAATATTATGAAAACTCAGTTTTAGACATGTTGAATCTGATGTATGAGCTAAGGGTAGATGTTCTGTAAGAAGCTCAAAATTCAAAACTGAGGCACAGATCTAGAGCCCAGGCTTAAGATACAGATGAAGCCACAACTTAGTGATTAATAGTCGACTGAAAAGAAGAATTGGCCAAGGCCTGCAGCTGGGAGAAACAGCTACTGCCAACGAACAGAAGCCATGTAAGCCAAAAAAGCAATCAACAGAGAGAGATTAGAGTCCCAGTTTCTCCTCTACTTGATAAGCTTGGGAATGTAACTTAACCTCTGAAAACTAATAATAATAAGAGAACTACACTTCATAAGGTAGGTTGTTGACAAGATTAAATGAGATAAAGTAATAAAATAAATAAAGTAAATCACCTTTAACAACCTAAAAACTAGAGCAGGAAACCAAGAAAAAGTAGTGTCATGGCAAGCAAGGGCCTGTTTTTCAAGGCAGGATCAGTGAAAAGAACTGGTCAAAAAATACTTTAGCAAATGCCCATAGCCTGAAATTCGAGACAGAAAAGCACACAACACAAAGTACACAGACCCACCCACTACAGTAACTGTATCATGTATTTGTTTACTGTCAGTTTCAACCATGAGGAAAAGGGACTTCGTTTTGTTTTCTGAGATATTCCCAAAGCCTGGTCACCGAAGGCACCCAATAAATATGAATAAAAAACCTGAACTCTCTCATTGTAAACAGTAAATACATCTGGAATTTGGTAAAATTCTATAGAAAAGCATCTGAAAGGCAATTTCCATTCTCTGTATCACCTTGAAAGAACTTTCCACCTGATGTTAAGAAAGAATTTCACTTGCTTTCATAAACACTCTTTGTGCAGTTCCGTAACAACCACAGCTGAGTAGATGTACAATCACCTTCACAAAAGCACACTTACTAATATTTACTGATGCCTACTATGTGCATAAGAAAATGTAAATTAGAAACAAGAGGTTTAGGACTATTTGGTGGGAGGGGGAGGAGTGATTTCCCAGAATCAGAGACTACTACATAAATGCTACCTATTTGCAGAATCCACTTCTCGAGTTCCCAAATGCACCTCAAAATTTTCCTTATATATGACACTTCAACACATGTTGACGCACACGTCTTCTTTCAACATCACCATGTGGGCCATTATCGTTCCCGAATATTTTAAACGTCTTTGTCTATCATTAAGGAGATTCACCTATGATCAGAGAGGTGCCCAATTTATACTTAGGACTAGTTAAACAAAAACAAGAATACATTCCAAAGGGTTATAAAAGGCAAACAAGTGAATACTGGGGTAACCCATGCCAAGGTTCCAAATTCATAGTAATTAAATCTTAGAATTAGAATGACCATTAAAGGTCATCTGGTCCAGTGGATCGCAAACATCAGGTTTCAATGAACTTTTTATTGATCTGTGACAAAATGAGGACAATGTGTAAGTTTTCATAAAACTAAATGTACTCAATTTAAGAACTATCCTTTGGCCTGAGATTATGTACTTCCCTGTATTGGGGGAGGGGCACTAAAATGTCCTTTCTTTTACAAAAAGATGATGATAGATGATAATTTTATCCTTTTTTTTTAACTTGGCTAAACAAAAAACTTAGCAATTCTATGTTGGACGTCATTTTTTTTTTAATTTTACAGTCAGTGAAATCCAAAAATATGAGAATCTGTGCTCTAATCCAACTAATTTTCTGCTGCCTAAATCCCTCAGAATACAGTCAACAAGATGTTTGTCTGCCTATGCTGAACATCTCTAACACTCAAGAGCTTCCAGTGATGTGGAATTCACTGAAAAAAAGACATGGCTGTATATCTGAGGCATGTTTGGAAAAGCAAGAAAGCAAGGCCTACAGGGAGAAAGCCAACTTGTGAAAGAGGGCCAGTAGGAAAATGAAGGCCAAGAAAACTTTTCAGTGAGGTCAAAGGGATGCACTCTGTCCTATACTCACAGTCTTCCTTCAACTTAGTAATTATGAAAATCCTTTACAAAAATAACTATAAAAGCTAGAATGTATAAAACATTCCTGAGGTCAGGGCTGATCAGTTTACAATTCCTTTCACACATCTCAGTTTATTGCCTGAGACAACTCCTTTGCTAACCTACATATAATTTTAGTTGAACACTTTTCAGGTTCAGTCAGGCAAATGTCCCATGGTCTTAATATCACCCAGATCCAAAAATGCAGGAGAATCTAAAAGCCACATACACTCAAGGATGCAAAAAATAAGAGAGATATAAAGCCCATGACAATCAACATGAGAATCAAAAAGGATGAGAAGAACGTGAAGGCAAGAAGTAGAAAGAGCAGAAGAAATTTTAAAAACCTAATCTTAACAAGCCCATCTGAAGGAACTAGGGAGCCTGGACTAATAGTCACCTGCATCCCTCCAAGACAATGTCTAACAGGCTGAAAGGGAGCAAGGTGGGATTTGAAAAGGATGCAAAACTGGCTGTTAAAAGAGAAGGGCAAACAAAAGTATCACACTCAGTGCCAGGGAGAAACTAGCATGCAAACATTTGCAGAAGAAATGAATTAATAAACAGACATTTATGCAAAGAGGATCTGAGTCCCTGCTTCCACCACATCATCCAAGGCACTTTAAGCCCACCTCAAACAACTTTCTTTGCCTTTAAGCTCAAGCTAAAAATCTAACCTTATGAAAAGCTGAGCCCGCCCAATAACTTGCACTGGCCTCTGACCTAGCTAAGCTTTAGCACAGTGAGGCCTGACAAAGCTCCTTCCCCAAGAACTGCCATTTCTCAAATCCAGCACCCATGATTCAGTGTGGAAGGAAAAAAAATTATTGGGAGTAGAAGCAAATAGGTCAAGGGGTGGGAAGAAAAACTATTCTGATACACAGAAAGGTAAAAAAACACTATAGTTCTGGAATTAGCGCTACTCCTAGATAGACCAAATGAAAACAAAACCTATTTGTATTTACCATTAAATGAACAGAAACAAAAGTCTCACCAACTTCAGCCACCCATGGCTGAACAGAGTTTTTTGGGTTTTGGTTTTAACTATTCTTTCATCCCTGTTGGCATTCAGGCTTTCTATTACATCTCAGCCTCTCATTGTTCCAGCATTACTGATGAAGTCTCAATAGCAAAGAACTGTGCTGAACACCAAAATTCTGATTAGTTGATGTCTTAGATTCAGTTTATCAATATTTGCATGCACACATTTATTTCATTTTAATTATCTCTATTTAAATGATTTTTAATATCTCTCCTCCCTCCCTCCAGAGCCTGCTTTTCCACACCCTTTTCTCACCTGCATTCTAAGGTCCCCCTTTTCTTTCCTTTAGGTCCCTCTGCTCCAGAAGCAAAACAGGGACTGCAGGGAACTGATATAAAGGGGGCAGGTTTACGACAAATATCATCCTATGTGGGATACCCTCTATACTATGTGTTGTCTATAGACAAGTAGCATTTCCTGCCTTGCGTGCCTCTGAGCCTGGGCAGAACTCATGTGCTGATGCTGTGCTCACACATGATGCTAACAATCCACCATCACGTTTCCTAGAGGTTCAGGAGCCTTCCCGAACCTGCTGAAGAACATGACCAGATGACAAAGTCTTCAAAGCGACAGCCATCACCAAGCAACTGAGCTCTTATTCCTACCAGCCCAGCAGGGTCAATTCAACAGTCGTAGGTACTCCTTAAATTTCCATGACCTGTTCCACTCAAGCTAAAATTTCTGTAAGGCACTTTTTAAAAGTGCCAGAATCCTATGAGCGCTCCTAAAAAGACTCAACATCAAAAAAATTTTCAGCCCAAGCCAAATATTTATATTTTGGCTGGTATTCTGCCAAACAGCCACAAGAGGCTGGTGTGATACAACTGCCCTGGAGTGAAGCTGGCCAAATCTAAGTGAAAAACAATAAAGCTCCAAGAATGAGCTGTCATGAAAAGGTACACGGTTCTTAGAATGAGATTTTTTGGCGGTTTGAAAAGTCAGATTCAAAGGGCTCTTGTTACTTCATAAAGGTTAAACTAAAGAAAGCAAATCAAAATTGAAATGTTCAAAATTCCTGGGGATTTATAGTCCACTTTTAACAAAATGCTAAAAAAAAAAAATCTTGTATTGAATAATGCAATATCTTCAATGTCTCCCACATAATTGTTCAGCTTATTTCTGGAAACAATTTTGTCGCAGGTGGTCTTGACTGTACTTGGGTACTAAGGAAAAAGACACCTGTGCCTGATAGGTCGTACACTAACTAATTCGCCCAGGGTGCCAAAGAAACAGAAGATGCTGTGATTTCTGGATATGATTTTCTGCAGTGCCAGGTAAAAGAGGTCACATGCCCTGTTCAGCCGCGGCTCGGCTCGTTCCGAGTGATGTGCAAGCTCCTCGGACAGAATTTTGCTAGGAATTCGGAGAAGCAGGCAAGCTGAGTGGAATTCCTCTCGGCACCGGCGTCTGTACTTTGCAGCTTCCTTTTCCGACGGCCTCGCGCGCATCCTGTGTCTCCATCCCGCGGATGCTCGGCCCTCCCGAGACTCCCGCTCACCGGCGGAGGACCCTCCCCGCACACCGCGCGGTGACGCCCCGCCCGCCAGCCAGGCTGGGTTCCGCCCGCCGCCCGGCCCGCCGCCCGGCCCGCCGCCGGCCCTGCCCGGCCGCAGCGGCCCCGCCCGCCGCCCGTCAGCTCACTCACGCGGGAGGCCGCGGCGGCATCTCCATGGCGGCTCCTCTCAGGCTTCAGCTCGCGGGCACCCGCCGCCGCCAGCACCATTCCAGCTGCGGACGCCTGCCCAGCCCGCCCGCCGCGCCGCGTCCCATCCGCCCGGGCGCCCGCCCGCCGCCCCGCACCCGCGCTACACCCGCGCCGCACCCGCCCCCGCCCCCGAGGTAGCCCAGCTCCGCCAGCCCCGCTCGGCTGGCTCGCTCAGCCTGCCGGCGCTGCTGGGGGCGGGGCTGCAGGCGGGCACTTCCGGGTGTGACGGGCCCTCGAGACCCCGCCCCGCACCGCCCCTTCCTGCAACCGCGAAGTACGGGGTGGGTCCGCCGGCCCAGACGCTGGAGCTGGAGACGTAAGGGTGCGGTCTCTCCGGAAAGCACGGTGTCCCTCCGCTCCGCGTTCCCTGACTGTCCCGCTCCACAGGCGCGCTCGCTCTGTCCTTTCCCAGCCTGCGGCCACGGAGGCGGGAGGGGTGGGCGTAGCCGATCCTTCCTCTACGGATGGTGAAACTGAGGCAAGAAGGAATGACTCGCCTGTCCATGGTCCCAAGCAGGAACTGGAGCCTCCCCGCTCAGGCTGTGATCCGCTCGTTGCACCTGCTGGGCGAGATCTCGGCGCTGGGATGGAATGCAGAGCAAAACCAGGTCTCCGTGCCCGCGCACCTGTCCATCAGGACGTGACAAGGGAAAGAGAAAAACGACGATGCCTGCCTGCCGTGAAAATGCCAAATAATCAAGGCGAGGAGACAGGATGCTAAATGGTAGTCAAGGAAGGCCTCTCAAAACATGTCATTTAAAAGAGATGGAAGAAAGCGAATCTTTAGTAAATCAGAGTTCTCAGGGCAGAGGGGAGAGCAGTGCAGAGACTCCTGGCCATCGAAGAGCGGGAAGAGTACAGTGTGGCTGATGGTTCCCCAAGTATGCCGCTGGGCTGCGGTAGCATCTGGGAACTTGTTAGAAATGCAAATTCTCGAGGCCCACTTCAGATCTCAATCAGAAGTTCTAGGGGTGAGGCCCAGCAGCCTGTGCTGTGACAAGACGTCCAGAGGATGCTGGTGCCCTCTAAGGGTTAAGAACCTCTGCGGTAACTGAAGCAGAGTCAGGACAGGGGACAGTTGGAGGAGTTGGTGTCGGGGAATAGTAACAGATCACACAGGTGTGGTAAGCCATCAAAAAGGTTTTGGCTTTTACTGAGAAGAGGAACAATGAAAAGTTGTGAGCAACGTGCTCTGATCATTAAAAGGATGACTTTGCTGGGATTTGTTTTAAAATCCTCCTCAAGAAAAGGGAGGGTAGGGAATAGAAGAAAGAAGATGGGCAAAATGTTAATTTTTGATGCTGAGTGATGAGTGCATGGGGGTAGTCATTTATGTATATTTATGTGTATGTTTTAAAAGGTTCATAATAAAAACTGATTTTTATGTTGCTATATGAGCCATAGATGTAGGGAAGCAAGAAAGCAAACAAGGAGTTACCTGGCTGGGATGATCAGAGTGATGGAGAGAAGATATAGCAGACGAGAGTTGCTGATAGATTAGATATAAGAGAAAGACTAGAGTGAAAGATGATCCCAAGGGTTTTGGTCTGTGCTCTTGGGAGAGTGCAGTTGACATTTACTGAGATTGAGGAAATAGAGAAGAAACAGATTTGGTGGGGTAAGAAGCATATTTGCCAGTTCTGATTTAGACGTGGTTACGTCTGAGGTGTCTGATAAACATCCATGTGAAGATAGGTGTAGACAATTAGGTATCTGGGGTGGACATAAATGTGTGGGTTGGCAGCATACAGGTGGTATTTAAGGACTGGTTGAGATCAACTAGATAATGTAACTAGAGTAAAGAAGAGACCAAGAAGTGAGCCCTGGGGCACTCCAGCACTAAAACAGTAAGATAAGGAGGATTCAGCAAAGGAGACAGAAAAGGGAGCAGTAGTGAAGTAGGAGAAATGTCTTGGTAGCCTACTGACGTGTTCCAGGAAAGGGCTGTATCTAGTAAGGCTTAGCATGAACTCACCCTTCCATAACCTCCTGGCATTATTGACCCACCATGAGGAGGGCATACATGATTGAGTTATTTCTCAAATGTTAGTGGTGATTTTGTTCAGATCCATAATAAAACTTCTTACTTTATAAGGTCATTGTAAGAATTAAATAAAATATTCTATTTAAAACATAGCGGACTTCCCTGGTGATGCAGTGGTTAAGAATCTGCCTGCCGATGCAGGGGACATGGGTTCGATCTCTAGGAAGATCTCACATGCCACGGAGCAGCTAAACCCGTGCGCCACAACTACTGAGCCTGCACTCCAGAGCCTGCGAGCCACAACTACTGAGCCCACATGCCACAACTACTGAAGCCCTCGCGCCCTAGAGCTCATGCTCCACAACAAGAGAAGCCACCACTATGAGAAGCCCGTGTACCACAGCGAAGAGTAGTCCCCCCCCCCGGCCCCTCGCTCGCCTCAACTAGAAAAAGCCCACGGGCAGCAACAAAGACCCAATGCAGCCAAAAATAAATAAAATTTAAAAATTAAAAATTAGGGCTTCCCTGGTGGCGCAGTGGTTGAGGGTCCGCCTAACGATGTAGGGGATGTGGGTTCGTGCCCCGGTCCGGGAGGATCCCACATGCCGCGGAGCGGCTGGGCCTGTGAGCCATGGCCGCTGGGGCTGCACATCCAGAGCCTGTGCTCCGCGGCGGGGAAGGCCACGGCAGTGAGAGGCCTGCATACCGCAAAAAAAAAATTAAATTAAATTAAAATTAAAAATTAAAAAAAGTAAAGCATATAGCACTAAGTGTATAAGGGAAACACTTAATAAATGTTCATTGCTTTCGTTATTTCTGCATATTTCCATGACCATCAGTTATACTTGACTCAGCTAGGAATTGAGGTTAAGTGCTAAACCCAAGAGATACACACTAACTTAAGTTTGATCAATCCTTTGGCCTGACCTCCTTCTTCTGCATGCAAGCAGAGTGAGCAGGACTGCTCGATCAGCCATTTCAGGAGATCTTTCAGGACAAAACAAAACAAAAACATAAAATTCTTCTAATGCTTTTGTGTTTTCCCACCCCAAATAGTGTTATAGGTGCAAGTGAATACTGAAAAGTGAGGCTATGTCAATCTGACCAATAGGCACACAACTCCAAACCATAGCCCCTTTCACATCCTCCCCTGGATTAGTTTTGTCTGGTACAATTCTCTGCTTCTTAAGGAATCCAGTTCAGCTAGCATGCTAAATGTCTACTCAAACTTTTTCTTTTTCACACACATCCCTAAATTTGTAGGCCTGGGAAAGGGTACTTTTTTACCCTCAACCTTGCTAGGAGTTAAATATCAGCCCCACAAGCTCTGGTATCCTAGTGTGGTGGCCACCAGGTAGATTTGAAGACGTTCGTGTTCCTAATTCAATTCTCTGCCCTGACCCCACTCCATGCAGAGAAGAGGAAGAACTAGGTCCACAGCTCAACATCTCATCTGTGAATCTTGAAGCAATTTGAAAATGTTAATTTACACTGAACCTTTGTTGTTTTCTGAAAAGACGGTGATGGGACCTTTAGCTTTCAGACATAGGCAGACCTGCTTAAGAGCAGTAGCAATTTATGAGGCGAGAGTTTCCATTTTCATCTTTGTGTGGGCCAAGTAACTTCACAAAACTGGTCCTTGGCCAGATATAGCCTCAACAGTTAACCCTGTCTCATCAAACACAAGAAAAATAAACAAAAAACCTTGATAGGATGAACACAAATCCATCTGTGAGGAAAAAACTTTTAATATGCCTTCCTTTGTATGTCAGTTTCACCATATTCTGAAGTAAAAGATTAGGAGTAGCTACCCAAGGCCACCAAGGACTTCCTGTCTCCATTCCCATTGGCCTAAGAACTAACTAGCCATGCTGAGGTGTTTGACCACTCCCTGTTCAGGTTATTAGCTCCGACCACCTACAAATTCTTTTTTAGATGAGCTCTTCACTCCCCCAAAGAGGGATGAGATATTACAGAAGTCCATTCATTTGTTATACTGTTGAAATAGAACAATTCCTTGGCTGTATTAGTAACCATAACCTAAAGCTAAGGTAAGTAGCTGGAATACATCACTGGTAAAGAAGATGCAACCATGCAGAGGAACAAGTCTGTGACAGTAGCTGGTAGAAAAAATTACTTAGATTGAGTCAAAATCAGATGGTGCAGTAGAACTAATGACATGACATGGCAAGCACAAACATATCACATGGCAAGAATCTGGGAACTGAGAATTGCTCCTGTAAAGAAAAGACAATTTCACCAAAGAATATATAAAATGGTAAAGAGTCTGTTTTGTGATTCCATCCAGTGTAAAGGTAGCAAGGATGAAAAGCATCACTCATTCAAAAATGGGATATTAGGGAATTCCCTGGGTGTCCAGTGATTAGTACCAGCTTCAATCCCTGGTCAGGGAACTAAGATCCCTCAAGCTGCGTGGCAAAAAAGAAAAAAACAAAATCATATTAAAGAAGGTGGAGACCTTCTAAAACGCCTTGGTTTCTATCCTAAAGAGTTAGTCTAAAATGCATTACTTGAGTTGCTTTTCTAACTTTAAATCAGGGTTTTTGCTTTTATTCTTTTGATTTGGAAGCAGCTTAGTGTATGTAATATATTATGAAGCATTTCAGATTATTCTTGTGAGACTGCTATTTAGCAAAAGGGCTTGTCAATACACGAAGGTATTTATTACAGGCTTTGTGGTGTTAAATGCGGTGATGTGAGTCTTCTGCTTCAGACCAGTAGAAAATCTTTAATTGAAGGAATCCTTCATTTCTATGAGTCCAGTTTACTCTACAAAAGTTGCTTCCTTGTTTCTGTAAACTTTAAGATACAAACCTTACATCCAGCACAACACAGCTGCCCATTATCTTGTATCGGAGGTTCCTGGAAAGATGAAAGCAAATTGTTTAGTGCAAATTTCAATTGGAAATCTGTTGGAAGTATCCCCAAATAGACTTCAGTATATCAGGTAAGCAATTTCTCTGTGCTTTTTTAACAAAAGGAAATTTACTTAATCTATTTTTACTTGTATATAGTTATATGGTATCTATTTATGTAGTCTGGTGATGTAATACCTCATTATAGAATTATCTAGGACTAAACATCTATCTACACAGTCAGCAATGCCAGGAGAAGAAAAAGCAAGTAAAAGTTCTTGATAAATTGTGCAAAGCATTATGAGCTTGGTGTCATTCATCCCAGGTTACGCGCGCACACACACACACACACACACTTCTACCCACAGTTTCTGTTTGTTCATCACTGATGACTGTTAGCAGCATGGACCCTAAGCTAAATTGTGAAATAAGGGGTTTTTTGCCATTCTCCTTTCCCCCAGTGTTCACTTTTTCCCTTATGGTGTTGATATATCTATCACCTCTGACCCTCACCATCCACAGGACTCCACTGTCCTCTCTTCATCCCTAATCAAACTTAGAAATTATCTAATATCAGTTAGAATGATTAGTGGATTACACTATAATACAATGGGCAATACTGGTATTATTTCATGCTATTATTTTAGCCAAATAATACCTTCATACCCTATCCCCTATTCTCCTTCCTCCTAAAGTGCATTCCAATGCCTTCTATATTATTTCAATCACAACATTTTTGACAACTAAGTGTGATGTTGAAATGTGTCTTTTTCATTAATAGAAGTATTTCTGTATAACACTGTCAAAGGAATGCTTTAATAAAGGACCAGGCTGAGAAAGATGAAAAATATTCTTCTTAAAGTCTAGACCTTTTGAGACCAAACCTCTAGGAGTTCGTATTATTTGTTCAAATTGATCACATGCTAATGTGAAAAGATAAGTCTTGAGTTTCCACATAAATCCTAAAATTTGAGCTCAGCCCAAGTCTTGGAATTATTTTTGCAAGTAAAGATACTTTGCCAAGAAATCCTTTCTCATTCCTAATCTGGTACCAGAAATCAGCTTCTGGATGCACAGGAGCACGTTCAATGCAGGATATAAGTGGTTAGTCAATTCTTGAGGCATCCATATTTCTTCGTTTTTCTTGTTAAGATCTTGGTAATAATCCAATCCAAGAAAAGGATTGAATCTAGGCTGCATATGTATGAGAACTATTCTTCATTGAACTAAAAATGAACCTAAGCTGCCATTTTGAAGTCCTTGTTAAAAGCCAACTAAAAGTAAATCATGAGAAAAATATTCCTAGTCATATTTTCTGAGGCAAACTGATTCAAGCCAATCTTAATTGTACTGTATTATACTTAGGTATTATATCAACCTTTTTCTATGCCAGATAGGGGAAATATTGGCAGCCCTATTTCAAGTTGTAGCTACCTCTGCACCCCCAGCACTCCCTAAACTCCTTTCCTGATTTATGTTTCCCCAAAGCTCTTATCACAACTTGACAAACTATGTGTTCTACTTATTTTTTCATTTATTGTCTGTCTTCTCCCTTGGAATGTAAACTCTATGAAAGCATGGATTTTGTCTGATTAGTCACTGCCATACCCTCAGGGCCTAGAAAGTACTGCAAATAGTATGCCCACAGCAATACTGTTGGATGAACAAACTGGCATGATTTATTGTGTACACCAACCAAAAAGTTAACCTCCAGAAACATACGTTTTAACTCAAGTTCATGCAATGTGCATTTTAACAGATATAAACTACATCTATATGTTAGTTTTCATTTCTTTTTACTTTTGGAAGCATAAAATCAATGCTCCCCGGAAATAAGGAAGACACAGAGAAACTTTCTTTGATTTCAGTCAGTCAATCGGCCAACATTTGCTGAATGATTTCTTTGATGAATACACTGTGATAGGTGGGTAGTAGGGGGTGATATAAATAAGAAAAAGCTTAAGGCAAGGATTCTACCTTTAAGAAATTTGTAACTAACTTGAGATACAAAAAGTAAGTTCAATGTTTAAACCAAATTAATTAAACAAAAATACCAGACAAGAAAGTCTTCACAAATAAGATGAATGCTGACTTAAGCACGTAAGAAAGAGAAAGGCACATAGTAGGAAAAGAGAGCATGTTCAGTGGACAGTAAAGGAGATTTTAGGCAAACGATTCCAAGGGTGGGGTAATAAGAAAAAGCCAAGATGTTAATGTTAATGTCAGATCCTGGGGATCCTTGAATGGATGTTAGGCTTTATGTGGAGTAATAGTCAAGTACTGGAGGAGTATGTCTGTGTGTGAGTGTGTGTGTGTGTGTGTGTGCAGGCAGAATAAACAAACTCTACTGTTAAGACTTTTAATCTGGCATGGGTGTGCAAAATTAATGACAGGTAGGAGAGATTAGTTGGGAAACTACTGCAAGATTTCATGCACGAGAAGATAAAACTTGAAGTAGAATAGCGTGCTATAAATGAAAAAGAATGGCCAAGGGCTTCCCTGGTGGCGCAGTGGTTGGGAGTCTGCCTGCCGATGCAGGCGACACGGGTTCGTGCCCCGGTCTGGGAAGATCCTGCATGCCACGGAACGGCTGGGCCTGTGAGCCATGGCCGCTGAGCCTGCGCGTCTGGAGCCTGTGCTCCGCAACGGGGGAGGCCACAGCAGTGGGAGGCCCACGTACCGAAAAAAAAAAAAAAAAGAATGGCCAAATGGCAAAGACGGAATAAGAATGATAACTAATTTGAAATGGGGGCAAAGAAGGTAAGGTAGTCAAATATCCTAAGGTTTTCAACCTGAGACTATGGAGACAGAATTGATAAAAAGAAGAAAGTCACATGAGGTACATGAGGATGTGTGTGATTTTAGACCTGCCAAGTTGTCAGTCATGGCAAGATATCCAAGCATAATGTCCAGCAAGAAATTGTAGATAAACCAGGACAAGGATACTTGGTACAAAGATAGAATCACTCATAAAATTATTGACCCTTAAAGAAACTGATAGGGCAACTTTCTGTGGGGAGCTTCTTTGTTACAAGATGTAACCTCAAAAAAAAAAAGATGTAAACTCTCCTGTATGGGGACTTCCCTGGTGGCACAGTGGTTAGGAATCCACCTGCCAAGGCAGGGGACACGGGTTCGAGCCCTGGTCCAGGAAGATCCCACATGCCGTGGAGCAACTAAGCCTGTGCACCACAACTACTGAGCCTGCGCTCTAGAGCCCAAGAGCCACAACTACTGAGCCTGCGTGCCACAACTACTGAAGCCCGCACACCTACAGCACATGCTCCACAACAAGAGAAGCCACCACAATGAGAAGCCTGCACGCAGCACAGAAGAGTAGCCCCTGCTCACTGCAAATAGAGGAAGCCCATGGGCAGCAATGCAGACCCAACGCAGCCAAATTAATTAATTAATTAAAAAAAAAACCTCTCCTGTACGTTCTTCACATTTCTCTCTACATAGGTTGGCATGCCAGTGTTGCTTTCTTAATTTTAAGTTCTAAAGTTGTGCAAAAATACATGCTTACTTTCTTATAGTAAAAATTCAAACCATAGAATGAAAGTATCCATCAGCCTCTCCTCCAATCCCCTCTGTTAAACAGAGATTACACATGTTAATGGTTTTATGTGTGTCTCTTCAAATATTGTTCTACACAATTACAAACATGTGAGGTACATATATAAATACAAGGGTTTGTATTTGTTTGCTTTACCTAAGAGGAATCATGCTGTGTGGTACCGTTAGCCTGTTAGTAACTGCTAAGGAAGCCTTACTGCCAATTTGCTGTAGCTGCGGGACCCAGGCAGGGGGAGCTGAGCTGCCAGCTGCCAATGCATCCAGGATTTTAACTGATGCTAATTTCAGGGAAGATTCTGAACATCAGAAGTTTGGCTGATGCATTACATTAAACAGTATCCTGCCAAATAGATACTCCATTGCATCTTAGTACCACAGACAATTTTTCCCTCTCCTCTCACCAAAACAGACATACTCTTTTGTAAATCTTATTTTTACTCTAATCCTGAGGGAGCAAGATTCAAAGTCACTGCTTCCCCAGTATAAATTAGTTTTTTAAAATTGAACTTACATTTCCAGAAATCCTTAGTATTTCTAGATTCTCTATTTCTGTTTTTTTCATATCTTTTGTTTCAATCTGTACTTTTTCTGTCCATAATTTTTTATTCCAATTACCTCATCTAAGAAGAAGGCTTTCTCTTTGAAACTCAGGGTATGAGGAAGGTCTTGAAGAATATCTGTGCATTTTATGTTGGTCAAAAGCTGCTGAAATTTTATTCTTTAATGTTTTAGTTCCTGATTAAACCTTCCTAAAACTGTAGTAATTACATGCCTATTTATAATGATTTACTTTAAAGCATGTATAAATATTTCAGTAACATGCATTTTATTTAGCACCATCCACTTTTAAAGTTCTAACTGTGAGAAGCTATATATGTTCATAATTACAGTTTATTTGAATGTGTAGTATTTTGGGAACAGTGAAGTACCACACTTTTGGAGGAGTGGAATGAAAATAATTTACGTATTTTTAAATGAACTAAAGTTTTTTTAATGTTCAGTGTCTAGGGTAATTTTAAAATTAATTGTTTCTATTTTATATTATAATCTGTGAATAAAAACATCTTTACACAATGGAATCACACTAATGTGGTTTTCAAAATCTATGTCATATGACCACCACTAACTACTTTGTAATTGTGGTGATTAAATCATTTTTGAGAGATTTTTTTTCTCATGTACTGAATTTCATGCCAAATAATTTTTGCAAGTAAGCAAAAGTGTCTTTCAGATGACTAGCTAAAAATTATTTATATTGCATCAAAAACTGTTATAGTCATGTTATTAGATAAGGATGGCTGAAGCCACGCTGAAAACTCATCCAGTTTATTCACCCAATTTCATATGGAGTATGACCAATTCTAAAGGCATTTGGGGAAGATTTCAGAACTTTCTCCAGCAACTCAATCCACACTTTTACAGTCCTTTTTAAGATTCAGCACCTAGCTCTGTGTTTGCTTTGGAGACAGATTCAAAAATTAACCTGCCTGGGAAGAGCTTGCCCACCCTGAGGAAATGAGATATACATACCTAAAATTATAGGGGAATAAGATTCATGAGTGAAAAGATAATTTTGGGGTGGGATTATCCCAGAAACCCTTTCTGGAAGAGGTATAATTTGATCTGGGCTTTGGGAGACTTATAGGATCTACATTAGTGGAGAAGAAAGGGAGCAGTTTCCTCATACAGGGAAGGAAAAAACAAATAGTTCACCTGAGAGAAATTATAGATCGCCTTAACTGGAGGTGAAAAGTAATAAGTGAGGTTGGACAGGTAGGCACGGTGTTTTGCCAGGAGAACCCCAAAGCCTGAGTGAGTGGTGGTTTGAAACTGATCTAATAAGCTAAAAGACACTGAGGCTCTTTAACAAGGGAGTAAAATATGCAAGTGTGACTTTGGTGAGATTTATCTGGCTGAAGTGGACAGGCTTGTTGGGAGATTTTAGAAGGAAGGGCATTGATAGAGGAGACATTACATATGCATCAAAAATTTTAAAAGCTAGATGTGTCCTGTGACAGGACACATCTTCTAGGAATTCCATTTCTAGGAACTTATCCTAAAGAAGTAATCATAGATGCATATAATAAGTCAGCTGCCAGAATATTAAATCAGTATATTCATACAATAATAAATTGGAAATTTAAATTGACCAAAAGGCAACTGGAGAAATGTTATTATAATACCACCATATTATATTAAAATTGTTACATGATAAGACTACTTAACGTCACAAAAAGATGATACCGTTGGAAGGAAAAAGGGAGTAACAAAATATTCTGTATGGTATGATCTAGTCATGTACAAGGAGAAAAGTGTGTGTGTGTGTGTGTGTGTGTGTGTGTGTGTGTGTGTGCGTGCATCTCTGTGTATAACAGGTAAGTTAAACAAATATGACACAATTTAAATATATAGAAAATGCAATTTTTGTCCTTTTAAATATGTATTCATTGGTGTTACCTTTTCCTGCCCTAAGGTGAAGTGTCAGGCCCATAACTCTTAGATAATAAAAAGTCCTTCAGCCAATTATAGTCCTAACAAGCCACAACTCAGTCTTAAGTAATAGTCAAAATTCCAAACTTAACTTTGTGTTAATTTTTCTTTCCCTCCCCAATCTTTGACTACTTCAGTCTGAAGTCTTGTAGGGAAGGAAGTTGAGGAAGGGGTGAGATCCCTTTTCAATACCCCTTAGACTTAGGATGACTCACCAGGAAATTTGATTTCTAGAATCACCTCTACAGTAGAGACTAGTAAATTAACCTCTCCAAAGTTTCATTACCTCTTGTGAAAAATGGAACTAATACTTGGCCTAAGTCTGACATTTACTATGAATATCAAATTATATCATAGAAGCAGAATTATTTTGCAGAGTTAAATAGTGTTTTAGTAGTGTATTATCAAATGCAACTCACTAGTCTAGAGATCTAAAATAGCCCAGATGCCCACAGGCAGCCAGGGAGGTAACCTAAATGACCAGATCAGGCCAGGTGTAAGATGACAGACAGCAACTGGCATCTGCTCGTGATGTTGAGAAAGCACTGGTAGGGAAGATGGGGAACTAGAGATGGAGCAGTCGTGCTCCATGAGCAGCTCCTCCTTGGATCTGAGCAGCTAGCACCAATGATGCTAGATCCTCTCATATTTCAACGGAAGCCCGAAAGTCTGATTTTTATGTGAAATCTTCTAATTTTCCAATGTTAATAACTAATTAAAATATCAAATACCACATAGACCAACAATGTGTGAGTTGAACTGTTGATAATAATGAATAAGGGCTAGATTCAATCCCCAGGACATCACTTCATCATTCTGCACTAGACTATAAACAACTTGAAGGCAGAGACCTTGACTTTTCTCTCTGTGGTCTCAATGTTTTATACAATGTCTGACATATTTGGTGCTTAGGAAATGCCGGTAAAACTATGGATGCATGCTGCTAAATTGAAAGACTATTTCTGCAGGTGAAGATGTCTAACAACTTGCCACTGCCTTTGGCCTTGTGCATAAGGGTTCTTTATATACGTACATTTAACTGTAACAATCCTTCCTTGTATTTGTCCCAACCCATCAAAGTAGAGTAGGAGAAGGAATCAGAAGAAAGCTAAAGGAATAGATGCAAAATAAGAGACTAATGTGAGCAAAGAGAAAAGTTAAACAAATAAAATATAAGATATTTAGTTATTTCTGGTGCTCTATCCTGTAAGGTTAAACTGGACTGATTGAAGTGGGTGGATTTAACTAACTTTAGGTAAATGAGAAGAAGAGCAACACCTAATTTAGCAGATGTGGGTGTCTCTTGGGGGAACAGTGGGTAGTCAGAGAAGACTTCTTGAGGGTGTGATGTTATTTCGTCCAATGAGTACCTGTTGAATGTTTACTGTGGAATACGTCGGCAAGCAAAACAAAGGCCTCCAACCTTCATGGGACTTATTTTTAGTAGAGGAGACAGACAATTGATGTAAAAATTAGAAAATTATACAGGATGTTAGAAGGTATGATGATCAATTTTATGTGCCTATTGGCTAGGTTATAGTCCTTAGTTATCCAATCAAACACTAATTAAAGTGTTCTTGTGAAGGTTATCCTAGATAATCTGGGAAGACCTGATTCAATCAGCTGAAAGACCTGAAGAGTAGAACTAAGGCTTTCCTAAGAACAAGAAATTCCCCCTGTGGATTGCAGCTTTGGCTCTTGTGGACAAGTGCTAGCCTGCCCCTTCCTGACAGCCTGCCCTGTGGGTTTTGGACTTGCCTAGCCAGACCCCACAGCTGCAGAAGCCAGCTTCTTAGATATAGATCTCCTTCTAGTTCTGTTTCTCTAGTGGATCCCTGACTGATACAAAAGATGATAGGGTACGGGGGTGAGTGGGAGTGTAACGTGGCAGGAGAGAGCAGGTTGCAGTATTAAATAAGAGAGTCAGCTTAGGCTTCATTGAGAAAGTGAGATCTGAGCAGACTTGGTGCAGGGACACAAGTCTTCCTTTGGGACAGTCTTTCCAGGCAGAAAGAACTGCTAGAAAAAAGTCCCTAAGGTAGGAAGCTTTGAAGAAGGGGGCCAGCGTGGCTGTTGCAGAGTGTAAGCGGGGCGAGCAGATGAGAGGAGGTGGGAGAGGTAAGGGGCGGGAACAGAGGGCTCAGACCATTTTAAGGACCTTAGATTTTACTTGGAGTGAATCCGAGAACCACTGCACAGTTTTGAGAGAGGGTGCATAATCTGACTTATGTTTTTAACTGATCATTTACATTTTAAAAGCTAATTATGTTGAGAACAAACTATGGGATGGGGAATGTGAGAGCAGAAGCAAGGAAATCATATGAGGTGCTCTAATAATCCAGGCAGCAGGATGCTTGAACTGAGACTCAAAGACAGACTTGACATTCAGGTCGTTCACATTTGATTGCTTGCTGCCCATGCCATCTCAGTTCTTAAATATTTTTAATAACCCCCTGCTCAAGGGACAAGGAGGAGGTAGGCAGTCAATGAATGCAGACATGAAAGTTTTAGTCATGTGCAAAGGTACAGGAATATAAGAAGGCTTAGCGTATTCACAAGTCTCCAAGATCACCATTATGGCTGGAACCACTGATAATAATGAACGACTACCGACACAAGCACATACCTTGTGCCAGATACTTTTCTAAATACCTTTCATGTACCATAGAAAAACTCATTTGTCTTGTATCAGCTATCTATTGCCACATAACAAACCACTCCAAAAATTAATGACTCAGTCACCACTTAATTGCTGAAGATTCTGTGGGTTGGCAATTTGGATTTAGTTGGTAAAATTCATCTCTGCTCCATTTAGTGTCAGCTGGAATCATTCATGTTTTTGCAATCACTTGGCAAGTTAGCCAGGCTGATTAGTCCCAAGTGGCCTCATTCACATGTCTAGTAGTTGACCAAGGGGAGGTGGGGTAGGGTGGGGTCAGCTGAACAAGTGTCTCTCATCATCCAGGAGGTCTACCCAGGCTTCTTTGGGTGGTGGCTGGGTTCAAATCAGCAGCAAGCCAGAGAGTGTAAAAACTCAATGGGCAGGCACTGATCAAGCATCTGCTTCTGCCACTGGCCAAAGAGACCACATGGTCAGACAAAAAATCAATGTGGGAGGGGATCTCCCAAGGGCATGTGTTCAGGGAGGCATGACTCACTGGGTTTGCCAGTATTTCAGCAATCTACCACAGTCTTCATAAAAACCCCGAGAGGTAGGCCCTATAAATATCCTCATTTTTCAGATGAGGAAACTGAAGCCAACACGTGTTGAGTAGCCCATACCCAGCAGGAGGCAAAGCCAAGGTCTGGACCCAGTCCCTCTCCACAGACTGAGGAGGAACCAGGCAGCAAGTCCAGAGGGTGAGAAGGGACAGAGGGTGACAGGCCCAGAACGCTATGCAGGTCAGTGTAGACTGTGACAGCAGGTCTGGGCAGCAGCAGGTAGAGGACTTGTTGGGTGGGATTCCTGGGAAAAGGAGAGAATAAAGCTTTAGCCAAGAAATGGAGTCAGAGCTACAGGCTGGGAGAAAAATAAACCCTGAACTAAACTGTAGAGGCAGGTGGAGGCATAAATGGAAGCCGGCACTGAGAGAGGTGGAGGCAACAGAGTGAGAGCAGAGTGTGCTCTATGTGGCTGCAGACAAATGAGGTACACTTAAAAGCGATACCTGGTTTCGTAGCAATTTATCTGGAGTCATGGTCATCATAGCAGAAATAAAGTTCTGCTTTTCTCCTTTTTGTGAGGGTGCGGATGTATGTAAAAACCGGGAAGAGTGAATGTGCTGAAATACCAGTGAGAGGCTCTGAGCAGCTCTGAGTGTATTTATAGATGTCAAGCACACGAAGCACGCCCACACCACACACCCGCTCCCAGGGATCCAGGAGTGGGGAGAGGAGTACAAGGTGTACATGGGTGGGATGTACCCCACACGGGCGTGCCGGGCATCATCAGTTAAAGATCCTCTAGAGTACCTGATCAGGGTTTAACAGAGCTGTAAGATGCATGATTGGAAGCCTTGTAGACAGAATGATTTTGTTTTTTGGTTTTTGTTTTGCGGTATGCGGGCCTCTCACTGTTGTGGCCTCTCCCGCTGCGAAGCACAGGCTCCGGCTGCGCAGGCTCAGCAGCCATGGCTCACGGGCCCAGCCACTCCGCGGCACGTGGGATCTTCCCGGACCGGGGCACGAACCCGTGTCCCCTGCATCGACAGGCAGACTCTCAACCACTGCACCACCAGGGAAGCCCGACAGAATGATTTTGAATGCAAGGTTTTTCTTCCTTCAAACACGGGCCCTGACATAATCTGTCTGAAACTTTCAAGACATTTCTGTTGTGACCTCAGGTGAATGGATTGATGACAGAATGGCAAAGGGTTGGAACTCTTTCTTTTTACTCCACACAGTTCTCTACCATCACTTTTAACAGTAAAATATATTGATTTTCTGAACATGAATACTTTATTTTTTAAAAAGTAATAGGCTCTCTAGACAGAGCTGTCTGGCTCTGCTGGTGTGAAAGGCAGAGAAGTCCACAGCAGCAACAGGAGGGATGAGTACTTAGTACAGGGGGTGCTCCCCTGACACCCGGTGCCCCAGGGTTTGGGAATGAAACCCTTAAACTCAAGGACCACATTCCAACCAATAATAGTGTCTAGGCGTGAAAAATAGGGGCCCTGCTGGCCTTTTGATTTGTCATTTTTAGTGGCAATGGAGACATACATCGTTTACTAGAAAAGTCATCAATTTTCACTCAGTAGAAAGAAAGGGAAATAAATTACTGTGAGACCCAGGCTTGGAACAGATAGTACAAAAGATGGAGGGCATCTGCTTTCCTGTTACCAATTTAGTGAAGTGCACAGAACAGAAAAGATTGGCTCGCTCCTGGAGAGAACACAGGCATGTGCTGACCTTTCCTAGACCAAGTGTGCCTAAAAGTTTTTAATGCACCAGACATCTACTGAGCTCCTCCTCTGTGCTGCTGAGTGAACAGGGAATTCACCGGTGAACAAAACACAGCTTCTTCCCCAAGGAGGTGACAATTTGACTATCTGCTTTGCTTTCCAGGACTTTGCAGCAACTAAAGCACACTGTCCCTATTTCTTGGAATTGGATCTGCTTATTTGTTTTATTTTGTTTTGGTCTATCACTGTTCTGCCACTAGTTTCTTCAGATATGTGATGGGTGGTGGACTTTAGTTTTTATTTCAAGTCTCTTGTATCTGATTTCTCTGGATAAGAAGAGACAGATTAACAATGTTACCCATTGGGACTTTTGAGTGACTCACTCATCAGGATTTCTAAATTCACAAAAGCTCACTGACAAGAGATGACATCTCTTTTTTTCGAGCTGTTAATTCCTCCTTTAGGTATAACCGTCTTCCCTTCAAACATGATACATAATGAGCTCTCTTTTAGCATAATAATAATAGCAAAAGTTATAGATGCATCTTTCTTACTTTTAAATTCCCTGTCAGTCACTACACATGACCACTGTGGCCCTGTGACCCCAGCAATGTCATGCCATGTCTGTTACTACCTGTCATGCAAAGTGGAAACAGAGAAAAGCTGAAGTCATCTGGCTTCTGGTCTCCCACAGGTGCTGGGATTTCTGTTTTGTTTTGTTTTTTTTTTTTGGATCATAGCATAGAGCTAATAGAATGCTCTGAGGGGAAACCTTAAATAAGCTAGCGCCTGGGTTCATAGGAATAGGAAGACATAAAACAGAATTTATGAAGGTCATTTACTGAAAAGAAGGGATGACGGGATGGGGCCAGGCACATTTCCTTATTTTTCTGTTCTTCCCTCCAGCAAGACAACCCTCTATGTAAAACAACCTTCCCGCCTGCACACACATGAGTAGTGTCCTGAAGTAGATGTAAGCCTCTCTCCTCCAGCACCAGCAGGCCTCAGCTGAGAAGCAGCCCAGGACAAGAAAAGAAAGGACAGCACACCAGGACAAGCAACACAGAGCAACACAAAACTGTTGCTCTTTTAAATCAGAGAGTTCAGGAATCTGTAGAAATTCAGAGGCGAAAGAGACAATTTTAGTTAAGAGAAACGAGGAAGGGGTGGCTTTTGAATTGAGCCTTGAAGGATGGGTAGGGTTTCCACCCAGCAATAATGGATGGGGAAAGATAAAAGACCTGCTTCTGTCATGGTGTGAGCTTGTGACTCCGTTTCCCCGAGATCCAGTATCTTCCTCTCTAAAAGCAAGGACTGGAGGCTGTAGAAGTTTTCCCCCCGCTCAGCTCTTGTTCCCGTGTGTTGTTCAGATTCCAGCTGAACTCTGGATCTTGACCAAGATTTTTCCCACTCGCCTTCCCTTTTATGCCACTTTTTGTCTTCCTCCATTTGCTCCCATTTATCCTCTTTAAGTTAATAATGAAATGATCACAGCTTATGTAAGTGTATTTGTCAACACTGCTGTGAGGATGCTGCATAGAAACTAGCCACAGTTCAGTGCCTCATGACATTAATTCTCAACTCCACAAGCTTCTGGGGGAGCTGCTCCAGCCTGGCTTTGCTGGGTGGTTCTGCTTCCCCCTCCAACGTTACTAGGTTCTACTTTGTTCTCATTATCACTTTCTAAGAATGTTTTGGATGTTTACCTTTGTCTACACCATCTCCCAACACATTGCTCATGTGGAAAAAGATTCAGATAAATATTTATTAGCTAAATAAACCCACAGAATTTTCCCAAATCTTGTTTAATGTTGAAATGAATATTCTAGAAATAGCTAATCAAACCATAGGGAATGGCCATCTGGACTGTTTTCCACAGGTTGATACACATGACACAATTACCATTCTTGTGTGATAAAGGTAATAAGGAGGGTACCAGAAATTTCTCATTAAAGAAACTTAGTGTTTAAGAAGATGGGATAGTTCTACAATGGTAAGATCACCACCTTTGTATTTTTTCGGAAGAAAGTGTTTGCTAAGTAAATTATTAATGAAAAAATATCCAGAGGGGACTATTAGCCTTCCTCAAGAAGACCATTCCAGCACCCTTGAAATTCTGTGGCAGCATTTATTTGCATGTAAATGAAAACAAATTAAAAATGATTTTTATCTGTCTGTTATAAAGGTCCCAAAGACACTCTCCTTGGAAGTTTTGTGGGAATTAGCCCATATTCCAGGGGACCTTTAAAACACAAACTTGTAGATCTCAAAAAGAACTTTATAAATCAGACTTTGATTCACTTGAGTCTTCCAGACAATAATTCTGAATAATTGTGGTAAGTAACTTTACCCACCTACGGATAACTTTTAACGGACCATATTTTAACTCAGATAAGTCAACCCTGACAGGCATCACTGCACAGTGACCCAGTTGTACCACATGGCCTGCAAAGAAAGGTCATGAGAAACCCCAAAGATACAAGCATTGTCCTTCCAGAAGTGACTCTTAAAATGTCTTCTTCCATGGGATATAGGTGGAGTGTCCCTATTTGTTCTCCAGGGACACTGTATTTCTCTAGCAGTTTAGAGTAATTACTGTGCAGCAAATGGTTAGAGTATGAAAATGTGTGTGTGTCTGCTATGCTACTTACTTGCCTCCAAATAATACATGCTTTTGAACACTACTTGTAATTCTAGCTTTTGGCAGCAGTAGACTTGTTACCTTAAAATGCTAAATCCCTGTGCATTGTAGTGAACAGCATTTTTTATTGATTACTATACACTTAATTGTATGATGACCTATCGTTAGAGATTCTGTGTTTCTTCATAAACTTAAAATTCAAGAAAACATTTTCTTAGTTTTCTCTCTCCCTCTCTTCTAGAGCTTGCTTGGGCTCTCTCCCACAGGGTTCTCCCCACCCCCACCCAGTCTCTTTCTGATTCTCTTTGTCTCTCTCTCTGTCTCTCTGTCCCCCTCCCTCCCTCTCCTTACTTTGTTATCTTTACTTTCCCAGTCACCTTTAGGCCCAATCAAAACCCTTAACCTTTTGTAATTGCCACTTGGCAAGGGTTATGTTTCTCTGTTTCAGTTCTGAAATGCAGTGCCCATGATTTCAACCGAACTTGGCCTTTAATGAAGCTAATCAAGTTGCAGCTCTGTCTTCCAAATTCACAGCTTGCTGTGAGCAGACAGGCGTGGGAAGGGAGGAAATTGGAACACTGGGTGCTGGAGATCTCCCCGTCCCTCTGTCACCCCTTTTACTAAGAAAATTTTCTTCAGATCCCAACTAAATGACCAGCTCTTTTTAACCCTCCTTCTTTTACAATAATGTTCAGTATTTATTAATGCTTCTCAAGCTTTTTAACCTGTACACCTATTTTTTCCCAGAGTTTTACCCTCTCTCATCATTACAAAAGTAAGAGTATTTCCCCCAAAATGTAAACTTATAATTGAATTTTTTTTCTCACTTACATACACCTAGAGATTCTCAGCCAGCCCTGAGTGAGGAAGGTGGGGGATTGACTGTCTACCCTCCCACATGGCCTCCCTTGAGAATCACTGGTGCAACTGTACTGCTCCCTGGAGCTTGGTTAGTAAATCTGCCAAAATTGAAAAAGAAATTCCAAAGGGAAAGTTGTTGTAGGTATCCGAAACTGCATTAAACCCAGAGCTTTGCTTATAAAATAAGAACTTAATTGGTCCCTGGGGAAAATGTTCAGATTTCTTAGAGGTTCTACAGCTGGTTCTAGAACCCTGCAGTAATGACTTTCAATTTTCTAACTAATAATAACTAGCAGCCCACGATAATCCTTGTGTTTCCCGTCGTGCAAAACAGAATTTAAAGAACTTTTTGATTAGTCTAAACGAGTTTTCTATTTTCAATCCCATTTTCCAAAATATGTAGTTCTGCATTTCAGTTTTTATACCAAACTGGATTATGCACATTCCTGAAACAATGAGAGCCAGAAGTCAGTGACTAAGGGATAAGGCTGAGCAACAGTGGAACAATGTGGAAAGTTTGCCTTCTTAGCATTTATATGACCTTGGGAACTTTGGTGTTTCTAAAGCTGAGGGTTTTTTGTTTTTTAACCTTCTCGGCAAAGCATAGAGACTGAATTTATCTATGAATTTGAAACATTGAAGGTATTAAAGTTTACACATGCTTTTTATTTGTGGGACTATATTTTTCCTTTTAGTTATCAATATGCAATAAACATATGCATAGCATTTTCTCCCTTTTTCCTAAAAATGGTTATCAATAGTATTTCATTAACCTTTACTGACCCCCTGTGAAATAAGGAGATGCTCTTGCTCTCTTTTTTTTCAAATTGTGCAGACCAAATCTTAGAAATAAAAGAGTTTGTCCAAACGCAACAGCAAAATAATGCTGCAACTGGAAATAGAATTCAAGACAGCAGAACCTAGAACTTCTCAAGGTTGCAGTAGAATATGAAATTTGACTCAATCTACAGTGTCAAGGAAGTTTATTAAAGATAGCATTTTCTTTAGAGGTTGCCTGTTGGCATAATTACATGAAAAAAAATAAATCCTAAATAAGTATTTGTGAAACATAAAACACACGTTTATTGATTCCAATAGTATGGAGATCTTGCCTAATAGTTGCTGGTGCTCAGAAATGCTTCAGGTCAGGGAAGGGAAGACCAAATCTACTTCTAAATCTATTCCATTTCCCCTGGAACATAATATCCTCTGGAAATATATTTGATAGTTCCATTACCAACCCTTGTTTCTGGCAATGATGTGCTATGTATTTGGCCTTGCCCAATACTATTGCCTGATACTATTTTTTTGTCCTTTGATACGTTTGTCCTCTGACTGCAAATGTAAGCTTCCTTCATGAGAGTCAGTGATGGTTCTGACTGCAAATGTAAGCTTCCTTCGTGAGAGTCAGTGATGGTTTTCCTGACCTTGTTTTCAGATATTTCACCACAGGAATATGTACCAATTCAAGAGATTTAATTTGAACAGTGAATGTCACTTTTGAGTATAAATGTGGTATATCTGAGTATAAATTTTGCTGGCAGACTGTTTTAATGGGATACACAGATGCTAGGTGAACTCTTTGAGGCAAAACTGTTGGGTACAGAGTTATCTGACTCCGTACAAATCACCCTGTATTAAATCCCTCCCAATATCTCTTCTACACTCTGAGCTTTTTTATACTTTTCTTTAGACTGAGGGTGTTTTAAAGGAGAAATGTCCTTGACATGATCACTGCTCCCATATCTGTGCCACATTGCTAACACATGCATTGCCACGCTGAAAGGAGCTGCCTTTACGGTCAATATATGAAAACTAGCTTATTGTTTTAAAAATATGATACATACTCATTATGAACAAAATTCTAACATGACAGAAAGGTACAAAGAAGAAAATTAAAATATACCAAATTTCCCAGAGGAAGCATCTGACAGTATGGTGACACCCTCCAATGTTTCTCTATGCATATCTACACATTTGCAGACAAATACTATCTTACCTAAAGGAAATCACAGTGTACTGGCTATTCTGAAACACACTTCTTTTCAGTCAGCCATTTGTCCCAGACATTCTTCCATACCCAGCAATACAGAGCTACTTTCTCGTCTGACAGGCTGCAGTATATTCCTTTGAATCCATGTACCATAATTTACTTAATTATCTAGGCTGTTTCTGAATTTCTACTACTATAAACAAAGCCACAATGAGTATCCTTTGGTGACACCTGTTCTCACTTATTCATTTATTTCTTTTGAATAGATTCCTATATGTGAGGGGTTTTGGTCATTTTTATGCATATTGACAAACTATCCTCTAGCAACCTTGTATCAACTTACATTCCCACCAATAGGACATAAAAGTATCCATTTCCTGAAACCATCTCCAACTCTGAATATCATTAACCTTTTAATATTTGTCAATTGGGCCAAAAAGTTATATTTCATTGATATTTTATTGGCTAGTTTTGATCCTACCTAGTAAGGTTAAACATCTCATATGCTTTATTGGTCATTTGGATTTCTTCTTTTTGTAAATTTCCTGTTCTTTTCTCATCTTTCTTTTGTCTTTTTTCCTCCTACATATGTGTAATTTATATATTTTTATTTTTAGCCCTCTGTTTTGCATCATGTTGCAAAACATTTTCCCAATTTGTCATCTATCTTTCTCCCTTCTCTATAGCATAAGTAGTGAGTTCGTTTTTTGTTTGGTTGTTTGCAACACAACTTTAAAAAGTCAAAGTTATCAATTTTAGCCTTTTTTTGGTTCCTGATTTTTCAGGACATAGTTTTGCCATATTCCAAAGGGGGAAATAGTTATTCACGTTTTCTTCTAGTGCTTCCGACATTCCATCTGTCACACTTACATCTGTGATCCATCTGGAAGGTATTAGCATGTGAGGAGTTGAAATCTTGGTCTGTTTTGGTTTTTTCCAGAAGATTGACCTGCTGTCCCAACCCTTACTGAATGGTCTACTTATTTGAAATTCTAACTTTATCATGTAAGTTAATATGTATGGGGACTTCCCTGTGTGGTCCAGTGGTTGGGACTCCATGCTCCCAATGCAGGGGGCCCAGGTTCCATCCCTGGTCAGGGAACTAGATCCCACCTGTCACAACTAAAGATCCCGCATGCCACAATGAAGATTCTGCATGAGGCAATGAAGATCCCTCGCACTGCATCTTAGCCCCCGTGCAGCCAAAGAAAAAAACAAATGTATGAATATATCTAGAATAGTGATTAAAGCATTGTATTTGGAGTCAAACATACCTCAATAAAGTCTGATCATTTTCTTCATATAGCACTTTTTGGTAAAGTTTTTTTTAATGTATTTTACATTCTTGTTGCTATCGAAATTGGTGTTGTCTGTCAATATATTTTCTGACTAGATATTTTTAAAATATAAGCCAACTACTAATTTTATATATATAATTTTAAATCAGCTACAATAATGATAGCTTTGCTGCTTCCATTCCAGCTCTTATTTGATTCCTTGATATATAAACAACACCTCTATTTTATTCCTGATTTTAATGAGTTAAGAAAATATTCATCTAATTCTACTTACTAAGTATTTTCATTGGAAATGGATGTTTATTTTCATAAATCCTTTGATTTATTAATATACATATGGTTAATTATATTAATAGTTTTATAAAAAGCTATAAGCCACATTTGCATTTCTGGAATATATCCCACTTCGTCATGAAGTATCAGTCTTTTAATATATTTTCTGGATTCTGTTCAAGATATGCAAGATTATCTTTGCATTTACAATTTGACTGTAAGCAATGTATCTTAACAGTCCCATCATTTTTTTTTTTTTTTGGTCCTACTCTAAGCAGTAAATTCAAAGTCAATTCATTTAAAATAATGTATGTGTTATAAAATGGAACTACTCTCACATGTGAATTCAGTCCTAGAGAGTGTAACTGTCTATATGAATTTGCTTAAACAACATTTTAATTACATTAAATTTTGAAGTCACAGGTACATACCCAAGAGAATGTAAGCATATGGCCACACAAAAACATGTACACAAATGTTCATAGCATTATTCATAACAGCCCTAAACAAGAAACAACCCAAGTGTCTACCAGTTGATGACTGGATAAACAAAATGTGGTATATTCATACAATGGAATATTATTCAGCAAGAAAAAGGAATAAAGTACTGATACATGCTACAACATGGATGAAAATCAAAAAATATTATGATAAGTGAAAGAAGCCAGTCACAAAAGGCCACATAATGTATGATTCCATTCATATGAAATTCCAGAATTGACAAATCCTTAGAGGCAGAAGGTAGATTAGTGTTTGACAGGGACTGGTGGGAATGGGGAATAGGGGGTGACTACTAATGGGTGCAAGGTTTCTTTTTAGGGTGATGAAAATGTTCTGACATTAAATAGTGGTGATGGTTGCACAACTCTGAATATACTAAATATCACTGATTGTACACTCTAAAAGACTGAATTTCATTATATGTGAATTCCATCTCAATAAAGTTGTTATTTAAGAAAAGAATTATATGACTGAAAGGTATTGAAGTGAAACCACAGATAGGAAGCAAGTATTTACTCCATTTTTCCACTCTTTCCAAAGGCTAGCCTAGGAATTTTGAAGACCCCTGTTAAAAACTGAAGCTCTGGGGCAAGAGGAAAAAAGAACACTCTAAAAGTCTTGATTAACTCAGACTGAGACATGTATGAGTTTCCCAACTCCCAACCATAGATCTGCACAGCTGAACAATAGTTTAATTTTCCTGATCTATGAAATTTTGATAACAAAGGGCTTTATATTTTAGAAGATATAAACTTAAAACACATTTGCACAAATCCAGCTGATCTTCTGTGTCTTACTGCTATTATGACAAAGGTAAGGACAAATCTGTTGGGAGTGGGTTGGCAGGTGGAGGTGTGGGAAGGATCTGCAGCGGGTAAAAGGAAGAGGAGAGGTGGGAGAACCAGATATGTTTGTCAGAGAATGGGGCTCTAATCCATGAACATTTTCTCCAGGCTGTGTCCCTTCTTGGGAAGGCTAAGTTCCCTGTCGTCAGACCTCGGAACCATCCTGAGGCACCTGGTCCTCCCCACCATCCCTGGAAGATCACATCAACTCATGAGAGTCACCAGTCAAGACCCAAGTTATCCTTCCGCTGTTGTTGTCTAAAGGGTCCTGTTGTTTTACATATTCAGTCAGAGTCTGGTCTAGGGAACTTGTGGGTAAATGTATTCAAGTCTGTGTTTAATACTTAACTCTGAATTTAGGAGGGTATGTTAATGAATACTGACTAATTTAGAAATTATAGTTCTATAGGGTGCAGTTGCATTGATTTCAATTCTCACACAGGAAAAATTATACTTCTGTGTTTGCCCTCACCTGCAATCAATGTAGATTCAGCTACATTGCTTTCAAGAAACTTGGATTTAGTTTTTGAAATACCATTTTAAAGGGTTATATTACCTAATAGTTGTTAGGGCGGGGTACCTGCCTTACAGATTTGTTTGGAGAAACAAAAAACACATGGAAAGTGCTTGTTTTTTATAAATAGTAAGTACTATACTACTAACACTTCTACCACTACTAGTAGTAGTGGTTTAATAATAATTATGTAGGGCTCGACATGTCCTAGTCCAATATACCTGGAATCTATTATTTATTTAAACAAAAAAGAGAGATGGAGCTCCTGGTAATCAATCTAATAAGGGGTAGCTGGAACATTTATTATGATAACAAGTCTCCCAGACGGGAAAATTGTTATAAAATATGTCTTCAAGGATGAAGATGTCTGTACTGACTTATTACCACTTTCTTGCCAAGATTTTCTCATAAAAGCAATATTTGTGTGACAGATGTGACAGCCTCATTTCTCATTAGGCAGAAGTGGGTCCCATGGACAACCTACCTGGAGGAGGCTGGCTGGGAAGATCAGGGCCGTGGTTCAGGTTGGGTCAGCCAAACAGCGTCAGCTCCATCATCCCTCTCCTCACTCCTTCCTAACCCCACTGAACTCAGTGAAGCTCAGTGATGGGGAGAAGCACAGAGATGATTGGAGGCTCATAGAAAGGGAAGAGTGCCTGTTTCACAAATTACCTAATAATCAGTTTTTACTCATGAAAGCTTAATGGTTTGAAGAACAAAGTTAAGGATTTGCACTAAGTGATTTTAAGACTTATTATAATGCTATAGTAATCAAGAGAATAGGGTATTGAAATAAGGTGAGACATAGATATAGATTAGTGGAACAGAATAGAAACTCTAGAAGTCTAGAAATAGACCCACACAAATATGATCAAGTGATTGTCAATAAAGATGTCAAGGCCAATTAATTAAGAAAGAATTGTCTTTTCAACAAACATTGCTGCAACAATTGGACTTCCGTATGGCAAAAAAATGAACTTTATACACATAAACAAATATTAACTTGAATTAATGTAAAAGCTAAAACTTCTGGAAGAAAGCAGCAGAGAATCTTTGTGATCTTGAGTTAGGTAAGGTCAAAGCACAAACCATAAAAGAAGAAATTGATAAACTGGACTTCATCATAATTTTTTAAATTATTTTTTATTTTTTTATTTTTTAATAAATAAGTTTTTTCTATATTTTTTATACAGCAGGTTCTTATTAGTCATCAGTTTTATACACATCAGTGTATACATGTCAATCCCTATCACCCAATTCATCACACCACCATCCCTACTTCCCTGCGGCTTTCCCCCCTTGGTGTCCATACGTTTGTTCTCTACATCTGTGTCTCAATTTCTGCCCTGAAAACCGGTTCATCTGTACCACTTTTCTAGGTTCCACATATATGCGTTAATATACGATATTTGTTTTTCTCTTTCTGACTTACTTCACTCTGTATGACAGTCTCTAGATCCATCCATGTCTCAACAAATGACTCAATTTCGTTCCTTTTTATGGCTGAGTAATATTCCATTGTATATATGTGCCACATCTTCTTTATCCATTCGTCTGTTGATGGGCATTTAGGTTGCTTCCGTGACCTGGCTATTGTAAATAGTGTTGCAATGAACATTGGGGTGCATATGTCTTTTTGAATTGTGGTTTTCTCTGGGTATATACCCAGCAGTGGGATGGCTGGATCATATGGTAATTCTATTTTTAGTTTCTTGAGGAACCCGCATACTGCTCTCCATAGTGGCTTTATCAGTTTACATTCCCACTAACAGTGCAACAGGCTTCCCTTTTCTCTGCACCCTCTCCAGCATTTGTTGTTTGTAGATTTTCTGATGAAGCCCATTCTAACTGGTGTGAGGTGATACCTCATTGTAGTTTTGATTTGCATTTCTCTAATGATTAGTGATGTTGAGCAGCTTTTCATGTGCTTCTTGGCCATCTGTATGTCTTCTTTGGAGAAATGTCTATTTAGGTCTTCTGCCCATTTTTGGATTGGGTTGTTTGTTCTTTTAATATTGAGCTGTTTATATATTTTGGAGATTAAACCTTTGCCCATTGACTCGTTTGCAAATATTTTCTCCCATTCTGAGGGTTGTCTTTTCATCTTGTTTATGGTTTCCTTTGCTGTGCAAAAGCATTTAAATTTCATTAGGTCCCATTTTTTTTTTAATTTCCATTACTCTAGGAGGGGGATCAAAAGAGATCTTGCTGTAATTTATGTCAAAGTGTGTTCTTCCTAAGTTTTCCTCTAAGAGTTTTATAGTGTCCGGTCTTACATTTAGGTCTCTAATCCATTTTAAGTTTATTTTTGTGTATGGTGTAGGGAGTGTTCTAATTTCATTCTTTTACATGTAGCTGTCCAGTTTTCCCAGCACCACTTATTGAAGAGACTGTCTTTTCTCCATTGTATATCCTTGCCTCCTTTGACATAGATTAGTTGACCATAGCTGCGTGGGTTTACCTCTGGGCTTTCTATCTTGTTCCATTGACCTATGTTTCTGTTTTTGTGCCAGTACCATATTGTCTTGATTACTTAGCTTTGTAGTATAGTCAGAAGTCAGGGAGTCTGATCCCTCCAGCTCCGTTTTTTTCCCTCAAGACTGCTTTGGCTATTTGGGGTCTTTTGTGTCTCCATACAAATTTTAAGATTTTTTGTTCTACTTCCTTAAAAAATGCCATTGGTAATTTGATAGGGATTGCATTGAATCTGTAGATTGCTTTGGGTAGTATAGTCATTTTCACAATATTGATTCTTCCAATCCAAGAACATGGTATATCTCTCCATCTGTTGGTATCATCTTTAACTTCTTTCATCAGTGTCTTATAGTTTTCTGCATACAACTCTTTTGTCTCCCTAGGTAGGTTTATTCCTAGGTATTTTATTCTTTTTGTTGCAATGGTAAATGGGAGTGTTTCCTTAATTTCTCTTTCAGATTTTTCATCATTAGTGTATGGGAATGCAAGAGATTTCTGTGCATTAATTTTGTATCCTGAAACTTTACCAAATTCATTGATTAGCTTTAGTAATTTTCTGGTGGCATCTTTAGGATTCTCTATGTATAGTATCATGTCATCTGCAAACAGTGACAGTTTTACTTCTTCTTTCGAAATTTGTTTTCCTTTTATTTCTTTTCCTTCTCTGATTGCTGAGGCTAGGACTTGCAAAACTATGTTGAGTAATTGTGGTGAGAGTTAACATCCTTGTCTAGTTCTTGATCTTAGAGGAAATGCTTTCAGTTTTTCACCATTGAGAATGATGTTTGCTGTGGCTTTGTCGTATGTGACATTTATTATGTTGAGGTAGGTTCGCTCTATGCCCAATTTCTGGAGAGTTTTTATCATAAATGGGTGTTGAATTTTGTCAAAATCTTTTTCTGCATCTCTTGGGATGATCATATGGTATTTATTCTTCAATTTGTTAATATGATGTATCACATTCATTTATTGGCATATATTGAAGAATCCTTGCATCCCTGAGATAAATCCCACTGGATCATGGTGTATGATCCCTTTAAAGTGTTGTTGGATTCTGTTTGCTAGTATTTTGTTGAGGATTTTTGCATCTATATTCATCAGTGATATTGGTCTATAATTTTCTTTTTCTGTCGTATCTTTGTCTGGTTGTGGTATCAGGGTGATGGTGGCCTCATAAAATGAGTTTGGGAGTGTTCCTTCCAATGCAATTTTTTGGAAGAGTTTGAGAAGGATGGGTGTTAGCTCTTCTCTAAATGTTTGATAGAATTCACCTGTGAAGCCATCTGGTCCTGGACTTTTGTTTGTTGGAAGATTTTTAATCACAGTTTCAATTTCATTACTTGTGATTGGTCTGTTCATATTTTCCATTCCTTCCTGGTTCAGTGTTGGAAGGTTATACCTTTCTAAGAATTTGTCCATTTCTTCCAGGCTGTCCATTTTATTGGCACAGAGTTGCTTGTAGTAGTCTCTTAGGATGTTTTGTATTTCTGCGTTGTCTGTTCTTACTTCTCCTTTTTCATTTCTAATTTTATTGATTTGAGTCCTCTCCCTCTTTTTCTTGATGAGTCTGGCTAATGGTTTATCAATTTTGTTTATCTTCTCAAAGAACCAGCTTTTAGTTTTATTGATCTTCACTATTGTTTCCTTTATTTCTATTTCATTTATTTCTGTTCTGATCTTTGTGATTTCTTTCCTTCTGCTAACTTTGGGTTTTGTTTGTTCTTCCTCTAGTTCCTTTAGGTGTAAGGTTAGATTACTTATTTGAGATTTTTCCTGTTTCTTGAGGTAGGTTTCTATAGCTATAAACTTCCTCTTTAGAACTGCTTTTGCTGCATCCCATAGGTTTTGGATTGTCGTGTTTTCATTGTCATTTGTTTCTAGGTAGTTTTTGATTTCCTCTTTGATTTTTTCAATGATCTCTTGGTTATTTAGTAATGTAGTGTTTAGCCTCCACATGTTTGTGTTTTTTGTATTTTTTCCCCTGTAATTCGTTTCTAATCTCATAGCGTTGTGGTCAGAAAAGATGCTTCATATGATTTCAATTTTCTTAAACTTACTGAGGCTTGATTTGTGACCCAAGATCTGATGTATCCTGGAGAATGTTCCATGCACACTTGAGAAGAAAGTGTAATCTGCTGGTTTTGGATGGAATGTCTTATAAATATCAATTAAATCTATCTGGTCTGTTGTGTCATTTAAAGCTTCTGTTTCCTTATTAATTTTCTGTTTGGATGATCTGTCCATCGGTGTAAGTGAGGTGTTAAAGTCCCCCACTATTATTGTGTTACTGTCAATTTCCTCTTTTATAGCTGTTAGCAGTTGCCTTGTGTATTGAGGTGTTCCTATATTGGGTGTATATATATTTATAATTGTTATATCTTCTCCTTGGATTGATCCCTTGATCATTATGTAGTGTCCTTCCTTGTCTCTTGTAACATTCTTTATTTTAAAGTCTATTTTATATGAGTATTGCTACTCCAGCTTTCTTTTGATTTCCATTTGCATGGAATATCTTTTTCCATCCCCTCACTTTCAGTCTGTATGTGTCCCTAGGTCTGAAGTGGGTCTCTTGTAGACAGCATATATATGGTCTTGTTTTTGTATCCATTCAGCAAGCCTGTGTCTTTTGGTGGGAGCATTTAATCCATTCACGTTTAAGGTAATTATCAATATATATGTTCCTATGACCATTTTCTGAATCGTTTTGGGTTTGTTTTTGTAGGTCCTTTTCTTCTCTTGTGTTTCCCACTTAGAGAAGTTCCTTTAGCATCTGTTGTAGAGCTGGTTTGGTGGTGCTGAATCCTCCTAGCTTTTGCTTGTCTGTAAAGCTTTTGATTTCTGCATCGAATCTGAATGAGATCCTTGCCAGGTAGAGTAATCTTGGTTGTAGTTTCTTCCCTTTCACCACTTTAAGTATGTCATGCCACTCCCTTCTGGCTTGTAGAGTTTCTGCTGAGAAATCAGCTGTTAACCTTATGGGAGTTCCCTTTTATGTTATTTGTCATTTTTCCCTTCCTGCTTTCAATAATTTTTCTTGTCTTTAATTTTTGCCAATTTGATTACTATGTGTCTCAGCATGTTTCTCCTTGGGTTTATCCTGTATGGGACTCTCTGCATTTCCTGGACTTGGGTGGCTTTTTCCTTTCCCATGTTAGGGAAGTTTTCGACTATACTCTCTTCAAATATTTTCTCAGGTCCTTTCTCTCTCTCTTCTCCTTCTAGGACCCCTGTAATGCAAATGTTGTTGTATTTAATGTTTTCCCAGAGGTCTCCTAAGCTGTCTTCATTTCTCTTCATTCTTTTTTCTTTATTCTGTTCTGCAGCAGTGAATTCCACCATTCTGTCTTCCAGGTCACTTATCCATTCTTCCGCCTCAGTTATTCTGCTATTGATTCCTTCTAGTGTAGTTTTCATTTCAGTTATTGTATTGTTCATCTCTGTTTTTTTGTTCTTTAATTCTTCTAGGTCTTTGTTAAACATTTCTTGCATCCTCTCAATATTTGCCTCCATTCTTTATCTGAGGTCCTGGATCATCTTCATTATCATTATTCTGAATTCTTTTTCTGGAAGGTTGCCTATCTCCACTTCAGTTAGTTTTTTTCTGGGGTTTTATCTTGTTCCTTCATCTGGTACATAGCCCTCTGCCTTTTCACCTTGTCTATCTTTCAGTGAATGTGGTTTTTGTTCCACAGGCTGCAGGATTATAGTTCTTCTTGCTTCTGTTCTTCATCATTATTTAAAACTTTTGATCATAAAAAACATGGTTACGAAAATTTAAAAAGCAAGGCACAGAAATTCTGAGTTTCCTTTCTTCCTAGTGATCTGGGAATGGTGATCTGAAGAAGTTGTAGGATAAAAAGGCACTCACTCATGCACTGTGGATGGGATGTAAATCAGTCTTCAGAATTGTGCCTGGGGTACTTAGTTAACTTAAGTACACTAATAATCAGTAGCCCAACAGTCTCCCTCCTGGATGTATACCCCCCCACACAGACATTCTCACACATTCTCTGAGGGGGCGTGTATAACTGTTCTCATTGCAGTAGCGATGGTGGTGGAGGTGGTTGGAAGCCATCTGAGTATCTGTCACTGGAGGAAGAGATCAGCAAACTAAGGCGGATACATAGCTTGAAGTATAGCTTTTAGAAGGAAAGGACCAGAGAACAAGTAGCAGTGAGGATTATCCCAACAACCAGTGCTGACTACAAACAGCAGGAAACAGAATGAGATATATCACACTTACTATTATGTGAATAAAAAAATACATACATGAAAAACACATAATCTCATACAAATAGAAGGATATACCTTAAACACAGTAGAAAAGTTGTAGGGATATGGGAAGAGGGTAGAGAATAGGTGTAGAAAATGATAAAGGGGAATAAACAGAACAAGGAAGGGTCAAATGAAATGAAATAGCACATAGAAAAACAGACAGTGAATACTGTAGGGGAGGAAAAATAACTTTCCCTCTACCCTTCTAGACCCCTCTGTAGTAAAAAGGCAGATTAACAGAAAAAAAAGCAAATTTAATTTCATGTGTATTTACAGGGGCCCCACAAAGATATGAGACTCAAAGAAGTGACCAAAGCAGGAAGCTTTTATACCATTTAGACAAAGAAACAATAAATTTGTGAAGAATTGACAAGAAAAAGGGGTTTGGCCTAGGAGCAGCATAATGGTGAAGAAGTAACAGGTTTGTTTACACAGACTTCTTGGCCCTAAATTCCCTCTCTGGTGATAAGGATGCCTTCCACCTTCCTGGTACAGGGAGGGTACATTTCACAGGGGAGATTTATCTTCTGCTTTCAGGACAGAAGGTGAGGGGTGGTTCAGAGTGACCTTCCTGCTCTTACCATTTTCTCAAGCTCCTTGAGCTTAAGATATTTAGTATACCAAAGTGCCATATTTTGGGGTAGTGTGTCCTGAACCCCAATAACACTTACTTAGCACACAGAGTAGGCAACTCAATAAATGTTAGTTTTCCTTCTTTCCTACATCCTTTTGTATACACTGAGGCACAAAAGAAGGAATTGGGGATGGGAGAAAATTTGAAAATCCCGAACATTGGTATGGGTGCAAATAAGTACAACCAGCACATTGGAGAATAATTTGCCAAATTCTTAGTAAAGTTGAAAATGTGCATAATCTGGATGACCCTTCAGTTTCATCTCTAGAATGTCCTAAAGAAATTCTTGCACACTTGCATCAGAAGATGTGTTCAAGGATATTTATTACAACGTTGCTTGTAATGGTAAAAAACTGGAAATCTCCCAAATGTTCACTAGCACTAAATGGATCAGTTTTCAGGTTGTGGTATAAGAACTATTAGGTCTTTTGTCCCTGGTTCCTGGCACAGAGCCCCTAAAACCCTTGGGATTTCCTGAGTGATGGGAGTGTCTTTAGGTATTCATGAGGAGTCCTTTCAGAGCACACATGAGTTCATGTTAATGAAGTGACTTAGAATGGGGATCCTAGGTAGCCTTAAGATGAGGCTGGTCACCAGAAGGACCAAGTGATTAGAGGGTTGGAGCTCTTGGGCCCACCCACAGACCCAGGGGAGGGAAGGAGGAGGCATTCGAGATTGAGCTCTATAAAAATTATTGAACAAAGAGTTCAGAGAGCTTCTGGGTTGGTGGATATATCACAGAGCTAAAAGGGTAATACGCTTTGAGAGGGTATGGAAGCAAATTATTTATATATATATAATTATATATATATCACCAATTACAATCTTCAAATCTGAAAACAACTCACCCTAGTAGATCCTATTTTCTCTATTTTACAAAAAAGAAAACTACTTTGCACCCATTAGGATGGGGATTATTTTTTTTAAAAGGGGAGGGGGGAAATAAGTGTTGGTAAGGATGTGGAGAAAATGGAAACCTTGCACACTGCTGGTGAGATTGTAAAATATTGCAGCTGCTGTGGCAAACAGTTTGGCGGTTCCTCAAGAAGTTAAACATAGAAGTATGGTATGACCCAGTAATTCCACTCCTAGGTGTGTAGGAAAACAGGTACTCAAACATATACTTGTATGTGAGTATTCATGGTAGTGTTATTCACAATACACAAAAGGTGGAAACAGCTCAAATGCCCATGTGAATGGATAAACAAAATGTGGTACATATGTACAATGGAATATTATTTGTCTGTAAGGAGGAATGAGATTCTGATACATATATACATGTGTATTCTCATACATACAATGTGGATGAAATCTGAAAATATTATGCTAAGAGAAATAAACCAGACACAAAAGGACAACTGTTTTTATAATTTTACTTGTATAAGTTTGCTAGAATAGGCAAATTTATAGAGATAGAAAGTAGAATAGAAGTTACCGGGGCTGGGGGCAGAAGGAGATGGATGTTATTATTTAATGGATACAGAGCTTCTGTTTAGGGTGATGAAAGAGGTCTGGAAATGGATGGCAATCATGATCGTAGAACACTGTGAATGTACTTAATACCAGAGAATTGTATACTTTAAAATGGTTAAAATGTGTTATATCTATTTCATCACAATAAAAAAAATAAATTGAGAGACACACACACAAACACAGAGAGACAGAAACAGAGAGAGAGAACCAAAGGTTCAGAAGCCTTAGGTGACTTTCCCAAGGCTGCGTCACTAACAGATGCCAGAGTACAGATTCAAGCCCCCTCCAGCTGGCCCCAGCACGGCAGCCTTGTGTGCGACCCTGCCCTACTGCCTGTACCCTGTGGTCCTCTCACCATAGGAGCTGGAACAAGGCGGGGAGCACCTGCTTCCACCTCGGCTGGGAATGTGTGCCATTCAGATTTTTCAAGGTTCTGCACAAGTCTGTAAATGACATCAAAGGGCCACAAGTATGGATTTGGGAGTTACAAATGAATTTTAGCAAGTAGGGGAATTCACGGATGTGGAATCTGGAATAATGAGGATCAACTATATTTACAAAATTATATTTTTAAGCTTGCGAGGCTTTGGAAGTGACCTCCCAAGGAGAGGTACCCGTATGGGTGAGGTGCACAGTCCCCTGCTGGCTTTACTTGGATGGACTCTTCTTCAACACGCGTGAAAATAGATGGAGTTGTTCACACTCTTTCATGCACATAAGAATCAACTGGGGAGCTTGTGAAATGCAGATCCTGGGCTTCAGCTGAGGCTCAGGTGATGTAGGATTGAGCCCAGGAATCTTCATTTTTAAGAAACAGGCTCAAGTGTATTCTGACACATTTTGAAAATGAAATATTTAGAAATTTAAAATCTGAGACTGCTTCTTGTTCATGCACTGCCGCCAAAAACCACCAGTAATACACCTGCAGTCAAACGAATTGGGGTTTATTGGCTGGGCTCATTGCAACCATGGAGACTGCGGGGAACTATGGGGTCTCTCATTAAGAAAGAGTTAGAAGGGATTTCTATGGGAATTTGGCTTCTGTGACACTTTTGGGGGGAAGGCTCAAAAAGCAGGCATTTGCCACGGATTGGGTGTTGTCTGGAAGTAAGAGCAATTCTATGATGGGGTATCATAATCATTTTTGTCTAGGAGGCAGGAGAAAGGAGGAGGGGCTAAAGTTACAACTGGTAAAGAACCAGTAATTAACTCTGCTGGGACAGAGGGCATTTGACCAGTTTTATGATTGCACAGTGACCTTGTTTGTTGTTGAGCTCAGAAGCGATTACTGAGTGGTCTTGCGCCTTTTTCCCTGCATCATGGACGCCGATCCACCTCACCCAGTGTTGTTGCTCCGGCAGTCTGCATGGGCTCAACAGAGCAGCAGGGACAGCGGCGAGCGCTGTCAACCCCAAGGCCAACTGGTAGGATCAGGCCCGCTGTCAGCTGTGAAGGGTTGCTTTTTCCTTTCTCACTCGTGGACGTCAGTTTTTTGCCCTTTTCCGTCCTCCTTCCATGGCCCTTTCACCTTCCCGTTGTCTCGTTTCTGCCAGTGTCTTACCAGAGTCAAGTCCAGCACTGCAGACTGGGAGCAACAGCCCTTGCTCACCAGCCCTTTCACAATTAGCTTGTCGAGTATACTCATAAAATTTTCCATGCTCGGACAGAGACCATAATACATAAATCCTTGTTAGAGAAAAATGCTCCCCAAACACCCACAGTAAGATGAAAGTAATGTGGTTCTTTAAGTTGCTATCCCAAGGGAAGATATTTTGTCTTTTATATAGCTCTTGGCATATCATAAATATTAAGCGAGTCCGAAAAGCGGTGTGGTGGTGATCTTGGGCTGAAAAAAGACGGAAGCAGCAGCGTTAAATGGAGTCAGAGGTGTTTAATCTTATTTTAAACCCTTAGAAAAACTATAACCACCTCTAACAAACAGCTCTAAATGTGTTGCAGTAAAGAGATGTGGATGGAGTGATCATAAGGGCATTAAGAAAACCAAAACATGTAGTTCAGATTTTTTAGAAATACAGAATCCGCTACTTTTTAAGAACCTTGGAATGGTCAAATTTGATTTTCCATTGGTTCTGGGTCTGCCTTGGATAGGAGGGCTAGAGCTGATGGGTATGCGTGGTGATGCAAATGGTTGGTAAAACCTAGATCTTTATAAGTGGAGTGACAGTTACTATAAATATGCTAATTGTCACTAACTATAAATGCTTAAATTCACGCATTCTCAATATGCTTTTACTTGCTCGGAGTCCGGGGAGTAGAAATGTCGGGTTAAATGTTTGCATCATAAAAATATATGTAATTTGTTCAATGAAAATATTTGCCTTTATCACATATTTGGGCAACATTCCCCACACCCCAACAAAAAATCTTAATGAAAACTTTTGCATTATTATTCCTATAAACCAAGTCTCTGATAGTTCAAAATAACAAAATGAGTGTTCTATGCCTGAAGAAGAAAATCTACTTTTACCAAAAAGAAAAAGTAAAGAATTGGGATGAAAATAGCCCAGGGGAAAAAGAGAAATCGCATCAGCTTGGCGAATATAATAGTTCTGGATAATCTATTCATAGCAGCTCTTCAGATTCCAGGTGATCTTAGTTCTTCCCTGAAACAAAACACTGTTTCAAAACTCTATCTTAAAAGAAAAAAGTCATTTTTCCAAATATAGAATACCTCATTATCCCCTTACTATCCTTACTTCTTAATTTCTCTATATGTTGTCTCCAGACAACATCTACTTCCAAACAGAAAATATCTGGAAAGAGAAATATAAACATACAGAGAATCCTCTATTTTTTTTTTGAGGCTAGATTTATTCCAACCTTGATAATCAATTAAAGCACATAGTTACCCTACAAAGAATTAAAGTAAAATATGTACTTTAAGATCTTTACTGATGTGTTGACAAAATATACTAGTTCAGTAAAACAGTTGTATAAACGGAAACCCATATGAAGTAGACCAGTAGTGGGCAGAGGTAAGCATATTTTGGTTTGTTTGAAAAACTAAAATCTTGGTTGGATAAGAAAAAACAACAACAACTAAAATTATAGACTTACTTGTCTACAACATTTAAAAGTGAAGTGTACGCCATATAATATTTTTGCCAGTCTTCTGCATAAGAGGTGGGAGAGGGGACATATATTCCTTTAGTCCATTTTATTTCTGAAAAATAAATTTCAGAATCTAGATGGGTGTAAAGCACTGAGGCTGGGCATGTTGGGAAACTCAGTCTTGTCTAGGCTCTGCCCAGGCTTCCAACTGTACTTGCACTGGGTCTCTGTCCTTCTGAGCCTTCAAGGTCCCAAGCCTCTTAACTTTCATACAACTTAGTTGTTAAAATATACATGATCATATGACTGGTCTACAACCCTGATTTCCCTGGCTTTTAAAGCTAGGTAAATTGTTTATGTAATAATTAAAAATGGTAAAATCTTGATAAAGAAGATGTGGTATATATATACAATAGGATATTACTTAGTCATAAAAAGATGAAATCCTTCCATTTGTGACAACATGTATGGACCTTGAGGATATATGCAAAATGAAATAAGTCAGAGAAAGACCAATACTGTATGATCTCACTTATATGTGGAATCTAAAAAGCTAATAAACAAACAAAAACAAAATAAATGAACAAATCAAACAAAACAAAAATAAACATGTAGATACAGAGAACAGAGCAGTAATTACCAGAGGGAAAGGGGTTGGCAGGAGGGCGAAATTGGTGAAGGGGATTAACTGTATAGTGATGCATGGAAACTAAATTTCTGGTGTGAGCATGCTGTCGGGTATACAGAAGTAGATATATAATGTTGTACATGTGACAGTCACATAATGTTATAAATCAATGTTATCTCAGTTAAACAAATAGCAAAATCTCTGTTGAGTTTACTCAGTAATCATCAACCAAGAATAAGACAAAAGGAAAAAGTACCCTAATTAGAAGGAGAAGAATGAAAAGATGCCTCAATTTTGTGACTGTATTCTTGAAATTTATATATACATAGATAGCTTATGTATGTTTATGAAATTAAACCAGTTTTTCTGCAAGACACATATCTGCAATACCTTTTGAGAGCAGACGTGTTATGAAATAGCACAATCACGAGAATGGCATTTAGGTGTATTCTCTTTCAGGGTTAACACACTACAATTTTACTCAGTCTGTTCATGTGTTTAATTGCCTTCTGTTATTATTTTTTATGCAAGAAATCCAGCCAGAGATCAGTGAATTGGAGCAGTGATATTTGGTTTGTACTCGTTCAAATGAGGACAGGGCGTACTAATTGCTATGAAGTTTACCTTCACCTGCGCTTTCAGTAGTCTGCCTCAGACCACCTACAGAGGCAGAGTGGAGGCTTAGAGCATTGTTCAGGTAAACCAAACCCTCCAAAATAAGTCGGAGAAAAAAGTACTTTCTAAAATACAATATGGTGACTAATTTACACAAATTTATTTTATTTTATTTTTTTTTTATGTTAAGGCAGATTTTATTCAGTACCATTGTGATAGGAATGGGTACCACTACAATGGGATTTTACAGTGGGGGAGAGAGGTTGAACTCAACTCCAAATACAGCATGGACAAGTGGGACTTTATTGTCAAGGAGGAGTGTGGGAGTCATACACAGATTGATTTTAAATATGCATTTTATCAACCAATTGTTTATAAAAGTTACTTCTCTTAGGTATTTAATATTCATGTGATAATATGTGTGTTATACTAGTTATAAAAATGAAAAGAATGGTTAGAATTACATGGAAAAGACAGAATTAAATTGAACTGAGTCTTAACATTTGGAGAATCATTGTAACGGACCACTGCCTCGGTGTGACGCTAAATGGAGTGGAGGTGTCGACACTCTGCAGCCAGACTTCAGAACAAACATTTTTATGTTTCTGATTTTTATCATGTTCACATGTTCAAGACTAGATTTTCTCTTTTCTTTCTTTCTTCGGCTTTTAGCTCCAGCAGTTATGAAGAACTGCTGGCTTCCCTCCCGCCTCTCCACACCAGGTCCCCTGTGGTTGGCCCACAGGGCTACGGGGACCAGCTCACAGAGGCTCCAGGAATGTGGTTCTAGGCAGGCTTAGGAAGCTCACAGTGCCTTCTCTGCAGTAAGCCTTGTATTTCTCTTTTCTCACTGTTTTTCCTCAGTAGTTAAATACACTTATTTCTAAAATACTATATTTGTACTCAAATGTTTTATTTGAGTTTTACAGTTTTTACAGTACAGTTTTATTCCTATCACTTAGCTTGTTCTACCACTAATTCCTAAATTTATTTATTTGACATAATTACTAAATTTTCTCTCTTTGTGCAAAAGGATCTCTTTTGGATTTACATTATATTTAACTTTTTCTCCTTATCTTTTATTTAGATTTACTTTTCCATTCTCTAACATATTTTTCTCAGTTTAATGGTGTCTTAGTTTTCTGATCAAGAGCTACCTTGAGTTTGGTTTTACCAGAGTTAGAGTCAATCTTTGGCTTATCGATAAATATACATAGTGTCTTAGCTAGTTTTCTGTTCAGTTCCATACATTTAGCATTGTCCCTCTTTCTATAGTAGATTCTCTCTTTTTACACTTATCTTTAACATTTTTATCCCCTTAAGGAAAGAAGTTCACGTTTGTAGTTTTAACCTGGAGGTTAAAAAAAATCACATAATTTGGATTGTTCAGTCCTCAGCCTTTTTTGTAGATGATATTGGAAATATGACTACATTGCAATGATCTTGTAGCATTCTGTGTGTTACCTTGGTCTTTTTGACTATCAACAGAGTCAAGGTTCTTCTACTAAACTTAGCTTATGGAATTGGAACTCAGCCCTTTAACTGCCTTAAAATAGATGAATAAACAAACAGTAGCATGTATATAAAGAAAAATCAGTTCAAAAGCAGAAGGTTACAGAAGGATTGTTTAAGAGAAATAACTTAGGGAACCAATAATTTGCTTATCTGATGCTATTATCTTTAATTACGTGTCTATTGATTCCACTCATCATACTGTCTGCCTATGTTAGATTTGTGGGTTTTTTCCTGAGGAAGACTCTTCTGGACCTGCATATGTTGGAAGCAATTACAGAATGCCTGGGCTGAAGATCAAAAAATTAAATAATTGTAAGAATTCAAAATCTTAGGGAACAACAAGGTAATTAGGATGTCTGATAACTGATGTGCTTGTTGCTTCCCTCTCTTCCAGCTGGCCTCCTTACCCAATGAACTGTAGGTGCCTCTAAAAGTGTCTTTGCTTTCTGGAAAAAGAAATTTGCAGGCTCAACTTGGCTTTTCCTGCTGCAAGACACAGGATCAGATATTTTGAAAACTCACGGTTCCTTTTAAAAGAGAACGCTAGGAGGAACCGGGGTGAAGATGGCGGAAGAGTAAGACACGGAGATCACCTTCCTCCCCACAGATACATCGGAAATACATCTACACGTGGAACAACTCCTACAGAACACCTACTGAATGCTGGCAGAAGACCTCAGACCTCCCAAAAGGCAAGAAACCCCCCACGTACCTGCGTAGGGCAAAAGAAAAAAGAATAAACAGAGACAAAAGAATACGGACGGCACCTGGACCAGTGCGAGGGAGCTGTGAAGGAGGAAAGGTTTCCACACACTAGGAAGACCCTTCGCAGGTGGAGACTACGGGTGGCGGAGGGGGAAAGCTTCAGAGCCGCAGAGGACAGCACAGCAACAGGGGTGCGGAGGGCAAAGCAGAGAGATTCCCACCCAGAGGATCGGTGTCGACCGGCACTCACCAGCCCGAGAGGCTTGTCTGCTCACCCACCGGGGCGGACGGGGCTCGGAGCTGAGGCTCGGGCTTCGGTCGGAGCGCAGGGAGAGGATTGGTGTTGGTGGCGTGAACACAGCCTGAAGGGGGTTAGTGCATCACGGCTAGCCGGGAGGGAGTCCTGGGAAAAGTCTGGACTTGCCAAAGAGGCAAGAGACTTTTTCTTCCCTATTTGTTTCCTGGTGCGTGAGGAGAGGGGATTAAGAGAGCTGCTTAAAGGAGCTCCAGAGATGGACATGAGCCGCAGCTAACAACGCGGACCCCAGAGACGGGCATGAGATGGTAAGGCTGCTGCTGCCATCACCAAGAAGCCTGTGTGAGAGCACAGGTCACTGTCTGCACCTCCCTTCCGGGGAGCCTGTGCAGCCTGCCACTGCCAGGGTCCTGGGATCCAGGGACAACTTCCCCGGGAGAATGCACGGTGCGCCTCAGGCTGGTGCAACGTCATGCCAGACTATGCTGTCGCAAGCTCGCCCCGCACTCCATGCCCCTCCCTCGCTGCGGCCTGAGTGAGCCAGAGCCCCCTAATCAGCGGCTCCTTTAACCCCGTCCTGTCTGAGCGAAAAACAGATGCCCTCTGGCGACGTACACGCAGAGGCAGGGCCAAATCCAAAGCTGAACCCCGGGAGCTGTGCGAACAAAGAAGAGAAAGGGAAATCTCTCCCGGCAGCCTCAGGAGCAGCGGATTAAAGCTCCACAATCAAGTTGATGTACCCTGCAACTGTGGAATAACTGAATAGACAACGAATCATCCCAAATTGAGGAGGTGGACTTTGAGAGCAAGATTTATTATTTTCTCCCCTTTTCCTCTTTTTGTGAGTGTGTATGTGTATGCTTCTGTGTGAGATTTTGTCTGTATAGCTTTGCTTTCACCATTTGTCCTAGGGCTCTATCTGTGATTTGTTGTTTTTTTTTTCACTTAAAAAAATTGTTTTTTCATATTAATTATTTTTTTACTTTAATTATTTTATTATACCTTTATTTTATTTTATTTTATCCTCTATCTTTCTTTCTTTCTACTGTTTCTCCCTTTTATTCTGAGCCGCGTGGATGAAAGGCTCTTGGTGCAGCAACCAGGAGTCAGTGCTGTGCCTCTGAGGTGGGAGAGCCAACTTCAGGATACTGGTCCACAAGAGACCTCCCAGCTCCACATAATATCAAATGGCGAAAATCTCCCAGAGATCTCCATCTCAACACCAGCACCCAGCTTCACTCAACGACCAGCAAACTACAGTGCTGGACACGCTATGCCAAACAAATAGCAAGACAGGAACACAACCCCACCCATTAGCAGAGAGGCTGCCAAAAATCATAATAAGTCCACAGACACCACAAAACACACCACCAGACGTGGACCTGCCCACTAGAGAGACAAGATCCAGCCTCATCCACCACAACACAGGCACTAGTCCCCTCCACCAGGAAGCCTACACAACCCACTGAAACAACCTTAACCACTGGAGACAGACATCAAAAACAACGGGAACTAGGAACCTGCAGCTTGAAAAAAGGAGACCCCAAACACAGTAAGGTAAGCAAAATGAAAAGACAGAAAAACACACAGCAGATGAAGGAGCAAGATAGAAACCCACCAGACCTAACAAATGAAGAGGAAATAGGCAGTCTACCTGAAAAAGAATTCAGAATAATGAGAGTAAAGATGATCCAAAATCTTGGAAATAGAATAGACAAAATGCAAGAAACAATTAACAAGAACCTACAAGAGCTAAAGATGAAACAAGCAACAATGAACAACAAAATAAATGAAATTAAAAATACTCTAGATGGGATCAATAGCAGAATAACTGAGGCAGAAGAACGGATAAGTGACCTGGAAGATAAAATAGTGGAAATAACTACTGCAGAGCAGAATAAAGAAAAAAGAATGAAAAGAACTGAGGACAGTCTCAGAGACCTCTGGGACAACACTAAACACACGAACATTCGAATTATAGGGGTTCCAGAAGAAGAAGTGAAAAAGAAAGGGACAGAGAAAATATTTGAAGAGATTATAGTTGAAAACTTCCCCAATATGGGAAAGGAAATAGTTAATCAACTTCAGGAAGCACAGAGAGTCCCATACAGGATAAATCCAAGGAGAACCACGCCAAGACACATATTAATCAAACTGTCAAAAATTAAATACAAAGAAAACATATTAAAAGCAGCCAGGAGAAAACAACAAATAACACACAAGGGAATCCCTATATGGTTAACAGCTGATCTTTCAGCAGAAACTCTGCAAGCCAGAAGGGAGTGGCAGGACATATTTAAAGGGATGAAAGGGAAAAACCTACAATCAAGATTGCTCTACCCAGCAAGGATATCATTCAAATTCGACAGGGAAATGAAAACCTTTAGAGACAAGCAAAAGCTGAGAGAGTTCAGCACCACCAAACCAGCTTTACAACAAATGCTAAAGGATCTTCTCTACGCAAGAAACACAAGAGAAGGAAAAGACCTATAATAACGAACCCAAATCAATTAAGAAAATGGGAATAGGAACATACATATTGATAATCACCTTAAATGTAAATGGACTAAATGCTCCCACCAAAAGACACAGATTGGCTGAATGGATACAAAAACAAGACCCATATATATGCTGTCTACGAGAGACCCACTTCAGACCTAGAGACACATACAGACTGAAAGTGAGGGGATGGAAAAATATATTCCATGCAAATGGAAACCAAAAGAAAGCTGGAGTAGCAATTCTCATATCAGACAAAATAGACTTTAAAATAAAGACTATTAGAAGAGACAAAGAAGGACACTACATAATGATCAAGGTATCGATCCAAGAAGAAGATATAACAATTGTAAATATTTATGCACCCAACATAGGAGCACCTCAATACATAAGGCAAATACTAACAGCCATAAAAGGGGAAATTGACAGTAACACATTCATAGTAGGGGACTTTAACACCCCACTTTCACCAATGGATAGATCATGCAAAATGAAAACAAATAAGGAAACACAAGCTTTAAATGATACATTAAACACGATGGACTTAATGGATACTTATAGGACATTCTATCCAAAACCAACAGAATACACATTTTTCTCAGGTGCTCATGGAACATTCTCCAGGATCGATCATATCTTGGGTCACAAATCAAGCCTTGGTAAATTTAAGAAAATTGAAATTGTATCACGTATCTTTTCCGACAACAACGCCATGAGACTAGATATCAATTACAGGAAAAGATCTGTAAAAAATACAAATACATGGAGTCTAAACAATACACTACTTAATAACGAAGTGATCACTGAAGAAATCAAAGAAGAAATCAAAAAATACCTAGAAACAAATGACAATGGAGACACGACGACCCAAAACCTATGGGATGCAGCAAAAGCAGTTGTAAGAGGGAAGATTATAGCAATACAATCCTACCTTAAGAAACAGGAAACATCTCGAATAAACAGTCTAACCTTGCACCTAAAGCAATTAGAGAAAGAAAACAAACAAAAAAAAAAACCCCGAAGTTAGCAGAAGGAAAGAAATCATAAAGATGAGATCAGAAATAAATGAAAAAGAAATGAAGGAAACGATAGCAAAGATCAATAAAACTAAAAGCTGGTTCTTTGAGAAGATAAACAAAATAGATAAACCATTAGCCAGACTCATCAAGAAAAAAAGGTGGAAGACTCAAATCAATATAATCATAAATGGAAAAGAAGTAACAACTGACACTTCAGAAATACAAAAGATCATGACAGATTACTGCAAGCAACTCTATGCCAATAAAATGGACAACCTGGAAGAAGTGGACAAATTCTTAGAAATGCACAACCTGCCAAGACTGAATCAGGAAGAAATAGAAAATATGAACAGACCAATCACAAGCACTGAAATTGAAACTGTGATTTAAAATCTTCCAACAAACAAAAGCCCAGGACCAGATGGCCTCACAGGCGAATTCTATCAAACATTTAGAGAAGAGCTAAAACCTATCCTTCTCAATCTCTTCCAAAATATAGAAGAGGGAGGAACACTCCCAAACTCTTTCTATGAAGCCACCATCACCCTGATACCAAAACCAGACAATGATGTAACAAAGAAAGAAAACTACAGGCCAATATCACTGATGAACATAGATGCAAAAATCCTCAACAAAATACTAGCAAACAGAATCCAAGAGCACATTAAAAGGATCATACACCATGATCAAGTGGGATTTATTCCAGGAATGCAAGGATTCTTCAATACATGCAAATCAATCAGTGTGATACACCATATTAACAAATTGAAGGAGAAAAACCGTATGGTCATCTCAATAGATGCAGAGAAAGCTTTTGACAAAATTCAACACCCATTTATGATAAAAACCCTGCAGAAAGTAGGCATAGAGGGAACTTACCTCAACATACTAAAGGCCATATATGACAAATCCACAGCCAACATCACCCTCAGTGGTGAAAAACTGAAAACATTTCCACTAAGATCAGGAACAAGACAAGGTTGCCCACTCTCACCACTCTTATTCAACATAGCTTTGGAAGTTTTAGCCACAGCAATCAGAGAAGAAAAGGAAATAAAAGGAATCCAAGTCGGAAAAGAAGAAGTAAAGCTGTCGCTGTTTGCAGATGACATGATAGTATACATAGAGAATCCTAAAGATGCTACCAGAAAACTACTAGAGCTAATCAATGAATTTGGTAAAGTAGCAGGATACAAAATTAATGCACAGAAATGTCTGGCTTTCCTATGCACTAATGATGAAAAATCTGAAAGTGAAATCATGAAAACACTCCCATTTACCATTGCAACAAAAAGAATAAAATATCTAGGAACAAACCTACCTAAGGAGACAAAAGATGTGTATGCAGAAAATTATAAGACACTGATGAAAAAAATTAAAGATGATACAAATAGATGGAGAGATATACCATGTTCTTGGATTGGAAGAATCCACATTGTGAAAATGACTCTACTACCCAAAGCAATCTACAGATTCAACGCAATCCCTATCAAACTACCACTGGCATTTTTCACAGAACTAGAACAAAAAATTTCACAATTTGTATGGAAACACAAAAGACCCCGAATAGCCAAAGCAATCTTGAGAATGAAAAACGGAGGTGGAGGGATCAGGCTCCCTGACTTCAGACTATTCTACAAAGCTACAGTAATCAAGACAATATGGTACTGGCACAAAAACAAAAATATAGATCAATGGAACAGGATAGAAAGCCCAGAGGTAAACCCACACATATATGGTCACCTTATCTTTGATAAAGGAGGCAGGAATGTACAGTGCAGAAAGGACAGCCTCTTCAATAAGTGGTGCTGGGAAAACTGGACAGGTACATGTAAAAGTATGAGATTAGATCACTCCCTAACACCATACACAAAATTAAGCTCAAAATGGATTAAAGACCTAAATGTAAGGCCAGAAACTATCAAACTGTTAGAGGAAAACATAGGCAGAACACTCTATGACATAAATCACAGCATGATCCTTTTTGATCCACCTCCTAGAGAAATAAAAACAAAAATAAACAAATGGGATCTAATGAAACTTCAAAGCTTTTGCACAGCAAAGGAAACCATAAACAAGACCAAAAGACAACCCTCAGAATGGGAGAAAATATTTGCAAACGAAGCAACTGACAAAGGATTAATCTCCATAACTTACAAGTGGCTCATGCAGCTCAATAACACAAAAACAAACAACCCAATCCAAAAATAGGCAGAAGACCTAAATAGACCTTCCTACAAAGAAGATATACAGACTGGCAACAAACACATGAAAGAATGCTCAACATCATTAATCATTAGAGAAATGCAAATCAAAACTACAATGAGATATCATCTCACACCAGTCAGAATGGCCATCATCAAAAAATCTAGAAACAATAAATGCTGGAGAGGGTGTGGAGAAAAGGGAACACTCTTGCACTGCTGGTGGGAATGTGAATTGGTTCAGCCACTATGGAGAACAGTATGGAGGTTCCTTAAAAAACTACAAATAGAACTACCATATGACCCAGCAATCCCACTACTGGACATATACCCTGAGAAAACCAAAATTCAAAAAGAGTCATGTACCAAAATGTTCCTTGGAGCTCTATTTACAACAGCCAGGAGATGGAAACAACCTAAGTGTCCATCATCAGATGAATGGATAAAGAAGATGTGGCACATATATACAATGGAATATTACTCAGCCATAAAAAGAAACGAAATTGAGGTATTTGTAATGAGGTGGATGGACCTAGAGCCTGTCATACAGAGTGAAGTAAGTCAGAAAGAGAAAGACAAATACCGTATGCTAATACAGATATATGGAATTTAAGAAAAAAGAATGTCATGAAGAACCTAGAGGTAAGACAGGAATAAAGACCCAGACCTACTAGAGAATGGACTTGAGGATATGGGGAAGGGGAAGGGGAAGCTGTGACAAATTGAGATAGTGGCATGGATATATATACACTAGCAAACGTAAAATAGATAGCTAGTGGGAAGCAGCTGCATAGCACAGGGAGATCAGCCCGGTGCTTTGTGACCACCTAGAGGGGTGGGATAGGGAGGGTGGGAGATAGGGAGATGCAAGAGGGAAGAGATATGGGAACATATGTATATGTATAACTGATCCACTTTGTTATACAGCAGAAACTAACACACCATTGTAATGCAATTATACTACAATAAAGATTAAAAAAAAGTATTCATGAAAAAAAGAGAACGATAGTGGAGAAGAAAGAAAAAACAAATTAGGGCACTGGAACGTATTTTACATACTGTTTACATGACTGCTGGAAGACGGTTGAATGACATCAGGGAACACACTTCTCTAATTACTGTGCTAACAGCAATAATCTGCTAAGGAGAACAGATGATGAGTTCATGTTAATGGTTTTAATTTATCTCTGCTTAAATTAAGTCCCTTTTGTCTTGTTCTGTTAAGGGATCTTATTTTTCTACTTTAGATAATAGAGTTCTTCTATTTTATGTTAACTTTAACATGCCATTCTATATACTTGCATATGAAACCATGTGTCTTAATTATTGTGTTGTCCCCTAAAATGTCAAACTCTTAGAATTCTTCTAATTTTGGGAGGGGGAAATCATCCACCCAGGTATACTGGAATTGGCTCCAACGTATGCAAGTTCAGAGAGCTTTCTCTACCATCAGCAGCAGGATCAGAACTCTATGTTAAAGTGAAGAACCGCCCCCCAACCTCAGGAACACGACCACAAATCCAACCCAGCCTGATGAGTAGAATGGACACTTAATTGAAGGTAACAATACCTGATGGGCAAATCATTGGTTCTCTAAGTTTGTTTATTAGCAATGCATCTCTAACCTTCTCCTTTTGAGCTGATTTTTCCTTTACTTTTTTTCCTCATGATTGTGCCATTGTTCATTTGTTTGTATATTTATTTTAAGGCTGTCTTAGGGCTGAACTCCAGTTTTAGAAGTCCTTGGATACTATTATCTCAGTGTTGCACAACTCCCATGATCAAAACAAGGCAAAAAAAAAATCTGATAACCTGAAAATAAAACGAAATTATAGCTAGAATCATTGGAAACCCATATTAAATGGAATAGTTAAGAGAAGTGTCTTCTTAGGAAGTTTATTTTGAACAACTTCTGCTGACTCTGCTACATTCCACAAGAACCTTTTCTTAAAAGACAAAAGCTCAACTGAATTATATTGTTTCCATATTTAAAGAACTTCTAGATATTCCCCTAATAACATTGCATGTAATACCCAGACACCTTGGCTCTTCTGCAGAAACTTGCAGTCCAAGAATTTTTTAACTCAGCATATTATAGCTACAGAAAGTTTTAGTGCAAGTAATCCAGATTCTTGATGGATTAGAATATTCCATGCCTATACCCCAATACTGCAGTCTGTGATAATTACCCAGTCACCACAGAAATAAATAACCCAAATAATCCAAGTCTACTAAAAATTTATTTAAATAGAAAGAAAGAAAAGAAAAAAAAGATGGTTTCCTTTTTCAATCAGAAACATATATAGAGAAATCTCACACAACTAAGAAATATTAACTTCTTCAGTTTTATTGTACCATACATGTCAATCCTTTTTTTTTTTTTTAATGACATAAGGAGAGAGGTTTACCCTGTTGTAACCAGATGGAAGAAAGAAAAAATTGAGAGTCCAAATAGCCAGATTTGTGGTTTTGGTGTCAGGAGGATGAGGAAGTTGAAGTCTGATGGTTTCTGTCTTCTCAGGCAAAGTATTTTCACAATGAAGTATGAAGCGAGTGCATCACCTTGAGAGTGGGTGTGCAGGAGCGGGTGCAAAAGTTTGAGGAGAGAGTACAAGATAGAAAATAACATCTCAAGGAGTGGGAAAACCGGTCAGTAGGAAACAGTGGGATTCCAAAACCAAAGATCTATGTGAAGTCTATCACCATGAATTTAAAGTGAAGGTATTGAGCTGGGTTGTGTGGTCCCCAAATGTCCAACTGCTTAGGTGGCAAAAGAAAGCTTTCAACCAGAGTGGTTCCCTGGTTGTGCCTTGCCTCAACCCAGGTGAATACCAAGTGTGGGGAAGGGGGAAGGGAGGTAAGACCATGGAATACAGACCAGCAAGGAGGGAGGTAAGATGAGAGGAACCTGAAATTATGGTATAGTCCAGGAACTGGATAGCTCCATGATGTGGAAGAGGGGGGCTTACTCCGGCAACTGAGCTCAAAGGAAGGAAGTGGTGAAGTGAATATTTGAAAACAAAATTTCAGAAGTGGAGACATTTTTTGAGATTGATATCTTGATTGTGACCATGGGAAGTGGTGCCAAGGATCAAGTAGAAGAAAAAGTCATTAGAGATGTCTTGGATCCTTTTCAGCCTTACATTTTTAGTTGCTTATCACTGGTGTATAGAACAATGTTGATTTTTGTATTTGTTCTTGTATCTGATGGCCTTACTAAACAATCTAATTATTTCTGATTATTTTAAAGTTGATTCTCTTGCATTGTCTAGGGAGGTAATTATATTACTGGCCAATAGTGACAAATTTCCAATAATCTTACTTACCTCATTTTTCCTGTCTTATTGAATTTGCTAGAATATCCAGTAAAATGTTGAATAGTACTAGTGATTATCAGAGTCCACTTTGGTTCCTAACTTTAACACGAATACTTCTACTATTTCATCACTAAATGTGGTGTTGGCTATGACTTTCTTATATATGCTCTTTATCAAACTAAGAAGTTACATTTTATTCCCAGTGTTTAAGGTTTTTGTTTTACTTCTTGCTATGAAATTGGGAGTGTGCATTACATTTTATCAAATGTTTTTTTATCATTTATGATGTTAAACATGTTTTTCTCCCTTAATTTCTTATTATAATGGGTCTTATTATATTAAAATGCAGATACTATTTCAATTTAATAAATATTTTTGAGTTGTTGCTATATTCCACATCCCATATATTTAAATCTCTGCCCTCACCAAGTGTATATTCTAATGGATCCATATAACTTAGTACTCCTTCATCTAAGGATTTATTCTACAGATTTATACTTAAATGTACATAGGTTCAAGAGTATTTTACTGGAACTATTTTCTATGTTGAAAAATATTCAACAACAGGTGAGTGATAAAGGAATGATGTCATATTCATGAATGAACACTGTGCAACTATTAAAAGAATGAGGTAGACACATGTGTACTGACATGAAATCTTCTTTAAGATTATTAAATTTAAAAAGAAGTGCATCATCAAAAACAGACATCAATGGAACAGAATAGAGAGCCCAGAAATAAATCCACATACTTATGGTCAATTAATCTACAACAAAGGAGGCAAGAATATACAATGGAGAAAAGACGATCTCTTCAATAAGTGGTGCTGGGAAAACTGGACAGCTATATGTAAAACAGTGAATTTAGAACATTTTCCCACACTATATACAAAAATATATACAAAAAAACCCTCAAAATGGATTAAAGACCTAAACATAAAACATGACACCATAAAACTCCTAGGAAAGTACATAGGCAGAACACTCTTTGACATAAATCACAGCAATATTTTTTGGATCTGTCTCCTAAAGCAAAGAAAACAAAAGAAAAAATAAACAAATGGGACCTGATTAAACCTAGAAGCTTTAGCACAACAAAGAAAACCATTGACAAAACAAAATGACAACCTACTGAATGGGAGAAAACATTTGCAAATGATATGACAGATAAGTGGTTAATATAAGAAACATATAAAGAGCTCATACAACTCAATATTCAAAAAACAAACGACGCAATTAAAAAATAGGCAAAAGACCTGAATAGACATTTTTCCAAAGAAGACATACAGATGGCCAAAGGGAACATGAAAAGATGCTCAACATAATTAATCATCAGAGAAATGCAAATTACAACCACTGTGATATATCACCTCACACCTGTCAGAAAGGCTATCAGCAAAAAGTCAACAAATAATAAATGCTGGTGAGGATGTGGAGAAAAGGGAATCCTTGTACACTGTTGGTGGGAATGTAAATTGGTGAAACCAATGTGGGAAACAGTATGGAAGTTTCTCAAAAAAACTGAAAATAAAACTGCTGTATGATTCAGCAATTCCACTCCTGGGTATATATCTGAATAAACAAAAACACTAATTTGAAAAGATACATGTACCCCAATGTTCATAAGAACATTATTTACAATTGCCAAGATATGGAAGCAACGTAAGTGTCCATCAACAGATGAAGGGTTAAAGAAGATGTGATATGGATATACAATGGAATACTACTTAGCCATAAAAAAGAATGAAATTTTGCCATTTGCAGCAACGTGGATGGACTTGGAGAGCATTATGCTAAGTGAAATAAGTCAGACAGAGAAAGAAAAATACTGTATGATATCACTTATATGTTGAATCTAAAAAATACAAGAAACTAGTGAATATAACAAAAAAGAAACAGACTCACAAATATAGAGAACAAACCAGGGGTTACCAGTGGGGAGAGAGAAGGAAGGAAGGGCAAGATAGGGGTAGGGGATTAAGAAGTGCAAACTACTATCTATAAAATAAGCTACAAGAATATATTGTACAATACAGGGAATATAGACAATATTTTATAGTAATTATAAAGGGAGTATAACCTTTTAAATTGTGACTCACTATGTTGTATACCTGAAGCTTATATAATATTGTACGTTATCTATACCTCAATTTTTTAAAAAAATTTAAAAAAAGAAGTGCATCATAGATCCATTGTGTAAAAGATGTGTATGTCCATGATATACATGTATAGAAAGAGAAGTGAAGGAAATTGTGATGGTTAATTTTATGTGTCAGCTTGACTGGGCTAAGGGATGACCAGATGTCTGGTAAAACATTAACTCCAGGTGTGTCTGTGAGGGTGTCTCTGGAAGAGATTAACATTTGAATCAGTAGACAGAGTAAAGAAGATGCAAGTGGACATCATCCAACTCATTGAGGGTCTGAATAGAACAAAAAGTTGGAGGAAGGGTGAATTCAGTACCTCTCTTTGAGCTGAAACATCCATCTTCTCCTGTCCTCACACATCAGTGCTCCCTGTTCTTGGGCTGTTGGACTCAGACTGGGACTTACACCATCATCCCCTGATCCCCCATTCTCAGGCCTTCAGACTTGGACCTAATGACACCACCAGCTTTCCTGGTTCTCCAGCTTGCAGATGGCAGATTGTGGGACATCTTGGCCTCTGTAACCATGTGAGCCAATTCCTATAATAAATCTCTTCTATGTGTATCTATAGCTATAGCTATAGCAATACCATATATATATGTGTATATATATATATATATATATATATATATATATATATATATATCTCCTAGTGGTTCTGTTTCTCTGGAGACCCCTGACTAATAGAGATACCCATCAAAATGTAACAGTGGTGGTTACCTCTACGGAGGGAATTAGAAATGAGAGTAGGGTGAATAGGAAACCAAAATGTTACTCCACAAACTCCTGTATTGTTTGAACCATTTACAATAAGAATTTATTTGTGTATTATTTGCTCACTTTTATAAAGAGAGAGAGGGAAAAATCAAAAGCATGCAACTGCTGTGAAACTAGCAAAATTTTGACAGATGGTCTGTCAGAACTGCTAGGAAAAAAATGCAAGCACTGGGGAAATAACAGAGAAAAAATATCAGGGAAATATCCTCGGTTAATTAACACTAAGAAAGAAAAGGAAGAGAGATAGAAAAATAATCTAAATAATTGGAATCTAAAACCAAAGCAGGAGATCTGAGAGATCTTGAATAGCTGTTAACTTGACCACAGCTCATTACATCTGTGACTTATGAAGATCATTTTGTCAAAATGAGAGCGTCACGAGTCTTTCTTACAGCTCTATTTTAGAAAGGCTGGAAAGCATCATTTCATTTTAACACCCAAGAGGAAACGATCATGAGCCAAGAAAGATTTAAATATCCTCAGAAACAAGACTTTTGCTTGCCAACTTTTAAGGAGCGAAGATTTACTTGTCATGATGAACCAAGATACTGAGCAGAAAACAGATTCTCAAGTAAAAGGCAGGGACCAAGCAGAGTGACATATGCAAGTCAGATGTTTTTATTAAGGAGTTTGGTTTTTTTAAGACTTTTAAATTAAAAAATTATTAAATACATGCTTCTCCAGTCAAAATCAAATCATGTCAAAGGAGAGATAGCAGCAGCTTCCTGGAAATTTAGCTGTCCACATCATTGGGCCCCTTGATCTTGCACATTGTCTGGTGGTTTATAAAACACTTTCTCATGCATTCTCTCAGGGAGTTCTCACAAGTGTAGGGCTGGTCCTTTTGATCTTATAAGTGGGAAACAGCTCAAGGGAGTTTCTTCAGCAAGGTCACATGAGTGAATAGCATAGCTGGGAGGCAAGTCTATGACTGATGACTGCAGTGTTCCACACAATGATCTCTCAGAGATAATTAATGTAGTTGACCTTTGCCTGAACAATATTTGTGTATTAGTACAAAAGAAAGAAAGCAGATAGTTTTGGATGGAGCAGAAGAATTGGGACAAAAAATAATAGAAAATAAGCTTGGGGGAGCATGTAAGGATGAGTGACTGAGCAGTGTTGATTTTGCTGGAGCGTTTTTATATGTTATGATTAGGCATTCCAAATGCCACTACATAACTTTGAAAAGGGAAACACCATGATGAAAACTGTGTTTAAGTGAAATTATCTGAAGAATTCAGCTTAAGAGAAAATGGAAAAATGGTGTATTCGAATAAAGGAGAGTGGGGCAATACAGTAAAAAATAATGAGAATCAGAAATATCAAGCACAGGAAGTTTCTCAAGACCCTGGAAAGAAGAGCCATTGAGACCGTGAATGAAAAGTGAAGAATGAGTCAAAATATAGCCCAAGGTTTGATACTAAGTATGCCAGACTGGTAGTGTTGCTAGGAACCAGTGGGAACGTTGACAAGGTGGGTAAAGATGATCCAGCCAATTACAGGTATGTGAAGTTTCAGGTCTCAACAATCAAGTGAAATGCTCTTATGTAAAGTTGGTAGTGGGATTTCCCTGGTGGCACAGTGGTTAAGAATCTGCCTGCCAATGTAAGGGACACGGGTTCGATCCCTTGTCCAGGAAGATCCCACATGCCATGGAGCAACTAAGCCCGTGTGCCACAAATACTGAGCCTGCCCTCCCGAGCCCGTGTGCCACAGTTACCGAAGCCCATGCACCTAGAGCCCATGCTCTGCAACAGGAAGCCACCGCAAAAAGACGCCCGTGCACCACAACGAAGAGTAGCCCCCGCTCGCCATAACTAGAGAAAACCCATCTGCAGCAACGAAGACCCAACGCAGCCAAAAAATAAAAATAAAAAAATAAAAAAAAATAAAAGAAGTTGGTAGCATAAATCTGGAGAAAAGTGAGAAATGAGTGCTAGTCCTTTATATCTGAAAGCTGTTTATTTAGTTAGGTGATTGTAACAACTAGGAGAATAGAGAATTGCGCAGGCATAAGAAACACTGGAGAGGTCCACCCAGTAGTAGCCAGAGAGGGAACTCCAGCCAGGCAGAAGGGATGGAGCAGATAGTGAAGGTTTCAGCAAGCAGAGCATTAGCCAAAGTAGAATGAAGTAATAGGAGTCACTTATCTACGCAACAAGATCTGCAAGTCTGTGAATACAGCCTCATGGAACATGCCTGGTAAATTCTGGATTCGTAGCAGACCTCCTTCTTGCCTTTGCTAACTTCTTACTGAATGCAAGCAAATCCTAGGCTTAAAAGCACTCATTACGGCCATGAAGAGGCTACTGAAGGAAAGGCAGGTTGTTGGAATTACTTCATTCTAAAGGTGACTACTGTATAAAAGGGAGAAAAGCCAAAGCCAAAGATCAAGTTTAAGAGATAGCCCACAATTAAAGAACAGGAGAAAGGTTAGTGAAGGAGAGAGAGATGGGGAGAGAACAGGAGAAGGAAAGAAGAGAACAACAGTAGCCCATATCTCAGGCTAAGGTAAAGCAGAGATAGTGCTGTTAATCCAATTTGAAAAGATATGCACCCCAATGTTCATTGCAGCACTTTTTACAATAGCCAAGGCATGGAAGCAACCTCAATGTCCATTGACAGATGAAAGAATAAAGAAGATGTGGTATATATACACAATGGAATATTACTCAACCATAAAAAAGAATGAAATAATGCCATTTGCAGCAACATGGATGGACCTAGAGATTATCATACTAAGTGAAGTAAGCCAGAGAAAGACAAACATTATATGATATCACTTATATGTGGAATCTAAAAAAAATAATACAAATTTACAAAACAGAAGTAGACCCACAGACATAGAAAAAAAACATGTTTACTGAAGGGGAAAGGGAGTGGAGGAGGGATAAATTAGGAATTTGGGATTAACATATACACACTACTATATATAAAATAAACAATAAGTACCTACTGTATAGCACAGGGAACTATATTCAATATCTTGTAATAACCTATAATGGAAAAGAACCTGAAAAATAATACATATATATGTATAACTTAATCACCTTTCTGTATGCCTGAAACATTGTAAATCAACTGTACTTCAATAAAAAAAATTTTAATGCAAAAAAAAGAAGTGCTGTTAAATGAACTAGAAGATCAAAAAGGATGAGAACACACCAAAAAAAAATTTCAATTATTTTATAATCAGGAAATCACCAGTGATGAGAGAGGGTAATTTTAGTGAGGATGAATGCCAAATTGCTAGGAAGAAAGATGGTTAGAAAAGCCATAGGAAAGGAATAACCTTGCAAGACAGTAAAATAATGTAATGATAGTTGTTAGAAAAGGAAGATTGAATTTAACTGAAGAAACATTTAAGGAACATTTATTAAATGCATTGCATCATGTTATGTGCAAAAAAATGTTTTAAAAAGAAACAGACAAAGGAAAGTAAGGGAGGGGTAGTAAACATGGCACGAGCAAGGTGGTCCCCAAAAGGCTGACAGGAAGAAAGCAGAAGGAGTGACAATCTGTCAGCTAGCTGCTCAGATACAGAGGCCACGTGGAGGGCAGCTGGGGCAGAGAAAAACTCAGGGTAGAAGTATGGCTTTAAAGAGGGGTTGGTCATTACTAATCATCTACAAGATTGGCAACTCCAGTCAAACTGCAGTACAGGTAAATGTAAGACTGCTGTTGAGGGCAGCAAGGTGAGGGAGAAGGGGTCTTATGAGAGGTCTGCGTAATGAAAGTGAAGAATGTTTGGGGCAGACCAGGTCATTTCCAGTGGCACGTTGCCTTTGTAGTCAAAACAGACCTGGTTTTGAAAGCCGGTCCTGTCACCCTCTAGCTGTGTGACCTTAGGGAAATTGCTTAACTTCCTGGAGTTCTACTTCCCCCCTATAGTAGCTATCTCATAGTGTTATTGTAAGTATTATATGAGACAATGCCTGTAAAGGCAAGTGCCTGACATTTGGTAACTACTTAAGAAATAGCCACTATTATTAATATGAAGTTCATGGGGACAGAAGCATGGGGCTGGGGGTACGGGGCTAGATTGCATCTGAGCCACTAGGGCGCCATGGTTCTGAGGGAATGGGGTAAGGAAAGCAGGAATGAACTCAACAGTCAGGCAGAGAGGGCTGGGAAGATAGACAACCTTTGATACTTTCTAGAAGGTACCATCGATAGTGCTATCAAAGAGGACCCCTAGAGAGCAGCTGACTAGCATTTCAATTTTAATATATTTATTACAAAACTAATACATATGATCTATATAAAAAACTAGAAAATCCAGAAAATATGAATAATGAACTCTAAAAAAATTATGTAATTCCATATGTGGGAGATAGTCACTATTAAAACTATAATTCCTTAGTTTTGTTTTCTATATTCATGTGCGTATGGGGGTAACAAATTGAATCCTACTTTTTTTGCTTAACATTTATATCATAGCTTTTGTCCAGACTCTAACTTATGGACATACTGTACTTCATTTATCAAATAGCTACTTTTATCAAAGAGTGATATTAGTATCTGTGCATCATTTAAAGCACTTGCATAGTGTTCTATTGTGTTGCTAAACCTTAATTTACTTAGCCATTTAATCCTCTCATACTAGATATTTTAATTTTTTCTTTCTCTTTGATCTTTGTTATTGAAACAATGTCATAATGAACATACGTGTGTGTGTTGGGGATAAATTCCTTTTTTAAAAAATCCTTAAAAACTCACTTGATACAGACAGCCAAATTTACCTCTAGAAAGTTTGTGCCAATTTTCACCCCATCATCAGAGCCTGATAGTGTCTATTTTAACACATCCCTAATAATAATGAACAATGATCATTTTCTTAAATTCATTGCCAAATTGCTGACCAAACCAATGGTTTTTGCTTTATTTTTTATTTATTTTATTATTAGTGAGGTTGCACACATAAATTTTTTATTGGCCATTTGTTTTTAATATAATGCTTTTTGAATCCTCTTTAAAGGAAAACGTTTGACAGCGATGGAAGCCTCCTTTCAAGTATTATTACCAGAATCCCAGAAATAATGCTTTCTGCAATACCTTAAGAGAACTTTGTTTCCTTTCAAGCTATAGCTGGGTAACAGAAACATTTGGCTTCACTCCCAACAGCTCTTCATTATTTATATGCTGGAATGGAAAACTCTAGTGGATATCTGAGAGTATGTCAGTAACAGAGTCTTTCTTATCTTCTGAATGCTATTTTCTAGTCAGTCTTCACTGGAGTTCACTGAAAGGTTAGGTTGAATAGACTCTACACTTTTCTACCATGTATGATTAAGTGCCCCTCCTTTTTCAAGTTGGAAAATAGACATTGGATATTGGAAGTGTTGACTGTAATTAATTTTTTTAATATAAATTTATTTATTTTTGGCTGTGTTGGGTCTTTGTTGCTGCGCACGGGCTTTCTCTAGTTGTGGAGAGCAGGAGCTACTCTTCCTTGCGGTGCGCCGGCTTCTTATTGCAGTGACTTCTTTTGTTGTGGAGCACGGGCTCTAGCCCTGTGAGCTTCAGTAGTTGTGGCTCGCAGGCTCACTAGTTGTTTGTGGCTTGCGGGCTCTAGAACGGAGGCTCAGTAGTTGTGGCACACAGGCTTAGCTGCTCCATGGCATATGGGATCTTCCAGGACCAGTGATGGAACCTGTGTCCCCTGCATTGGCAGGTGGATTCTTAACCACTGCGCCACCAATCCCTGTAATTAATTTTCAAACAAGGCAGTGGGTATATTTCTTTTCTTGTGGCTAGTGGCAGTAAGGGTAGGGAACTGTAGAAATTTCAAACAGAAACAATCTTATTTAGATGGATGAGACCACAAAGATCACTATAGTGAAAACCTATTTGATTACCCAAATTTCTCTTCTTTTGTGACCTCTTTCCTGCTCTTCTTACCCCTGAAGTCTATATAAATTATCACTGACAGATTGGTTTTACTGTGGACAACTGTCCAAAACTGGGCCAATCCTAATCTTCGGGAATCAGAAAATTCTTTCACCAGGTGGCTGGACCTGTAGGCTAATAAAAATTAGACTTCTTACCCCTGAAGTCTATATAAATTATCACTGACAGATTGGTTTTACTGTGGACAACTGTCCAAAACTGGGCCAATCCTAGTCTTCAGGAATCAGAAAATTCTTTCACCAGGTGGCTGGACCTGTAGGCTAATAAAAACTGGGGATGTTTTGGCAGCCAGGTTTTCTGCCATGTGGCTTGGGAAACAGAGAAAGTTGGTCAGCGAGTAGAGAAAAATGGGGCAAGTATTTCCTTGGTTCATTAGGATGCTGTAGGCGTCCTACTTCCAGTCTACTGCCATGGGTCCCTGCCTCTTTATAATAAATTCTCTCAAGTTTTCCCTCTCTCGCCCCACAACTCTCTCCCTCTCTCTTTCTCTCTCTCACTCTCCCCATCTCCATCTCCATCTCCATCTCTTCTTAGTGCTGGCTAGGGTTGGTTTCTCCTATTTGCAGACAAGACAATTCTAAAGGATACAACAACCCACCTCCCTTTTTTGTTTTTTTACCACCCTACCTGAGAATAAAGAGCATGCTAATTACTTTTAACTGGTGAGGAAAGGATGTATTTTCTCCTATACTGCCCTTATTCCATCTGCTCTCTCTTTTTTTAGCAAAACAATTGCAAACCATTTATTATCACAGTGTTCTTGTAAATGTAATCAATTTAACTGTGATCAATTCAATTAGCAAATGTAATCAATTTAATTGTAGGGACATGTTATTGTATGATTGCCTTGGATATTCCTCTTACTCAAAAGAATTCTAAATCTTCTAAAGGGCATTCCAATTAATTATTTTTCTAGGCACAATCTTGTAAAGTAGGCATGTTTTGAGACATACTGTTGAAAGATTTTCTTGTTCAAAAATATTTCCCCATTTGGGGTGATGAAAACATTTTGGAATTAGATAGCAGTAAACATATTTTTAAAAATCATTGAATTATCCACTTTAAATGGCAATTTTATGATATGTGAGTTAAATATCAATAAAAATTAATAAAAACAACAACAAACTTAGCCACGGTGGGTAATACATGTTTAAATTAGAACGTGATATAATAAAATTAAATTTGTTGATGATATAATTCAGAAAAAAAATCCCTCCCCAGCTACCATGCCAAGATGCCTCTAATTCTATTAGTAGAGAAATTGGTTCTTTAGTTAAGGCATTGCCACTTCTGGAAACCCCTATTTATAAGCAATATATTTTGCAGAGTTACATTAAAAAAAACCAGTATCGGCTGTTCACTCCTTTAGTTAACCTCTCAGGTAAGCAGCTATCGTTTATTGGGACCTTGAGGAGAGAAAATATGATGGAACAGTGTAAGTTCTTTTCAATGTGGACAGTTGATAGGGGAAGGCATAGTGGTGAGTGGGCAATGGTCAAAGAACGAACTATGTCCTGCTAGGTCCTGAGCACCAGAAGGTAGCACTAATGTTTGGGGCCTATGAGAGGGGTAGTGGGGGATCAGGTTGTGGAGTAGAGAGAAGAAAGAGGAAAGAGGAATGTAAAAAAGGGCAGAAGTTGTTGGTGGGTAGGAAAGTACTTAAGCCACACTTTACCCCTCCTATAACTACCCCAGAGTGGATCCAGCCTGTTATCCTTCCTAGAATCCTGGCTTTCCATGGAAATTGATGTCAAAGACAAATCTTAGAACAAAACTAAATTATTAAGGGTCCCTGAAACAAAATGGACTTTTTATCTCTCTGACCAGATGCTTGTTCTCCTTTGCTTGTTAACTGCTGATCACACAGCTTACATTTCCCTTTGTTCTCCGAGAGGCACAAACACTTTTTGAATTCTTGCCATGTGACAGAATGACAGGATGGGGTTTCTATATGAGTTATGATGGTAAGTCAGTTACACAGGCAGCCATGCACTAAACTTTTCACTAAGTCAGACCCCATTCCAAAGAAAGACTCTTAAGAAAAAAATAAATTCTTTAGAAATAGTATTTACTGGGACTTCCCTGGTGGCGCAGTGGCTAAGAATCTGCCTGCCAATGCAGGGGACACGGATTCGAGCCCTGGTCTGGGAAGATCCCACATGCCACAGAGCAACTAAGCCCGTGCACCACAACTACTGAGGCTGCGCTCTACAGCCTGTGAGCCACAACTGCTGAAGCCCGCACAACAAGAGAAGCCACCGCAATGAGAAGCCCGTGCACCGCAACAAAGAGTAGCCCCCGCTCGCTGCAACTAGAGAAAGCCCACGTGCAGCAACAAAGACCCAATGCAGCCAAAAATATATAAATAAATAAATAAATTTATTTTTTAAAAAAAGAAATAGTATTTACTAATCTTTAAAAAAATAATTAAAATGGTACCAATATTCCCATCCAAAATTAAAGTGAATTTACAGGAAGAGGATTAAGTGATGTCTTTGTAATTCAGTATGTGCGTAGAGAGTTTAGATTACATGTTACTTTCTCATCAAAATGTTTTGGGAGAAATTTGCCCTGAACATTGTCTTTACCCATGTGAATAACTGCCTATGAGCCATGATACGTAAGGGAGTTAGCTACTACTCAAGAGAGACCAATTATGTTACATGAATACAACGGTTATGGTTAGGTACTAAGATAGAATTGTTCTAATAATAACAGCTAAACTTTACTAAGGACTTACTGTGTACCAGGGTTTGTTCTAAGCATTTTACCCATGTAACTCAAAGTTTTACCACAATCCTATGAGATAGGTACTGTTAGTAGCTCCACTTACAAAATGAGGAAACTAAGGTACCAGCCTGGTAGTGGCAGCATAAAATCATGAATTACAGAAAGATCCCAAATTTAATGTAAAACTCAAGAAGGCAGGTGGGTTTGGTTAGTTACTCCCCTCTCTCTGGAAATTCTCCTTCCAATGTTAAAACCTGGAGGTTCTGGGTTTTGTCTCATTATGTCAGTTCTGAAGCATGGTACCCTGAATGCCTTGTCCAAATCCCCTAGGACCTTCATGATTCTGTATGAATTCTGTGTGTATAGATCTAGAATCTCCCAGACTAAAATAAAGTGAGTTTTGATGCTTTGCTCTCCTTACCTAAAAGCCATGGTAAGGACTTCTGACTTTATTCAGAGTGAGATGGCAAGCCATCTGAGCATTTTGAGCAGAGAACTGTCATGATTTAATTTTTGCTTTTCACAGATTACTCTGGCTGATATGTAGAAAATAAATCGGGATGAGGGTAAAGATTGAAACAGAAACTATTTGAAAGCCAGTGAAATAGTCCAAGTGAGAAGTAATGATGGTTAGATTATAAGGTGGTATAGGAGGTAACAGGAGATAGATTTTTAAAATATATTCTACAACTAAAGCAAATAGGATTTGTTGATGGCTTGATCGTGGGCTATCTCTAAGTTTCTTGGCATTAGAAGCTGGTTGAATGGTAGTATTTCTATTCAATAATATGGAGAAGTTCATGAAGGAGAAGGGAAGAAAATCAAGAGTTTTTTTGCTGTTGGGGGGAGATATTTCAAGTTTGAGATGCCCTTTAGACATTCAAGTGTCAATATGAAGTTGGCATTTAATATACGAGACTGTAACTTAGAGGATCGGTCCCTTCATATTTTCCCTCCTTCCCCTGTGTTCTCAGGCAAAGACTTAATTCATATCAAACTACAAATTTTGATGGAAATTTTACACATTCTCCTTTTAGAGATAGTTTAATTTCAATAAGGGACAAAGCATTATGCCATTTTCTGGTGGCAAAATTTCAGACATTCATATTGCTCCAATTTGGGGTGAATAAAAAAGGCAACTAAGTGCTACTTGAGCTGTACCCCATAAGTAGGTATTTACAATACTTTTTAGTCAGTCCTTATGATAATCTCAATGATCAAGAAGCAGGCATCCTTTTAGAAATGTCAAATGAGTATCGTGACATTTCACCACTTTGCAAAGGAAATTTCTTGGAGTAAATATGTTCTTAGATTAGACAGATAGCTGGTAAAATTGTGCTTAAAATAAACTATTTTGCTCAATAAATGACACTGGTTTTTTAAAATGGCCTAAGAGAGAGAGAGAGAGAGAGAGAGGTAAATATCTTTCCAGGCTGAAACTTTATCAGGAAACAGAGACACAAAAATCACAGCACCATATCAGAATGTGTAAGAAAAATACAACATATTAAAAATGCTTTAAAGTCAGTCTTCTTTAGAGGCAAAGAAGCACAAGTTTTCTTTGTGAAGTACACTTAAACTTAACTGTATTTCTCAGTAGCTAAATTAAATTTCTCTATTTGGATTTATAGCTGGAAAAAAGGGAACTTTCCCCAAAATGGTTCAACAGAAAACAATGCCAAAACCACTATTTTATTTTTATGTTATTGTTTCTTATTCCCAAGTGTTCTTCAAAATAAAAACCTTTATCTTATTATGTCTTGCATTAAGAGTGTTGTGTTTAACATGTCTAAGTTATAGTACTTTACAAAATATACTTACACATGTGTTATATTTATCTAGCTGATCTCTACAACGACCTTTTGGAGCAAGTGTTATTAATATCCCCTTTGCAAGTGAGGAAATTTGAGGCTCAAAAGGGTTAAATGATATGCCTAAGATAATATAAATTGATGGCTATCCTCTAGTTCTTCAGATTCCATATTGTGCTACTTCTTTGCATTTTCCTCCTTCCCACCCACAATACTGACTCAACTTTGACTCATATTTCTGTACCTTGAAACAGTAACTCTTCTATCAATAGAGGCTTTTTCAAGAAAATACACACCGCCTTGCCAAGATACTTACCCTTGCCAAGGGTGAAAGGACAATCAAATGCTTTCTATGAGTCTGACAGAGAAAGGGGAAGAACTTGTCTGTATATGTCATTTGTCCCTCTTTCTCCCCAATTTCCCTCTTCCATCTACAAATCCTATTCCAGATCTCTATTCTGAGCATATTTCCATTTATCTGATTGAACATAATAACAGCTGCTTTAAAGTCCTTTAAATTCTACCATGTGGGTCATCTCATAGTTGACCTCTGTTGATTTTCCTTCCCTTGAGAATAGCTCAGATTTTCCTAGTTCTTTTTAAGCCAAATAATTTTGGATTATATCCTAGACATTGTGGATGTTATGTTGTAGAGACTCTGGATTCTATTTCTCTGAAGAATGTTGACACTTTTGTTTTAGCACATAGTCAATTTGGTTAGACTCAATGGAAACCTTATCTCACCTGTGGTGGGTGGCAACTCAAATCTCAGTTCTGTTCTTTTACCTTTAGCTTCACTGCTTGCAGTCTGACACCATGAATAATTCAGGAGTCAGCCAGCATTTGGCACAAAGTTTACACACAAAATTTTTGGCTCCCTTCTCTAGCTCTTTCCTTTCTGGGATTCCTCTCTCATGTTCTGGCTACCCTTATTTGCCCCAAACTTATTGTTCAAATCAGAAAGATAGCTAACTTTCCATTGGAGTTTTTGTTGCTCTGTGCCCTCCTCTGACTTTGGTCTGCACTCAGGGAAAAGCTGCAAATAAACGGGAAACTCACCCTGTAATAGTCTCTTCTTTCAAGATTCAACTCTTCTCCAAAACTTACTGCTTTGACCAGACTTCATAGCCCTTGAGTAGTTGCTTCTTATATTTTTTCCAGAGTTTATAATTGTTATCTGCAGGCAGTTTGAGCTGATAGCTTCTTCTACGGTACCAGAAGCGTAACTCTCCATATAGACCTCTATTTCAATTACCTGTTGCTATTATAACTAAACACCCCAATCCTGGTGGATTAAAATAACAACTATTTATTTGCTCACAATTCTGAAATTTGGGCTGGATTTAACTGGGTGGTTCTTCCCCATGTAGTGTTGGATGCAGCCGTCTGGAAGCTTGAAGGGGGCTGAAAATCTAGAATAGCGTCACTGGTAAGCCTGACACCATTCCTCTCATTGCTCCTCCTGCTTCCCACACCTCTCCTTCTAACCCATCCTTCTTGATTATATTTATCCCACTCCCCACCTTCCACTAGTACCTTATTTTTATACCTTTCCCTTTTTTTCTCTTTGACTGAGTTCAATTCAACTACCATTTGTTGCATGTTCAGTTATGGGCTGTCTGAAGTTGAGCTGAGTGGGTTAGGGCATAACCATGAAGCTCCTGAAACAAAAGAGAACATTTACAATACCTGTATTCCAGTCAACTTTGCTTCTGATTGATTTAATCACCGTTATTTAGTTCATGGGAGTACGTACTTGATATGGTCACCAAAATTGCTAAGGATGTCTGTAACAGGCTTCAGATAGACACAACTCCTTCAGGTGCCCAGATGTAGCATGAAAATTGTGAGGGAGAAAAAATATTCTATAATCAGTCATATTCTCTTGCTAGCAAACAACTTTCATTCCCTCCTTAACCTTCTTTTAAAAGGCTGAAGACAACCTGAAACAGAGAACCAAATGTATCTTTATTATGCTGCTATGTTAGCACGTAAAAGTCATGTAATCTCTGCCTAGAGCAAAAAAGGAAACTCCCTAATACACACAGAGTTCATTTGAATATAATACCTGCTGAAGAGTATGCAATGAAATAGTTTTATGTTGCTTTGCATTTAGTTTAAAATCATCAGTCATCTAAGATTTCTATAAAGTCAATCAATATTGAAGAAAATGTCTTAAAAAGAGAATGAATGCTCAACACTGATTTCTAGAAAACACAGCAACCTTATTCAAGTTTCCTAATCTTGAAATTTTAAAATAATTTCAGAAACCTAAAAATACTCTCTCCCATCAGAGACATCTGCCTTGGGACTTCCCTGCTAGCGCAGGGGTTAAAAATCCTCCTGCCAATGCAGGGGACACAGGTTCGAGCCCTGGTCCGGGAAGATCCCCCATGCTGCAGAGCAACTAAGCCCGGATGCCACAACTACTGAGCCCACGTGCCACAATTACTGAAGCCCACGCGCCAAGAGCCCAAGCTCTGAAACAAGAGAAGCCACTGCAATGAAAAGCCTGTGCACCGCAATGTAGAGTAGCCCCTGCTCGCCGCAACTAGAGTAGGCCTGCATGCAGCAACAAAGACCCAACAAAGAAAGAAACATCTGCCTTCCATTTGTTGTTGTAGTGTGTATGTTTAGGGTGAAAAACCATCACTTTGCTGTCACATATATTTGAGTTTACACATTGGTGTAACTGTGTGACTTTGGCCAAATCATCTGGCTTACCGAGCCTTGGTTTTCTTTTCTTTAAATTGAGCATACTATCACTTACCTCATAAGGTTATGAAGTTTAATGAGGTAATTTTATAAAATAAGCACATAATACCTACTGTATAGTGGTCATTTAATAAATATTAATCTCCTTTCCCTGCTCTCCTTCTCGAGAAAAAAAATAAAGACACCCAGAATGCCTCTTCCCAAACTCACAGGTAAAGAATTTTGGTTCTGTTATCTGGCTTCATGTTCCTGCCACCTGCACAAAGACAAGAGTATCCAGGTACATGGCAACAGCTTAATACAGAACTAAAGACTCCGGCCTTAGTGATGATGAAAATGATGATGATTCTCATCAGAGTTGAGGCACATTATTAAGGTCTCACGTTTTAAGACTCTTAGATATTCTGGTATGTCAACCTCTTAGCACAATGCCTGATGCACACTAAGTGCTATACAGATAACAGCTCGCTTTAATTATTTAGTGTCCACTAAAGAGCCTCTTCATACACATCATGAAAAGGAAACAAATATCTATCTTTAAACACTTAGCCAGAAATACTATTTATCCATTTGATGAGAAAGATTACACTTCTAAGGGTCCACTGTCCATTACTAGTGGAGGAGCAGCACCGCTCAGAGGGCTGGATGAGAAAGGCGTCTCTAAGTGCAGGGGTGGGCAGGGAACCTAGAACGAAATTGCTCAGCTTTTGCAAAGCAAGTCAGTTCAGGAAAGCTGCTGGATAGCTTGCAGTCCTTAAGGCAGTGAGATGAGCGTGTTCCATCCTGCCCAAACTTCATTGCTTGCTCCTAGGGGGCAGCCACCAGAGCAGTGTAGGGGAGGGGTGGGAGTTAAACAGTAGGAGGAGGGGTGATGAGGTAGAGAAGACTCCACACCACAGAATTTCTCCTAGGGAGAGCCCTGAAGCTCTGTTTGGAAGCTGCTAGTGGAGGAGGGCAGGCATCAAGAGCCTGATGGGACAACAAAAGATGTAAGCAACAATATGCACGGAGGGCTTCCCTGGTGGCGCAGTGGTTGAGAGTCCGCCTGCCGATGCAGGGGACACGGGTTCGTGCCCCGGTCCGGGAAGATCCCACATGCCGCGGAGCGGCTAGGCCCGTGAGCTGTGGCCGCTGAGTCTGCGCGTCCGGAGCCTGTGCTCCGCAACGGGAGAGGCCACAGCAGTGAGAGGCCCGCGTACTGGAGGAAAAAAAAAAAAAAGAGTATGCACGGAGCAAACAGCGGGGAAATGGGCTGAGCCAGTAGGATGGCAGAAAGCCCCACGCTTCCTCAAATCCTCAGAAAATTCTACAATCCACAAACACCTGGTGTAAATTGGTTTCTTGCAGAAATCAGTGAAGGGAGAAGGGCCAGGAGACCCCAGCTAACATCTGGGTTCCTACTGAAAGCCTTATCTCACCCTCTCTTCCTGACCTTTGAAGGGGTCATGACTGTGAACAAGCGACAAAGCACTTCATCAGTCTCTCTGACCAGCCTCCAGCTTAACCTCTTTGCTTCCATCTTAGATAACTATGTGATCTAAGGGCAGGACACTCAAATTCTAGACGCCTGACTGCCCAGTGCCATAGAGGCAAAGCTGTGAGACAGGTGTGAGAAGTATCATTCCATCTTGGGGAGAAATGAATTGAAGTGCATTATGTGATTTGCCAAAACAACACTCTGAATTTAGCATTGGTGCCATCTGAAATTCTGCCAAGGAAAAACATCTAATCAGGGTGATTGAGCAAAGTGCTTTTCTCCTGCTAGGATGCTGCTGAGCTTAATCAAAAAGCATTTGTGAAGTACTTAATTACGGGTGTTGCTGTGCTGGATACCCACAGAGAGAACTAGGTGCCCCAGGCCCCCCTCCTGCAGTTTACAGTATAGAGAAGAGGAGGAGGGAGGGAGGGCAGAGGGAGAGACAGGAAGGAAGCTAACACATCATGAGTTCCTCATTTGTGCCCAGTCCCATCAACATGTGAGTTAATCCTTATGGAACCTTATAAGACAAGTATCATTTTGTCCATTTTATATATGAGGAAAGGGAGGCTCAGAGGGGAAATTGTAGAGCTGGAATTTTCTAAGTGCCAGGCTCTCTCCTGGACACCACAGTGCCTCTGACAGGACAGGCTGACGTGGAAAGTGTGCTCAGAGCAAAATGGCCCCTTAAAACAATAAGACAGCTTCCCAGCATTTGGGGATGGAAGGCAGAGATGATGAATGAAATGTAATTTGGGATCAAAGAAAGTATGTCCTGTAGACATCCTGAAAGAGACTTCTTTATTCAGTCCTGAAAGCTTGAGGCAAAAACACTTTGCTTATTCTCTCAGGCTTGGGGTGCTGCAGAGTGCAGGGGACTGAGAAGCGCCTGCCCCTCCCACGCCCCTCCAGGCTGTTATGAGATCCCGAGATTGCCCTTCGTATTTAACGCCTCTGGACAGTGAATCTGCCGCAGATGCAGGACCATTCGGAGAGTAAGGCTGCAAAGCTACGGCAGGGTCCACAGAAACGCCCAAGCGCAGAGCCCGCTGCTGCTGGTGGCCGGGCTGGGACCCTGTCACCACGCAGATGTTTGCTCGTTGCCTGGCATCCGTCTGCCACTCACTGTCAGCACGGAGTGTCTGTGTGTTTTGTGCCTCTGCTGCCCTACGCCAGGCACCTACACGGTTTATCTCCCTGTGCCCCTACCAGCCCTTGGTGTTTCACGTAGATCTTGTTCTCCAGGTCTTGAACTAATTGAGGAGGGGCGCGGTGAGTCCCCAGGTCAGTGCCCCTCAGGCCTCGCCCCACTGCTTTTCTGTACCTCTGCTCAACTGCCGCAAGCGTTCTTATCTGTTCCTCCACCATCCCTCTCTCTCCTCCTCCCTCCCACATCTCTCCTAACCCATCCTTCTTGATCGTATTTATCCCACTTCCCACCTTCCAGTAGCACCTTATTTTTATCCCTTTCCCTCATTTCTCTTTGAGTTCAATTCAACCTCCATTTGTTGCTTGTTCAGTTCTGGGCTGTGTGTGTGGATCACACTTTAAAGTGTCTGATTTTGGGGGGGGGGGCATAACCATGAAACTCGGCGATTACAGGAAATCATTATTGGAAGTCAGACAGAAACACGGTGTGGACTGGGATCTAAAGAGACGAGAGGGCTTCCCTGGTGGCGCAGTGGTTGAGAGTCCGCCTGCCGATGCAGGGGAAACGGGTTCGTGCCCCGGTCCGGGAAGATCCCACATGCCGCGGAGCGGCTGGGCCCGTGAGCCATGGCCGCTGAGCCTGCGTGTCCGGAGCCTGTGCTCCGCGGTGGGAGAGGGCTTTGGTCTTTTTTTAACCTTCTAAACTCTAAATATCTGGTTTAAACTTTGCTAATTTCTCAGTCACTAAAGGATAAAAGTCAACTTAAAATGTATGTTAAAAGGTATGAGAAAAGAATACCTTGAAAGAAAGAAATTCAGTTTTGTTACTTTTAAGTGGCTGGAGAAAATCTGCTGTTAGGGAAGGAAGAGGAGCCACCGGTCCAGACAGGAGCGTCAAGGAGCCAAGGGCATCAGTGCATCTTTCTCTCGAGTCCGGCCTGATCCTGGCTGAGGAAACCTTTACTCTCTGACTCCCCTTGTCCAGGACTCCTCCTCACATTCCTGTTGATGTTTGTTTTCCTTATAGTATTTTTCTTAATTTCTTCGGTTATAGTTTCCCATCTTTGATTCAATATATTTAATTCAAACCATGTTTTAGGTATGTTGACTATGACGTAGGTTTTTAAGTCATTTTCCCCCCATTTTATTTCTCTTGGCTGCTTTCCAATGACACATAGAGAGACACCTTCAGCCTTATAATATATATTCTATTTATATGGTTGGATACTTATGTCTGAACTTTCCAAATTTATGTCTAGTAGCCTTCCAAAGCATGATTCTTTGTCAAACTTTTTTTTTTTTTAATGAAAGCTTCTTTCTTTATTTATTTAATTTTTGGCTGTGTTGGGTCTTCGTTTCTGTGCGAGGGCTTTCTCTAGTTGCAGCGAGCGGGGGCCACTTTTCATCACGGTGCGCGGGCCTCTCACTGTCGTGGCCTCTCTTGTTGTGGAGCACAAGCTCCAGACGTGCAGGCTCAGTAGCTGTGGCTCACAGGCCTAGTTGCTCCGAGGTATGTGGGATCCTCACAGACCAGGGCTCGAACCCGTGTCCCCTGAATTGGCAGGCAGATTCTCAACCACTGCGCCACCAGGGAAGCCCTGTCAAACTATTTTTAATTGTAAAAATAACATACCTGTTCCAGAAAATGCATCAAGAAGCACAAGTGTACTTAAAGAAGGAAGTAGGAAAATGTTCATTTATTGCGTTATTTGAAATATCAAATAAAACAAGCTAAATATCCATTATTTGATGATATTATTTGAGAATATATATTATTTGAGTTTATATAATATGTGAGGATATACATTGAGGTTAAATAAACTATGATATTCGTAATTAGAATACTATTCAGCAATTTTTTAAAAATGAAGTGGATCTATATACATTATCCAAAAACACTCGGTTCTACAGTGTAGAAAAAAATAGTTATGATATTATTTTATTCATTAAAAAATGTATACATAATAGAAAAACCAAATGCAAATGTATGCTATATAAGTATACAGAAAATAGTCTGCAAGAAAACACATGCCAAACTGCTCATGGTGTAGTCATGAATTACCTGTTTAATGAAACATTTAAAAGTTAAGTGTTAAAAGTTACATATAGTAAACACTTTAAAGTGTGGAAAATTTTAACTGGAAAGAAAGCATTCTTCAATACCCTTAACTCCTTCTCAGTAGAGGTAAACACAATGGAAACATATACAATATACATATAATTGCAAATTGGAAATTTTTTACTTGCTATGGCATTGAGATCTACCCCTATGCTTTTTAATGGTAAGTTTCTTTGGTGCAATATTTTATTTAACTAGTCCCCTACTGATGGATATTCAGATTATTACTGTTTTTAATAAAGAAGAGAGTTTAGAAACAATATTCCAACAAATGTCCACAAACAAATATCTTTCTTATCTTTTCTAGTATAACATCAGGAAAAACTCCTAGAGTCAAAGGATAAATATTTAAAACTTGGATTTTATTTGATGGGTTAGACAGATTTGGCCAAATTTTTCTCAGAATGGTGTGGGAATGTTTCCCACACTGTCACCCAGACTTTCCACCTTTGTCAATCTGATAAGTAAAATAGCATCTTCTGTTGTTTTAATTTGCCTTTAAAAAACTTATGGGTGAAATTGAACATACTTTTCCTATGCTACTTGTATTTCTGTTTCTGTGAACCACTTATTATCATTTGCCCCCTCCCCTTTTTTTACATTTTTGTTTAACAGTGATTTGAAGCATTCTTTGTATAATAAGGAAATTAGCTCTTTATCATGTGAGTTAAAGTTAGAGTCATTCAATGATTCATAATTACACAGTAAGCAGTTTTGTGTGTGTATTCCTATTCCAGACTTTTTATTAACTATATTTTTATTGTGGTAAAATATTTATAACATATCATTTGCCATGTTCCCGATTTTTAAGTTTACAATTCAGTGGCATTAATTACATTCACAATATTATGCAACCATCATCACTATTTATTTCCAAAATTTTTCATTTCCCCAAACAGAAATCTTTACCCATTAAACAATAATTCCCTACTTCCTCCTTTCTCCAGACCCCTGGTAACTTCTGATCTAGTTTCTGTCTCTATGAACTTGTCTATTCTACATATTTCATATAAGTGGAAACATAATAGTACTTGTCTTTTGTATCTGGCTTATTTCACTTAGCATAATATTTTCAAGGTTCATCCATATTGTAGCATGTATCGAACTTCATTCCTTTCGATGGCTGGATAATATTCCATTGCAGGTATAGACCGAACTTATTTATCCAGTCATCTGTTGATGGACGCTTGAGCTGTGAGTGAGGGGAGGTGCTGGAAGGGAGAGGCCTGGCCTCCACACCCTAACCCCTGCAGAGAGAGGCTCATGTCCCCAAGATGCCCAAAGAGTTCAGGCCAGGTGCTAGGGCCTGACTGGCACAGGAATTGCTAAAAAAGGAGTTGTAAACAGGGGACTTGGTGGGTGATTATGTGCACGGTGTGACTGCCTTGTGTGTCTCTCCATGCACCTGTGAGGAACAGCTCAGCTCTGAAGCTCTTCATTCCATCTGTTTACATTTGTGATGTTTCCAGAGCCTCATCTGTCAATCTTCTTAATTTCAGTGGCAGGAAATCATAACTGTAGCTGAAAATTACAGGGATTTAAGTCCCCTGACTCCTTTCATATGTAAATATGTAAAATCTATCCTATGTGTACATATACAGTATATATATATATATATATATATATTCACACACACACATTACCATTATTGCCTTTAACAAGACTGCTATTATTTCTACTCATACTATTTAATGATGTTTATATTTCCTATCTGTAATTCTAAAATAAACATGGAGAACTGCAAAACAACAACAACAAAACAGAAAAGATAGAAAAAGGAGTGTTCCACCTTTTGACTATTGTTAATAATGCTGCAGTGGACACTGTCAGACAAGTACCTGTCTGAGTGCCTGCTTTCAATCCTCTTGGGTATACACCTAGGAGTGGAATTGCTGGGTCTTATGGTAATTCTGTTTAGCTTTTTTGAGGAACTGTCAAACTGTTTTCAGCTACATCATTTTACATTTCTACCAGCAATGTTTGGGGATTTCAGTTTCCCCACATTGTTGCCAACATTTGCTGTTTTCCATTTTTCTGAGTATAGTAGGTATGATGTGCTATTTCATTGGGGTTTTGATTTGCATTTCTCTGATGACTAATGATGTTGAATACTTTTTCATGTGCATATTGGTTATTTGTATGTCTTCTCTGGAGAAGTGTCTGTTGAAGTCCTTTGCCCAATTTTTAATTGGGATGTTGTTGAGTTGTAGGAGTTCTTTATATATTTTGGATATTAAACCTGTATCAGATATATGAGTGTCAAATATTTCTCATTCTGTGGGTTGTTTTCTCACTTTCTTGATAGCATCTTTGGATGCACAAAAGTTTTTCATTTTAATGAAGTCCAATTTATCTTTTTATTCTTCTGTTGCCTGTGATTTTCATATCATATTTTTTAAAAATTGCCAAATTCAAGGTCATGCAGATTTGACTCTATATTTTCTTCTAATAGTTTTACAGTTTTAGCTCTTAAATTTAGTTTTTAATCCATTTTGAGTAGTTTTTGAATATGGTGTGGATATCCAGTTTTCCCAGCACAACATGTTGAAGAGATCATTCTTTCTTTCATTGAATGATCTTGGCACCTTTGTTGAAAATCAATTGATTATAGATGTGTGGGTTTATTTCTGGGGTATCAGTTCTATTCTACTTGTGTAAATGTCTAACCTTATGTTAGTATCACACTGCTTTGATTACTACAGATTTGTAACAAGTTTTGAAATCAGGAAAAGGATGAGTCTTCCAAATTTGTTCTTCCTTTTCAAGATTATTTTGGCTATTCTGGGTCACCTGAAATTCTGTATGATTTTTAGCATGAGTTTTTCCATTTCTGAAAAAATACTGTTAGGATTTTCCCAGTGATTTCATTGAAACTGTTTATCACTTTGGATAGTATTGCCATCTTAACAATGTTAAGTCTTGCAATCAAGGAATGTGGATGTCTTTCCATTTATTTAGGTCTTTAATTTTTTTCAGCAATGTTCTTCAGTTTTCAGTGTACAAATCTTGCACCTCCTTGGTTAAATTTATTCCTAAGTATTTTATTCTTTTTGATGCTATTTTAAGTGGAGTTCTTTTATTCTGGAATGTTTGCTGCTAATGTTTAGAAATGCAAATCATTTCATGAGTTGATTGTTCATCCTGAAACTTTGCTGAATTTGCTTCTTAGCTTTAATGGTGTTTTTGCGGATTCCCTAAGGTTTTCCAGATGTAATATCATGTCTTCTGTGAATAGAGATAGTTTTACTTCTTTCTTTTTTATTTGAATGCTTTTTATTTTCTTTCTCTTGCCTAATTTCTTTAGCTCTGTATGCTTTTATAGCATATATTTGGATATCAAAATATTTGATTTTTGCATTATGCGTGTACTCTCTTTTTCATGAAAAAATTTTGCAACCTGCTTTTATGACACACGAAATTATACAGCTGAATTTTCTTTGGCAACATATATAGATCTATCTCATTTAAAAATTGTTGGATAGTATTCTAATTATACCATACCACAGTTTATTTAACCATTCCACAAACAATGGATATTTAGGTTATTTTCAATTATTTGGAATTTATATTTTAACTTTATGCTGTCTTTTTTTCTTATGCAAAAGTTTCAAATCTTTTACGTAGTCAAATCCACTACACTTTTTTCCTTTGGTGCCTCTGGGTTTGGGGTTATGCATGGAAAGTCTTTCTTTACTATAAGACTATGTTAAAAATGTTCTTTTTTCTAGCACACTTGTTGATTTATCTTTTATGTTTAAATCTTTATACTTTTAGGAACTTATTTTGGCTTAAGGAATGTGGGAGGGATCCAGTTTCATTTTCTTCTAAATGGCTGTCTGGTTTTCCCAACATCATTCATCAAATAATCCATCAACTACGAGGTACTTATAAAAGAAATATAAAGTTCAAGTTGAAAAAGGACTAGGACATTTTTATTCCTAGGAGGGTTATGCAGACAAAGACTCATGCTCTGGAGCATGAGTCTCCTGAAAGAAGATGAAACCTACTTATCATTCAGAACTGAATTGGAGCCAGATTAAGAACAATTGCTCAGCCCAGTGTGTGAGACTATGGCTTCTAATTTGGGTTCTTTGCTCATTCCCTTTAATCCAAATATCCCTCCCTTTCTACTTTTCTCTGTGAAATCCAACTCAGTTACCACCTCAACCACAATGAAATATTTATTTGCTCTCCAAAAGTTTCTGGTTTTTCTCCTGCTTTACTTCAAACACACATATCAGGACATCCAGGAATCCTTTTTAACTGTCAGCTGAGAATAGAAACCTGAAAATGGGAGAGGGTTGACAGGAGATACCAGAGAATTGGGCTAATGCTGGAGACCAGTACATCGTATGGTATGAGGGTATAATTGGGAGAATTACGGGCATTTGTGAGTATAGGGTACTCAGTCCATGTAGAAATTAAGCCTAAAGACAAGAGTCTAAGGGCAAATCTGAGAGCAGCATTTACAAAGACTAGCCAGGAGGCAAAGAATAAAAACAAGGAAACATAGGACTTACTAATTTTTTAGTTTCCCACAATGCCTATCAGTTTCCCATGTTGGAGGACTTTAGCAAATATTTATTAATGAATGAATAAATGAATGAGTGAGGCAGTGCTGAACATAAAGTCAAACTCCAGTGTCCCTGTGATTAACAGATGATCTTGGGAAAGTCATTTAAACACTCTTACCAATTTTCTGAACTATAAAATGAAAGTAATAATATTGTGCAACCCCACCTCTGAGGATTGTCATCAGGACCAAAATAGAAATGTTGTTTAAAAATGTGTAAAGGCTTTGTCAATTGTCATCCCTCCATAAATGCTGTACCTAGGATCCTTCTTAGAGAGAGGCAGGATATACACATGTCCGTGTACAAATTTACATATTATTTCTTTTTGTTTTCTGTTTTTTCTCCTTTTAACACTCTAGTAACTTAATTTTCACTTATTTTAAAGAACAAATTCATCACTAGCTTATATAACAAAGATGCTGCAAACAGCAAATCATCACACATCCTGCTTTATGTCACCTCTGCCCACACAACTTCAGAGACTGAAGCTACAATTGTTTCTAAATACTGGAAAATCAAAATAATTACTTTATAAGTTATTGGAGGACATTTCAAATGTCACAATTCAGCACACAGAATTGTGAATTGTATTTTAAAAGAAAAATTTTACTTCTTAATCTTACTTGATTAAATGAGACATCACTGCAGAAAGCTGAAAGCCTCATCTTCTGGTTCTTTCTGGTATAAGGAAATCCTCCATGAAAATGTTAAGAACTAACCTGGCTGGATTGCAGAGCCTGGGACTTAGCATTAGAGTAGAATAAGGCAAGAGCAGAGATCAGATGAGACCAGCTCTAGAAGTACTAAGTAGTAGCCTTGATTTCCATGAAAGTTACAAAATTCATTCCTTCCTGAGTTATGATAAAAGTTTTTTTCTAAACTTTCAGGGAAATTTTGGTTCTGGTCTAAAACTTCACATATTTGGTGTCTATCCAAGGACAAACTATTTTTGGAAGTTTTAGCAAATTTGTTCTCCCACTCCCGAATCAGTCAGTGAAACCAAAATAAAATTTTTCTGTCTTCAAAAACAAGTGTGTTTTTAAAAGTCAGGCACAAGAACTCCTGGAGAACATAAACCAATAACGTGGGAGGAAGTACTGGATAATGTCTGAAATTTCATTGGTTCTGAGGACCTCTAATAGACCATTTTCACCCAAATTTGAAATGTGTGGTTGCAGTTTGTTTCTATTTGTGGTACACAGTGCTCTGAAAGACATGAACACTTATGGAACAAATAAATAGAAACTGTGGAATATTTCCAATTACTCACAATATCCTTACATTTCTTTCGGTAAAATGTTTTCTAGAAAAAGTACATAAGCCAAAAATAATTTGACACACTAAAATAACTGTTGACTTACTTTTTCTGACTGTTCATTGAAAGGGAAAATTTCAGTGACACATCTCTGGGGAGCTAAGAGAAACTTAACTACAAAGCATTATCCAAAGCCAGAATTTAGAATATGTGCATTCGTGAGGTACAGGGAAACTTACGAGAATCGTGAAAATGTCACAATTGTGAAAGAGAGTAAAGAGATCTCACTTTAAAATCAATGATAAATATTAATTATGTACCTATCATTTGCATAATACATGATACTAGATATATTAAGCTGAAAAATGTATGAAATAAAATTTGTATTTTATGGCAAGACAAGAAGAATTTAAGCATAAAAATTTTCTCTGCCTTTTGGCCTCCTATCTCCCCTCACTGTGCATTGTGTGTCTGCATTGTTCATCAAACAAACCTCTCCATTGGCAGAAATACCTGCTCAACCATAAAAAGCAACATTCTCCTAGCACCAACAAGACAACTCCTTAAAAGATAACGTTCCTTCTTAATGTTGTAAGGGGCCACAGTGACCCATGACCCACTACTCGCTTTGTATGTATACACCTGGATTGTGTAAACTGTCAGTAATATGTATGTCATTTGATGGACAACTCTCTGTCTCAAAACATTATGTAACTATGCTTTGACTTTTAATGGGTAGAATAGTTTTTGGAGCTTTCTGAGAGGCTGTTCCTGGCTTATAATCCTCACTTTGTTTCGAGTAAAATTTTCCATTTCTTTGTTAGATCAACATTAATTTTTCGTTGACAAATGGAAGTTACAGTGAATTAAGGACACATTGTGTTTTGACGTTGGAAAAAATGAGATATTATTAACACTGTAGTATCTGTGATAGGGGCTAAGCACTGTGCTTGGAACTGTATAAATGGTGACAACACTCATAGGAAAGATGGCACTTCAGACCTGAATCTTTACCAGGTGAACTGTTTAGCCGAAAGACAGGTTCTCTGCTCTCCTCTTACTCCTCATAGGTAAACAAGTACAAGAATCTTCACCAAAAATATTTTAATCATGCAAATACGAAGTGTCAGACACTTTTATAAATATAATTTCTTCATAGGGCTATGTTTATTTAACTTGTTTTGTCTATCACTAGAGCATTATGTAGACATAAGATTTTAATCATCTTTCCTGATGATGACTAAGTTTTAATTCCCCATACTTATCATATATGCGTTTGGTTCTATAAAAACACAATTTGGAGGCTGCCTTTTGGACAGAATTCCACAGAACCATATTCCTGTACCTAACCCATTGTTTCTGCTTATATTCCCTTACTATGGGTATTGATGACTTTTAGTGGCAATTATATATTTCTCTTTATTTCTAACTTTTGACCCAGACACAGTAAACATGACATAGCACCTACTCCTGCATGTCTAGGCCTACACAAATTGGTGAGGCAAAGATAAGCTTGTTCTACTTCTTCCTTCTAAATATTCACTCTTACCTTTCCATAGAGCACCCTTTTCCCCCACTCACTGTTATTCCTGGAAGTCAAGGTCTCCTACGGAAGCACACCTCTTAACCTGACAACCTCACTCCCCAACAACCCACTCCAATATAACCTCATGAAGTTCAGAATTCTATTTCTTAAGACCATTGCTCCCCCTGGTTTATACTGGGTAATCATAGATTATTTCTACCCTAAAGTATAAGCAAGTCCTTTAACCTATCAAGTACACCATCATCTTTGTCCCCTTGTAATAGGCAAGAACCTTTGTATTCTAAGTTAATCACTAAAGGGATGTTGCCTATAAGTTTAAATTATACATAATGGCCCATCTCTGGGAACCCTGCCTCCCAGGTAATGAGCATTAAGCTAAAATACCTTTGTTTAGCTCACAGGAAACATCCTGACCAGGCCCACCTGTGAATGACTGCAGGGAGGAAGAAATTAACACATTCCCCTCCAGAGGCTGATGGGAACCAGGAAGTGTTTGATTTTACTGCCTCCTCTTTTAATATAAAAGAAGCCTGAATTCTAACTCAGGCAAGATGGTTCTTTGGGACACTAGTCCACCATCTTCTTGTCTGGCTGGCTTTCCGAATAAAGTTGGTGTTCCTTGCCCCAACAACTCGTCTCTCGATTTATTGGCCTGCTGTGCAGCAAGCGGTACAATCTTGGACTTGGTAACACCTCCAATTATTTTGAAAAATGTTAACCTTTGGAAAAAAGACTTGCTGAACGATTTGAATAACAGTATTTTAGTGTGTTATTAAAACAGTGACTATGTATGTTAATAATACTTCAACAAACTTGAATTAGACAAAAATGTGACTAATATTTGCTGGGTGCTTTGTAGAGACCACCCTGTACAAGAGCATTACATGCATATTTCGTTTAGTCAAATAGCTCCCTGAAATTAGAAATAGTAACAGTTCCATTTTTACAAATGAGGAAACTGAGCCCTAGAGAACTTAAAGATCACTCCCTTAGTAAGATGCAGAATTCAAACCTCCATGACTAATTCCAGAACCCTGGCTTACAGTTTACTATACCTGTTAAAATACATGTCAACATAACTAAATGTAGTGTGTGAACCTTGATTGGATCCTAGATGATGGAAATAAAAGCAGCAAAAAAGACATTTGGGGGACAATTTGGAAATTTTTTGCAAATATGGAATTACTATTAGTTTTCTTAAGTGTAATAATATAATTGTAGTTAGGTAGGAAAATGTCCTTATTTTTAGCAATGAAGTATTTAGGAATGAAGTTTCATTATGTCCTCAACCTACTTTCAAATGCTTCAGTTAAAAAATGTGTGACACACACACAAGCATGCACCCTCACACAGAGCAACTAACTGTTGGCATAATGTTAACCGCTGTTGAATCAATGTGAAGGGTACCTGGATGTTCACTGTACTAGTCTTTCAACATTTCCCTAGGTTTGAAATTTTTTTAAATAATATGTTGGGGGAAATACACATTTAGACAAGCCTCTTAAGAAATAATTCATAGAATCTCAGGAAATTTTAAAGATTTAAAATTTTCATGAGATTTTAAAGATCAAGTGGAGTCTTACACCATCTTTTTCTTTGCTGCTACTTAAATGATTTTATTTCACCAACGGTATAAACAAGATTACACCATACACAATGTACAAATAAGCATTAAAAAATATGAAAGTGTATGTATTGTAGTATCAGCATAGGGACTGGTATTAACAGAAAATTTTACTTTCCTTACAGTTTTACAACGATCGTGTATTTTCAGAAAAATGTCATAAAATTTTCTTTTTCAATTCCACTTAAAAAAAAGAAAGAGAGAGAGAGAAAGCCCTAAAAATTCCTTATTGCCTCCTTCTGTGCACGGAGCTGTGCTGCAAACAATAATTAAGCACGACCGAGAAAAGTTAATGTTTTACAAAGAAGCAAGTGGCGGCCGAAAACAGTTCGATTCTTGGATTTGGAATGCATCCTTTGGTGCCCAAATCTCCGGCCAACCTAGAACGCGAACGCAGGTTACGGGATCCCCAGGCACAGCAGCGTTCCCAGAGGCAGCGGCGGCCGGAGGCTGGTTTTCAGGGAGTATAACGTCCCCCTCCTCCTCGGCCATTCCGGATCTAGGTGTCGGGGCATCTGCCAATAGTAAGCGAGAGGCGAGGCCAGTCCATCCTGCCCCCTCTGCCAATCGGGAGCGAGGGGGCGGGACCGGGAAGGCCTGCCGCTGGCCGTGGAGCCCTGGAGCTAGGAAGAGGGGTCCGCCCTCTGCGCCTCGGCTAATTGAAAGCGAGGGGCGGGTCCCGGGGTGGGTCCCGGAAGGCGGTGCCAGGCGCAGGTGCGAAGGCTGGGCGGTAGGGCTGCGGCCTCCGCCGGCGGGCAGTATGGAGGACGTGAGTTCGCGGATGCTGGTGGCGAGCGACAGGCCCGGAGCCCACTCTTCCGGTGCTGGGCGCGCTGGGCGGAGACGGGGGTGGGGGCAGCCCTGGCCGGAGGGGCGCCTCCTGCGCGGGGCTGCCCGGGCGCGGGGTTATGGGAGGAGGCACCGGGGTGGCGTCGGGGTCCGGGGCAGCGTCGGGGTCCACGCCGGCCCCGGGCTTATTTTCCTGGCGGAAGGCCGGGCGGGCGCCAGCCCGGTGCGGGCGCGTGTCGAGTCCCGGAACTGGGGCGGCCCGAGGTGCGCGCGGGGCCCCGGGCGCGGGGTCGCTCGGACGCCCTGGCGCAGGGGCGAGTCCCCGTCCTCTTGGGTCCCGGCCTTGGCCCTGAGGGCTGTGACTTGGAGCGGCTGCGGCAGACCTGTCGTTATCATCACCCGAAAACCTACATTGGAGAAAAACAATGTCGTGATGTTTTGAATCGAGGCATGGTAGGAGTGAAGGGATTTTTAAATCTCTTTACTTAGATGGATCCAAACCAGATTATTTAAAAACCAGTGCACTAGTTACAGTGTATATAGTGTACAGAGTGAAGAGTAATTGCAAAAATCTTTGCTTAAATGTATTAAAACATTTTTAGGAAAAGAATGTATTTGTGCCCAGAATTAACTGGGTTACCCATTGGCACAAAATTCTTGCTCTTGAAAAACGCAAAGTTGATAGTTATATTAAAGCACTGATTTGAGTTAATAGATTAATAGGAATATTACTGTGATCCTACCACTGAATGAGGTGCATCAGGCAAGACACATGAAACAAAGTTCCAGCCCTACACAAGACCTTAGATTCTTGTGCAAATAGTGACTATAGTTCAATTATCTTGACTAAATAAAGACCGAACAATTTCTAATGATAAGACTAAAAAATTCTATTTTTTTTTTCAGTTGAGAACATGGAAAGCTAACTGTAACACCTGGAAGTAGATTTGAGACTCATATATATTTAAAGAAAAACTGATTGTTTCTAAATCTTTTAAGAGTGAGATTCATGAACTGACAATGTGTGGAGAAAATGAGTAAGAGGAAAATTAGAGACACATCAAAATGTGTGCAGTAAATGCTTCTTGGTTGGTGCTAAGCTGCCCCAGGGTTCTTGGGTCTGTAGCTTTTAGCGTTAGGCTTAGTACAACCCTAGAAATTTGTTTCACCAAACAGTTGGAGAGTAATGTTTCACCAATAGCTACATAGCTTTAGATCTGAGCAAGTCGCCTGCTTTTGGTATTTTGTGGGTATGGTTTCTACCACTCAGTAGTAAGCTAAAAACTGTGTGCCATGTCTTAGGCCCAGACACCTAAATGAGTTAAAAGAGGCAAAGGCTTTTTAGTTAACGATTCTTTGTTTGCCAGTGGGTGAACCAATTGTGGCTACTTTAAGGAAGAAAGGGATTTATTTGAAAGGATATAGGGTAGATGAACACCTAGGCCTCTGAAAGGATCCAAACAAGGGCAGCTCAAAGGATCCAGAGACAGGGGTCCTTTCAGAATCTGTCCTGGGATGGATCGCCTCAACCATGGACTCCGTTTGCTTTGCTGCTCTGAGAGAGAGTTGGATTGGCCCAGCCCTTTTTGGTTCCATGACCACCCCAGGACAGAGGGTGAAGAGCATAAAAGGATGTTCCCCTTGAGACTTAATGCAGAGGTAGACATTGGGTCCCCAAAGGAAGTAGCTATTGTCACAAAAGAAGAGGGAGGAGATGGTGTGGAAAAAACAACAGCTATCTTCACTTGCAGATGGTGAGTTCCAGAGGGTGCTGTTTGTATGGTTTTCCCACATTTCTTATAGGCTCCAAAGGGCAGTGCATTTGATGTAGTCACCAAATACACTGTATTTCATGAACATTGAATAAGTGACATAGAAACCATATTGTCCCCAGCCCCTTCAGTGTAGTCAGGGAAAACAAAAGGCATACACATAAAGGAAACAATACAAGGCAGCATAAGAAAGATTCCAAATTAATATTATGGGCAGTAATTTATTAGGAGCTTTAAAGTAGAAAGAAAACACTTGGCAGGACAAGTTTTATAGAGAATGTAAGTTTTGGTTGGACTTCGAAAGATGAGTTGGATTCTGAAAAAGATAAGAAAGGGTATTTGTGGGGTATTCCAGAAAGCTCATGCAGGCTAGAGGAGAAGGTGCATGAAAGGGAACGAGTGGGAGATAAAGTAGACTATTGTCTTACAGTCAGGGTTTCAATGCTACCTTTTAAAAAGTTCCCAGATCCCAACTGTTCAAGAAGTTGGGCCGTCTTTCATTCACTCAACACACATATTGAGTACCTGCTGTGTATCAGGTACTAAAGGTACAAAGAACGTAGTATAATGTAGAGTCCTGCCCTTGTGAAGCACACCTTATTTGAACCACTTTGATACCTTGTCCTTCCTTCTGCCTGAAAGAACCAAAAACCTGTATATAATATATGAAAAAACAGGCGCAGCCGCCACCGGAAGTGGACTTCGCCTGCCAAGATCGGTTTCACGGGGAAGGTTATCAGGAAGGCTATGAAGAAGGAAGTAGTTTGGGTATGATTGAAGGGAGACAGTATGGCACGTTGCATGGAGCTAGAATCGGATCTGAGATCGGGTGCTACCAGGATTTTGCTTTTGCTTGGAGATGTCTCCTGCACGGCTACGCCACTGAGAAAGACAGCAAAAAGATGAAGGTCTTAGAATCGTTGATTGGAATGATTCAGAAATTCTCTTATGATGACCCTACTTATGATGAAAACTTAGAATTAGAGGGAAATTTAAGCAGCTTTGTTCATGACTAAACGTCCAGCCTGACTTTAAAACTAGTGCAGAAGGTTCCAGACTTTCATTTTGAGGATGACAGACGCACAAAGACAAAACATCAGGGAACAGATGTTCGCTTGTCAAGTGTTTAAAAATGTGATTAAAGGCAAAACAATGATGGGGGATTCATTGTTTTGCAGGGAGGGTTCCAGCTTGGCCGGTGAAAGGGCTTCCTTCTCCCGAGGGCTTCCTTCCCCCGAGATCTGCCAGGTAGCCTCGGTGCCCCCCACGGTGCCCCTCCACACAGGCCCGCCCTTTGTTGGGCCCTGTCTGCTCTGCAGCGTGAACGCGGCCCTGGCAGAGCCCTCACCAGTCTGATTTTCTCTGGTCCAGGGTCCAGGCCCCTGGCTCATAGGTTCTTGTCACCTGGCAGGCCTGGCTGGATCTAGACTCAGGTTGGCCCTGGATAGGATAAACCTCCCCTTTACCCCCCCGGGCTTTGGTCAGCTCTCAGAGGGACAGTTTTTTTTTAAATGAGAGCCACAGGGTTGACACGAAGCAGGTTAATGGGAAGGAGTGATGCGTACTGTGACATTTATTGACCCTTGAGATGTGCCAGTGCTGTGACCTGCTTCTCATGTTTTATTTAGTCCCTTCAAAAGCCCATGAGGTAGGCGTTATTCCCATTTTATAGACAAGGAAACTGAGACCAGCCCAAGAAACTGCCTGGTCCAAGGGCAGTGGACGGCAGAGCTGGGACTCCAGCCCTGTCTCCTGCTGCCTGCTCTGGAATGCGTAGTCGCACCCACAGTCTCGGGGTCCCTGCTTGCAAGTCCCCGCTATGCCCCGTGGAGCCCTGGGGCATCTCATGTGGCCATGGACGTGGGCGTCTGGCTGAGAGGAGGAGAGGCCAGCCCTGTCCCCAGGGAGCCAGGACTTGCTCTTCCTCTGTCCCCGGGTGGGTGGGGCTCTGCAGCATCAGAAATGGTCAAGGGGTGGAGACTTTAAGGTCACTGTTGTATGTGCAGAAACTTTGGAGCCTTACTGCAGCCTTCCTTCTAGTGTGAGTTGTTCTGTCTTCTGCCCGGACTTAAAAGGCATCATCTAGATGTACATGGTTCGTGGCCTCAGGTGCGCCTTTGTCACAGACACCAGCAGTCTCTGGCTGGTGCGATGGAGGGGCTTTTGTTGTCGTTTTCCTGGGTGATTTTTTGTGCTTCCTAAGCTATCTGTTTGGATGATGTATTATTTTTATAATTGGAGAAAAAAATAAAGAGTATATTTTAAAGCAAAAAAAAAAACCCCAAAATGAAACAAAACAAAAAAATATATGAAAAAATACTTGTTGAGATCACAGACATCAGGTGATGAAGGACAGTGATCTTGGAGAGATGGGAAGCAAATGACGTGAGCCATATGATTGCCCCAGCTCACTGCCTTGAGAGTTTTCGGGGTGGGCAGAGGAAGGGGAACCAAGTGGGGCTTCAGTAGACCCCGAGTTGAGGAGATGGAGCTGAATCTGGGGATACCGAAGCAGCTGGAGTTCACAAGACAGAGAACCCAGAAAGGAGAGCGCTGTGCAGAGGGAGAGCTCGGAAGAGGTGCAGAGTCCCCTCAGGTATTCAGCTGAGTCCTGTTCTTCGTGCCTCTGAGGAAACTCCCTGAGGACTGGGGAAAAAAACACTCAGAAAGACCAGAGGGAGCAGTACTGTCATGCAGGGCCAGGAGTAGTGCCTGTTCTTCCAGCCAGACTGGAAACCTCATAATCACAGGGTATTAGGTTTTCAGAAAGGTCTTGCATCACTTGTGGGGAATAATTAGCACTAGACCAAACATGGTATGGTCCCACCTAAGAAAGCACCTTAAAAGAAAGACCAAAAAGATCAAACTGTTTCAAGTGACTTAACTGAATCCCAGAACAAAGCTCAGTAATATAGGAATACAAAAATGTCCAGCACCCAAAGAGATAAATTTTGCAATGTCTGGCATCCAGTCCAGAATTACCAGGCACTGCTAATTATGTGATTTAGCGGAGGTGTTAGGTAATGCTATGGTGGTAATCATTTTGCAATATATAACTGTATCAAATCAACTCATGGTATGCAAACTTACACAATGTGACATGTTAATTATATTTCAATAAAGTGGAAAAAATGGTCAAGCATGCAAAGAGGCAGGGAAATATGACATAATGAGTCAATTAAAACTGATTCAAAAATGACATGCTAGAAATAGCAAACAAGGACATTTAAAAAAATTATTATAACTGTTTTCTATATGTTCCAAAGGTTAAAAAGACACATGGGAGATATAAAACAAACCCACTCAAACTTGCAGAAATAAAAACTACAATGTCAGATGAAAAAGGAACAGCATTGAGGCATCAGAGAAGGCAGCATTTTTGCTAAGACAGACACTTGACAGGTGGGGAGGGATGAAGAGGCACAGAGACTGGAAGGATGGCCTGGAGAGGTTCATGGACATTAGTTAAGGGAAGAGCCGTAGAGGTGGGACAGCCTCTAACTGAGAAAGCTAGAAACAGAGGAGTCTTGAAGAGATTAGAAATCATCAGAATTGCTCCATGAGTTATGGCAAACTAAACAGGAAGCTATCTAGGCATTGAATAAAAAAAATTGCAGCAGCATTGAATGCCTGGGAGTGGAAATTGAGAAGCCCATTCCAGATCTGATCATTTCCCAGATTGCTGTATTATCTTTTTAATCCTGGTGCACAGCAGCCTGCCCTTACACCATTGGTCCCCCTCTCTACCCCTTCCAAAGTGAAGAGCCCATATCCTCTGTCTCCAAATCCAATTCTCAGGCTTCCCCTTTTCCCACTAAATTTTCATTTCCCTCTTGTTCTAGTGCAATTATCTAACCTAAATTTTTTGCATCATTTGTGCTATTCATTTGCTAATTTATTATGTACTGCCCCATAATATGCCACACACTGTATTCTATTTTGCATTCTTATATTGTTCAATCCTGCATGCCTTTATCCTAACCTCCCCGATGAAAATGTCATCTCCTTTTGAATAGGGACTGTGTCTTACATTCTTTTATCTCAGGAACAGTTTTCAGTAAGGCTCTGAGACTGAGAGATTGTTTTATGCACCAGATACCTAAGATGCTGTTCCTGTCAAGACCCTAACTTTAAACATGACTAACAAGATTTTGAGGTTGCAGCTCAGCCTTTGCTGGCTACTTCAGTGACATGGCAACTAGTTGTTTTCATTGAGAATCTGGTATCTACAAACTGAAATCTCGAGGGTCTATCAGGGTAATCTGTTTCTATTAACACTCTAACATATTTCTCTCATGATTGAAAGTTTGTTTAAGACCTCTTAGTAATGCCTCAACCAGCTTTCCAAAATTTTGTGGAACACCGAGATATAGTTTAAGAATTGCAATCATATGTAATTTTTATCAATAATATAAATAATGTTGGGGACTACCCTGGTGGTCCAGTTGTTAAAACTGCGCTTCCCACTGCAGAGGTCACGGGTTTGATCCCTGGTAAGGGAACTAAGATCCCACATGCTGCACGGCACAGCCAGAAATGTAAATATATGTGTGTGTGTGTGTGTGTGTGTGTGTGTGTGTGTGTAATGTTAAATAAATCAATATCTAAGTTTTGAGGGCTTGAAGAAAATTATTTGAAATTAATGAGATTAATAATTGATAATTAATGAGATTATTTATACATAATCTCATTTTGACTTACCTCATTTTGAGATAAAGAATTAAGATTTCTTCTACTTGTTTTAATAATTGTTTTTACCAGTTTACAGTAGTCATCAAGAAGTTTATGGTATTTTTTCAAAATTACCTTTAGGTAGGGAGTGTGTTTTCTTGCCTATAATTTGTGTAATGAATTTTAAAGCTTTATAGTTTAGTAGATTTGTCTTGGAAACATAATCCAGAGAGTGGTGATTATAGCTTGCTTTTTTCTGCACCTCAGGGTTCCTTGGATCTCATCCAAAGTATTGAAGATGATCCCCTTCTGGACACCCAGCATCTCCCACATCACTCATTACACGCTCATTTTAGGCCCAGATTCCAGGCTCTTCCTACAGTCATCATTGCAAATCTTCTCTTGTTGATACATGTAAGTTGACTGGGAGAAAGTGATCCATCCAAAGGCAATGTTTTTCAAAAATTTATAACCTCTTCAGAGGGCAGTTTGGCTATATCTATTAACATTTAAAGTGTGCATACATTTTTACTCATATCTCTACTTCAAATAATTTATTGTAGACATATTTGCACACATGTAAGGATATCGTTTATGATACCAATGTTGTCTGTAATATGAGGAAACTACAATCTGCCACCATCCAGAAGATGCTTTGTATGTCCTGTCCATATGAAGGAATGCTTATACAATATTAAAAGAGAAACTTAGAAGAGAAACTTGGGGTGGATGTGTACCCTTCACGGTTCATTGTTGAATGGAAAAAAATGAGGTTTACAGTGGTGTGTACAGAATGTTCCTGTTTGTACATTTTAAAAGGGTGTTGAGAGAAGTGTGTATATGGGTGATGTTGTGACTTATAAGAAATATATTTGGTCGTTCAGATGATCAAAATATAGTTCTCATATGTCTTTGGTCTTCATCCATGGTTTCTGGCTCATAGCTCCCAAAACTCTTGGAATTTCCTGAGTGATAAGAGCAATGGAAGCATCTTTTGTTATAATTTTTGGTCTTTTGTCCTCAGTCCCTAAAATCGCTTCAAAGTCATAAAGGTGAAATGGGTGTCTTGATATTCATAACAACCCCTTTCCACCACTGCTGTATTTATGTTGGTGAGGTGACTCTGGAAAGCACCTAAGGATGGGGGCTTTTGCCAGGGGAACCAAGCAGGAACAAAGGGTTGGAACTTTCAGTCCCACGCCCTGGCCTCTGGGGATGGGAAAGGGGCTGGAAGTTAAATCATCCACCAATGGCCAATGATTTAATCAACCAGGCCTATGTAATGAAGCCTCCATAAAGACCCAAAAGGAGGGGGTTCAGAGAGCTTCCAGGTTGGTGAGCTAGAACACTTGTTATGAACCGCTGCCAGGCCCCCAGACTCCACCAGGATAGAAGCTCCTTTGTTTGGGAACTGGCAGGAAGTATGTCTTCATCGGGCTATTGATTTGTATCTTTTAATATCCTTTGTAATAAATTGGTAATGTGGTGAGTAAACAGGTTTCCTGAGTTCTGTGAGCCAGTCTGGCAAACTAATTGAACCCAAGAAGGAGTTGATGGGAACCTCTGATTTATAGCCTGTCAGTCAGAAGTGCAGGTAACAACCTGGATTTGCAAGTGGTATCTAAAGTCCAAGGAGGGGGGTGTGGGAACCTCTGATTTGTAGCCAGTGGGTAAGAAGCACTGGTGACAACTTGGACTTGCAGTTAGCATCTGAAGTGAGGGCAGTCTTGTGGGACTGAGCCTTCAACCCCTGGGATCTGATGCTCTCTCCAGGTAGTGTCAGAATTGAGTTGAGCTGTCTTCTTCAAGACACCCATTTCACCAGTTGAGCTCCCAGTTGGTGTCAGAGATTTGCCGCCCCCCTCCGCCGTCCCCTCCCCCCCACAAACACATTGGAATTGGTACTGGAAACTTTTAACATTTATTCCTGTATTCTGTAATAGAATATTTCCAGAAGCATTCGCAAGACCCTTTTTTAAATTTATTTTTTATTTTTATTTTTATTTACTTATTTATTTTTTGCGGTAAGCGGGCCTCTCACTGTTGCGGCCTCTCCCGTTGCGGAGCACAGGCTCCGGACGCGCAGACTCAGAGGCCATGGCTCACGGGCGCAGCCGCTCCACGGCATGTAGGATCCCCCCGGACCGGGGCACGAACACGTGTCCCCTTCATCGGCAGGCGGACTCCCAACCACTGCGCCACCAGGGAAGCCCTACAAGACCCTTTTAATGCTAGTTGCACTGAGCGCCTCAATGGAAGGGACACCTAATATATTTTAATGTTTACTTTTTGTACTATTTGAATTTTTTTTATCATATGCATGTATTACTTTTTAAGTTATAAAAACAAATAAATCTACATATGTTGACATGGAAATTTATCTATTTATTTACACCTAGGAAATAGTGTTAAGCAGAGAAATCAGTGTACTGTTGCCCCATGTTTTATATGATAAAATTACAAATGTCTGGGGATTTTTAAAAATGTGTGTTGCAACCACTAGATAAATAAATCCTGGAGATCTAATGCATAGCATAGTGATTATAGTCAACACTAATATTATAAATTTCAAAGTTGCTAGGAGACTAGATATCTTAATTGCTCTCACCACAAAAAAGAAATGGTAATTATGTGACATGATACAAGTGTTGGCTAAAGCTATGGTGGCCATCATTTTGCAATATACGAATGTTTCAAATCAACACATTGCACACCTTAAACTTATACAGTGTTATGTCAATTATATCCCTCAATAAAAATAAATAAAGTTCAACGTCATAAAAACAAAACAAGACACATGTATGAATGGTCTTGTAGGCTTACTGGGGGCTCTGCTCCAAGTCTGTTAATTATTTCCTCATTTTGGTTACTGCAGTCTCAAACACTAGGGGCTGTAGTTGTTCTTTGCGGCAATGTGAAAGATCAAAAGAAGGCAGATTCTCGCCACTCCTTGGGTGTTCATTAGGGGGTGGATGTGGTTGAGGACTGGCCCAGGTGCTGCTCCAGTGAGTTGCACTGTGGAAGACTTGCGCTCAGAACTGAGTGCATTGAGGACAGAGGTGCACCTGTTTTCCTCATGTAGATCTAGTAAGTGGCCTGATTCTGCCATGGCTTCCTGATCCCCAAATAGCAGCTGAAGCGCTTCTTTCCTTGTGCCTCTTTGTATTGATACAATTTATAAATTATATAATTATAAATTATATAAAGAGTATAACATACTCTTTATGTATGTACAGTACACACACACACCACTTAAAAAAAACTTTTTATGTTAAATTGCCTGCCTTTGATACTGTGGGATTGATTGCCCTAATTTTAGGACTAAGAAAATCTTATGTTAAAGAACAAGAAAACCTAATGTCCTTATATACTACTTTGTATAAAATGGATCAGTTGGGTTCAATGTACAGTATGTTACAGTAGAGGGAATATGTTGACTTTTCCACTTTTACTTTATGAGGATGTGCATCTTGAGCTGCTATAGCAAATATTACTGCTCTTGACAAACCACATAAATTTTAAATAGATTTATTACATGCTAAGATTGGCTGCTATTGGATGCTTGGTGATGGATGTTAATGACAGCATTTAAAATTTTCTTTGATTTTTTTTAAAAATTATAGAATAATACTGCCTTATGGTTAACAAGTAAAACATTACCAGAGTATACAAAGATATAATCTTCCCTTTTCTCTGCTTCACCCCTTCTCCCTGAGTTAATAAATGGGGTCAGTTCACTGTATCTCTTTCAGTGTCTTTTGTTAAGTTCATACAAATGTATACAAAAAGATTACCACGTTATAAAAGGATGTCCCCCATTTCCAGAAAAGAAAAGATTGGATAATATGGTATTTATTACTCAACAGCAGTGTTCCTCAAACTTGAGCATGCACCAGATACCCTGGCAGGCTTATTACACTACAGGCTGCTCGCCACATGCCCAGAGATTTTGATTTGGGGCCTGAAAATTTACATTTCTAACTGGTCTGGAGATCACACTTTGAACTACTACTTTACACCTTACTTTCTTTAATCTTAACATATCATAGGTATCCACCCAAACTAATACATAGAGCTTTAGTTAATTCTTTTTTTTTTTTTTGTCTGTGTTGGGTCTTTGTTGCTGCACTTGGGCTTTCTCTAGTTGTGACGAGAGCGGGGGCTACTCTTCATTGTGGTGCACGGGCTTCTCATTGCAGTGGCTTCTTTTGTTGTTGAGCACGGGCTCTAGGCATGTGGGTTTCAGTAGTTGTGACACCAGGGCTCAGTAGTTGTGGCTCGTGGGCTCTAGAGCACAGGCTCAGTAGTTGTGGCACCCAGGCTTAGTTGCTCCATAGCATGTGGGATCTTCCCAGACCAGGGATTGAACCCATGTCCCCTGCATTGGCAGGAGGATTCTTAACCACTGTGCCACCAGGGAAGTTGCCTAGTTAATTCTTTTATAGCTGAATAACATTCTATTATGTGAGTGGGTATACCTTAATTTATTCAAATATTCTGCTATGGATGCATACATATACTTGGGCAATTTACAGTTTTTTTCAAATACAGAGAACACTGCAGTAAATATATGTGTCCATATATCCTAGGTACTGTGCTTTTACTTCTGAGTGATAGGGTCCTAAGGTAGGATTTCTGGGTCAAGATATTTCCAAATTATTTTTCAGCAGCACTTCCCAGACCAGTCGGCATATTATGAGACTGTCTGTTTGCCCATATGTTGACATCAATCTTTTAAATTTTTGTCAATCTAATTGGATAGTTATTCTTGTTCTCTTAAAACTGAAGCTAGAAATAAACTTTTTTAATTCATGATTTTTATTATTTAGTTTTGAGGTGCTAAATTAACTGTTTTTACTCTTTTTAATAAAAGAGAAGTGGGCAGGAAATTGAATTTAACATTAAGTACTCATCTTTATTAGATGGGATTTGGGGTGATTTTATCTGCTTCCCAAATTTTCTGCAAATTTTTCTCCAGATTATCTGTTTAAAAAGTTTGTAAAAATGGCAAAAAAGAAAGTATTTTTAAACTCATAAAAGTAGGATACTGAAAGTCATAGGTATAAGAATATGTGCTGGGGATGGTCATTATTGTTTCTTAAATCCAAATATTGAATATTAATTCTACTGTTTTCCTTTCCACCAGATTGTGTTTGTTATTTTAGCATTTTTAACAGGTGTGCTTTGTTCTTACCCCAATCCAATTGAGGACAAGTGCCCAGGAAACTATACCAACCCATTGAAAGTTCAGACAGTCATAATCCTCGGAAAAGTTATTTTGTGGATTCTGCATTTCCTCCTTGAACGATACATCCAGTATCACCACAGCAAAGTAAGAAACCGAGGCTATAACAAGATCTACCGGTCAACAAGGCATCTTAAAAGCCTTGCGCTGATGATACACTCCACTGGTAAGCCCAGTTGTCTCACTCAGCTATTCGGCGGCTTGCTTGAGTGTAATAAATGACAGCAGAAAGAAAATGTTAAGTTTGATTTTATAATCAAATACATGCTCTCATTTTTGTGAGAGTGACGTGGCCACTAAAATTAGGATCACCTTAATGTCTTGAAGTTTTTCTTATATTTCCCTTGGAAATCTGTATTTGTTATGTAAGGGAGGAAAAATATTCCCTCTGCCCTTCTAGGTTCTTGCCTGAGATTCCACCAATAAAGGACAGATTAACAGGAGAAAAACGAATAGAAGTTTAATAACATTATACCTCCTGTATACATGGGAGAGACCCAGGAAAGCAGAGTAACTCCACAATGGCCTAAGCCACCCTCTCAAATAATATCTCCAGCTAAAGACCAAAGAAGATGGGGAGGGTTGTGGGAGGGGCGATAGTTCTGGGAGGTGACCAGGAAAAGCACAGTAAACAAGGGTAAGTTTGTTATGCTTGCCTTCTGCATTGATTAGAGTTGCTAGAGATTTAGAGTCATCCTGGTACAGAGAGGGATATAACCTTACAAATGGAGATTTCCCTTATAATTGTAAATGTCTCTTATAAAAGGTAATTCCTACTTGGTTTTCAGAGCTTCATCTGTGTCTGCTGTTTCTTAAAAATAATCAGCTTAAAATAATCCTTAAGACAAAGGAGGCATATTTTGGGGTAGCATTTTCTGTCCCCTTCATTATGAGCAAGTTACCCCTGTGTGAAATGTGGACTTTTTCCGCCTTTTGATACTAGCAGACTTACTCATCGCAAGGAGATATACAGCTGACGCTAGTTGATACTTGTAGGATGAGGGGATTGTTTTATTTTAAATGAAGCTCAGTGCTTTTCCCACAGTAAGAGAAAGACTGTTATATAATAAGATGTATTACTAAAGCAGAAAACCTGGAAAACAATTTATGAAGGCAAGGTCAGAAAGTCCATCCAGGATGCAGACAATTTAAAGGCTTAATGGAATTAAATTGAACTTCTTTAGGTATTTTTGCCTAATTGTCAAGGTTTCTACCTTTTCTAAAAAGCCCTCTTTTTCAATTTGAGTCCAGAATAAATGTTTGAACATTTTGAAACCAAATTAGAAATTAATTTTTCCCCAGAAAAACAGCTCTACAGAATTTAATGTTTTTCCTGTGTTCTGGTAGTGCATTTTCTTAAAGGGCAGGCTCTGAGTTCATCTGCTCAGCGAGGCTGTCAATGGGAGCAGGAGGGCCCAGCAGTTGCAGAGAAAGAAGCGTTGTATTGGAGTGGCTGGTCTTGAAGCACCTCCGAGGGGCGGCCTTTACTGCCCCCTGAGGAAGAGTGCGGTTTCTACTTCTACTGCTGATTGCAGTACTTGTTTTTGGCCAGGAGATGTCCCTATAATCTTTGCGCCTCTGACAAAGAGAAAAGCAGAAACCTGTTTGTATACTGACCAAAATAATGTTCAGTTTCTCCACTGATGGTCTGGAAATAGTATTTTTGAGGCCCACCAAGAGATTGTCTAATCTTTGCCTTTCCTCTGACTTTCAAATTATTGCTACACATGTGACCCTTAATCACAGTCTGTTTCTAAACAATTGGACCCTCAGTTTAATCACAGGCGGCATCACTTTTAAGTTACTCATATAAGGACCCAGAAAATCCAGGAGAATTGGGGCAGGTGTTTACTTTGTTTCTATTTTCTTTAAATATTTTTTTTTTCTTATTTGAAGAAAAAGAAGGTAAATCTATGAGGGTATAGAACTTCCAGCTAATCCGAAGGGTGTAACCATTCTTTTTTTTTTGCCTGTGATAGTATTGCTGGGTATTGTCTGGCTTCATCCTGATGCTTGTTGTTCTCTGCAGAGAGAAAAATAAATTGATTTTACTTTAGTTTGTGGAGATGGGAGAAGGGCTTTTCTTTCCTTCCAAATAAGTTGAAAATATTTATCTGATTTATCTGTTCTCCTTCCTTAGATCGAAATACATCCTGAACTCTATCAAATGTTATTAGCTGCATAGCAAGTTGCATATTTGTTCTTTTCATTGAAGCGAAAACTTGACCCTTGGAGACATGGTGCTGGGCAGGGTGTTCTCATGATGTCCACAGTACTTATCATTCAGGGGAATGTCTTACTTCTGCAGTCTCTGCTGCCAGCCTGCAAGTTCACCCTGTGACCTGCCACACTGCTGACACAGGCCTTGCTCAGGGCATCAGAAATCCTCTGGAAACTGTGTGTTCACTTTCCCTGCAGAGGTTTTTCCCTAGTTTTTTCCTCTCCCTAAAGCTGTAAAGTTATATTTGTCTTGTACACAAAACTAATTCATAAATTGAGCTATTGGTCAACATGCTAAGACACTATGACATTTGTGAGTGTAAGAGGAGGGCGTAGGGATTTGTGCTGGACCACTGCTTTGTGTAGAGGGACTTCTGATAGGTTATTTAAACAGGGTTCTTTGGCTCACAGTCATCCCTTTGTACCAAGAAGCAGAAGGTAAATCAAATGAGCATCTCCCCAGCCTTGATCAGACTTGGATAAATATGTTAGTTTTAGGAAATTCTAAGGTAAAACATTACAGGAATGACTTCTGCCCCTAAACTTTTCTTTGACAGTCTTCAGACTGTAAGTGCAGAATGAGGTTAAAATGGTCTTCAAAAATAAATAATGGATATGCTGAGCAGGGGGGAAACAGCTCATATTTATTGTCACCCCATTTTTCAGACGAGGAGTGGAGGTGTTAGGTCATCTGTCCAAGGGCAGCAGCGTGTCCCCGTTTTTTTTCTGGATACTCGCTGCGTCCTTTACTGTGCTGCATGACCAGAAGGGGCCACCGGGTCCTCGTAGAAACTCACTCCTTGAGTTTTAAAAAAGTCCAGATTCTTACGTATTTGTGTCATGGGGCATCATTTGCTCTTAGCCGTGTTACATTTGATTTCCATCCTCTACCTTCCTTCGTCGCCGCGTAGCTGGGTGGGTGCCCGCGCCCTCGCGGTACTCCTGCGGGGGCTGCGCTGGGGGCAGCGGCGCGGGCTCCGGGACTCCGTCCAGCCCACGCACGCACGCACGCTGCGTCTCCTCCCCGCAGGCAACACGGCGCTACTCTTCCTGCTCTGCCTGCAGCACTCCTTCCCCGAGCCCAGCGCGCTGTACCTGGACCTCATTCTGGCCACCCTGGCCGTGGAGCTGGTCTGTTCCCTGACGTGCCTGCTCGTGTACACAGGTGAGAATGACAAGGAGCCTGTTCTTATAGAAAGGCCTTTCATTGCTGGTCGCATCCCCACCTGAAGCCCAGCCCATTACCTTCCTGGCGGGAAACCTTTTCTACGTGGCCGTTACCCTATTGAGCACCCATACCTCATTGCTGACCACATCCAGACTTCTGTAATTTCAAACCACCAGGAACATACCGGTGAGTCGCATTTCTAAAGTTGTGTCATCAATAAATTCTTATCAACTAGAATGAAGGCTTTCCATTAAAAAAACAAAGAAAATGAAAAAATAAGATCTACAAACTTTTGCATCCTCAAAAGCAACTGAGATGTAACTCTGGCTTTAAATTAAAATATAGCTAAATATAGGACTTCCCTGGCTGTCCAGTGGTTAAGACTCTGTGCTTCCACTAAAGGGGGCATGGGTTCAGTCCGTGGTAGGGGTAAGATCCCACATGCTGTGCGGCAAAATAAAAGTAAAATAAAATAAGTAAATAAGTTAATACATGCAAAACTGCATTTAGCCCAAACTTGATTTTGATAAACCATTTAAGAACCCACTTCTTTCTAAATTTAGAACTGTCTGAGGATTGTTCTGTCTGGCTGTCTCTCAAAACTCTCAGTGGTAAAATTAAATAAGCTTCAAACATGTTAACATGAAAAATAGATGGAAGGATACCTGAAGAGAAAAAACTCCATGCCCGGAAGAAACAAGATTTCATTCCTGCTGCAGTACTGACATGCACTAAAATCTGTAATAGCAGCTAATTTGGTGGCATTGAGCAACAGTTGTTTTGTGACAATAAAATACCTTATCTGTCCATTTTGAAAGAGATAATTTCTTCAGTTATGAAGGAAAAGTCACATGGGCCAAAGCTTGTGTTTCATTTTACTGTTTTGTACCTCTTCTTAAGCCTTCTAGGGCAAATGTTGACTTTGTTCAGTGTATCGCAAAAAATTTAAGGTTGATTCCCTGATACATGCATTTTTCTCGCTTCTCTATATTAAAAAGATTTAAAAGATTCCTAGTTTTGGTAATGCTGATAGGAACTCTTCATGATATGATTCTTTGATATACTAATTCTAATCTAAATTTGACTAATTTGTCTGCAGTAAAGTAGTTAATCTCTAAAAGTCAAGATAGACTCTTCTCATTGGGCACCTGACTGCCCCTGTAGGAAAAAACTAGGGAAATAAAACTTAAAAGCTTTGTGGTGATTTGATTAGCTTTCCATTTGTTTAAAAATAAGCAACGGGGCTTCCCTGGTGACGCAGTGGTTGAGAGTCCATCTGCCGATGCAGGGGACATGGGTTCGTGCCCCAGTCCGGGAAGATCCCACATGCCGTGGAGCGCCTGGGCCCGTGAGCCATGGCCGCTGAGCCTGCGCGTCCGGAGCCTGTGCTCCACAACAGGAGAGGCCACAACAAGTGAGAGGCCCGCGTACCGCAAAAAAATAAAATAAATAAATAAGCAAGGATTCAAAAAATGCCACTCAGTTACCAGCCTTCCAGTAGCCCTGATGTTTGGGCTTCAGCTCAGGAGGAAAGGACTGTAAGGGGCAGCAGGCCCATGTCCAATGTCCTGCGGTTTAGTGAGAGCTCTTCTTGGCTTATTGTGGTGGAAAGGAAGAGTGGAAGATTCTCATTTCATGTAGATTGCACTGGTGTTATTGCCTGGCCTGTGATCTGATATATGCTGACTGCATGGAATTTAATTTATTTTAAAATTAACCACAAACACTAGAAACTATCACAACATTGTAAATCAACTGTACTTCAATTAAAAAAGAAAAAAGGAACACCTTCAGGAAAAAAAACCCCACAAAGATGAGTCTGAAAGATGGACATTTTTCTGTTGTTGAGCTATTGTCTTTTATTTCTGCCTCTTAACTTTTACTTTAATATCCTGTAACTGTTATTTCTTTTTGCCCAGTTCAAGAAACTTAAACTTGTTCCAAGTTTCTTCATTTATCTTGGAGTTATTATATGGAAGACATCATTATAAGGAAATGCCATACGAACGTAACTCCAATTTATAGGCAAGCCTCATGAGACAGTCGAGTCTCAGCCTTCATCTCCTGAGTGGCACTGGACACAGTGGCTCGCTCCCTCCTTGAGATGCGTTCTTTACTTGTCCTGGGAAGCTGGTTTCCTGGCATCCCGCCTGGCCCCCTGATGGCCCCATCTTCTCTTTTGTTGAGCTCTCCCGGCCTGCGTGGTGGAGCCCAGCGCTCAGTCCCTGTCTGCCCTTGGGTGGGCGCGCTGTTCTCGTGCCATGGGAAGCCAAGGGGCTATTCATATCTTTTTTTTTTGAAGTATAGTTGATTTACAGTGTTGTACTAGTTTCAGGTGTACAGAAAAATGATTCAGATGTATATATTCTTTTTCAGATTCTTGTCCACTATAAGTTATTACAAGACATTGAATATAGTTCCCTGTGCTATACAGTAGGTCCTTGTTGTTTGTCTATTTTATATACGGTAGTGTATATCTGTTAATCCCAAACTCCTAATTTATCCCTCCCTGCACACCCCGTTTCCCCTTTGGAAACCATAGTTTGTTTTCTGTGTCTGTGAGTTTATTTCTGTTTTGTAAGTAAGTTCATTTGTATCATATTTTAGATTCCACATATAAGTGATAATCATATGCTATTTGTCTTGCTCTGTCTTATTTCATGTAGTATGATAATCTCTGGGTCCATCCATGTTGCTATAAATGGCATTATTTCATTCTTTTTCATGGCTGAGTAATATTCCATTGTATATATGTGTCACGTCTTCTATATCCATTCATCTGTCAGTGGACATTTAGGTTGCTTCCATGTCTTGGCTATTGTAAAAAGTGCTGCAATGAACCTTGAGGTGCATGTATCCTTTTTTTCTTTAAACAGCTTTATTTATTTTTGGCTGCATTGGGTTTTCATTGCTGCGTGCGGGCTTTCTCTAGTTGTGGCGAGCGGGGGCTGTTTTTCATTGCATTGCGAGGACTTCTCATTGTGGTGACTTATTCTGTTGTTGTGGAGCACAGGCTCTACGTGCACAGGCTTCAGTAGTTGTGGCACGTGGGCTCAGTAGTTGTGGCTCGGGGGCTCTAGAGCACAGGCTCAGTAGTTGTGACGCATGGGCTTAGTTGCTCCGCTGCATGTGGGATCTTCCCAGACAAGGGCGGGAACCCGTGTCCCCTGCATTGGCAGGCAGATTCTTTTCTTTTTTTTAATCATCTTTATTGGGGTATAATTGCTTTACAATGGTGTGTTAGTTTCTGCTTTATAACAAAGTGAATCAGTTATACATATACATATGTTCCCATATCTCTTCCCTTTGCATCTCCCTCCCTCCCACCCTCCCTATCCCACCCCTCCAGGTGGTCACAAAGCACCAAGCCGACATCCCTGAGCCATGCGGCTGCTTCCCACTAGCTATCTACCTTACGTTTGGTAGTGTATATATGTCCATGCATCTCTCTCGCCCTGTCACAGCTCACCCTTCCCCATCCCCATATCCTCAAGTCCGTTCTCCAGTAGGTCTGTGTCTTTATTTCTGTCTTACCCCTAGGTTCTTCATGACATTTTTTTTCCTTAAATTCCATATATATGTGTTAGCATATGGTATTTGTCTTTCTCTTTCTGACTTACTTCACTCTGTATGACAGACTCTAGGTCCATCCCCCTCATTACAAATAGCTCAATTTCGTTTCTTTTTATGGCTGAGTAATATTCCGTTGTATATATGTGCCACATCTTCTTTACCCATTCATCCGATGATGGGCACTTAGGTTGTTTCCATTTCCTGGCTATTGTAAATAGAGCTGCAATGAACATTTTGGTACATGACTCTTTTTGAATTTTGGTTTTCTCAGGGTATATGCCCAGTAGTGGGATTGCTGGGTCATATGGTAGTTCTATTTGTAGTTTTTTAAGGAACCTCCATACTGTTCACCATAGTGGCTGAACCAATTCACATTCCCACGAGCAGTGCAAGAGTGTTCCCTTTTCTCCACACCCTCTCCAGCACTTATTGTTTCTAGATTTTTTGATGATGGCCATTCTGACTGGTGTGAGATGATATCTCATTGTAGTTTTGATTTGCATTTCTCTAATGATTAATGATGTTGAGCATTCTTTCATGTGTTTGTTGGCAGTCTGTATATCTTCTTTGGATAAATGTCTATTTAGGTCTTCTGCCCATTTTTGGATTGGGTTGTTTGTTTTTTTGTTATTGAGCTGCATGAGCTGCTTGTAAATTTTGGAAATTAATCCTTTGTCAGTTGCTTCATTTGCAAATATTTTCTCCCATTCTGAGGGTTGTCTTTTGGTTTTGTTTATGGTTTCCTTTGCTGTGCAAAAGTTTGAAGTTTCATTAGGTCCCATTTGTTTATTTTTGGTTTTATTTCCATTTCTGTAGGAGGTGGGTCAAAAAGGATCTTGCTGTGATTTATGTCATAGAGTGTTTTGCCTATGTTTTCCTCTAAGAGTTTGATAGTTTCTGGCCTTACATTTAGGTCTTTAATCCATTTTTAGCTTACTTTTCTGTATGGTGTTAGGGAGTGATCTAATCTCATACTTTTATATGTACCTGTCCAGTTTTCCCAGCACCACTTATTGAAGAGGCTGTCCTTTCTCCACTGTACATTCCTGCCACCTTTATCCAAGATAAGGTGTCCATATGTGCGTGGGTTTATCTCTGGGCTTTCTATCCTGTTCCATTGATCTATCTTTCTGTTTTTGTGCCAGTACCATACCGTCTTGATAACTGTAGCTTTGTAGTATAGTCTGAAGTCAGGGAGCCTGATTCCTCCAGCTCCGTTTTTCGTTCTCAAGATTGCTTTGGCTATTTGGGGTCTTTTGTGTTTCCATACAAATTGTGAAATTTTTTGTTCTAGTTCTGTGAAAAATGCCAGTGGTAGTTTGATAGGGATTGCATTGAATCTGTAGATTGCTTTGGGTAGTAGAGTCATTTTCACAATGTTGATTCTTCCAATCCAAGAACATGGTATATCTCTCCATCTATTTGTATCATCTTTAATTTCTTTCATCAGTGTCTTGTAATTTTCTGCATACAGGTCGTTTGTCTCTTTAGGTAGGTTTATTCTTAGATATTTTATTCTTTTATTCTTTGCAATGGTAAATGGGAGTGTTTTCGTGATTTCACTTTCAGATTTTTCATCATTAGTATATAGGAATGCCAGAGATTGCTGTGCATTAATTTTGTATCCTGCCACTTTACCAAATGCATTGATTAGCTCTAGTAGTTTTCTGGTAGCATCTTTAGGATTCTCTATGTATAGTATCATGTCATCTGCAAACAGTGACAGCTTTACTTCTTCTTTTCCTTTTGGATTCCTTTTATTTCCTTTTCTTCTCTGATTGCTGTGGCTAAAACTTCCAGAACTATGCTGAATAAGAGTGGTGAGAGTGGGCAACCTTGTCTTGTTCCTGATCTTAGTGGAAATGCTTTCAGTTTTTCACCATTGAGGATGATGTTCGCTGTGGGCTTGTCATATATGGCCTTTATTATGTTGAGGAAAGTTCCCTCTATGCCTACTTTCTGCAGGGTTTTTATCATAAATGAGTGTTGAATTTTGTCAAAAGCTTTCTCTGCATCTATTGAGATGATCATACGGTTTTTCTCCTTCAATTTGTTAATATGGTTTATCACATTGATAGATTTGCATATGTTGAAGAATCCTTGCATTCCTGGAATAAACCCCACTGGATCATGGTGTATGATCCTTTTAATGTGCTGTTGGATTCTGTTTGCTAGTATTTTGTTGAGGATTTTTGCGTCTATGTTCATCAGTGATATTGACCTGTAGTTTTCTTTCTTTGTGACATCCTTGTCTGGTTTTGGTATCAAGGTGATGGTGGCCTCGTAGAAGGAATTTGGGAGTGTTCCTCCCTCTGCTATATTTTGGAAGAGTTTGAGAAGGATAGGTGTTAGCTCTTCTCTAAATGTTTGATAGAATTCGCCTGTGAAGCCATCTGGTCCTGGGCTTTTGTTTGTTTGGAAGATTTTTAATCACAGTTTCAATTTCAGTGCTTGTGATTGGTCTGTTCATATTTTCTATTTCTTCCTGATTCAGTCTTGACAGGTTGTGCATTTCTAAGAATTTGTGCATTTCTTCCAGATTGTCCGTTTTATTGGCATAGAGTTGCTTGTAGTAATCTCTCATGATCTTTTTTATTTCTGCAGTGTCAGTTGTTACTTCTCCTTTTTCATTTCTAATTCTATTGATTTGAGTCTTCTCCCTTTTTTTCTTGATGAGTCTGGCTAGTGGTTTATCTATTTTGTTTATCTTCTCAAAGAACCAGCTTTTATTTTTATTGATCTTTGCTATTGTTTCCTTCTGCTAACTTAGGGGTTTTTTTGTTCTTCTTTCTCTAATTGCTTGAGGTGCAAGGTTAGGTTGTTTATTCTAGATGTTTCCTGCTTCTTAAGGTGGGCTTGTATTGCTATAAACTTCCCCCTTAGAACTGGTTTTGCTGCATCCCACAAGTTTTGGGTCGTTGTGTCTCCATTGTCATTTGTTTCTAGGTATTTTTTGATTTCCTCTTTGATTTCTTCAGTGATCACTTCATTATTAAGTCGTGTATCGTTTAGCCTCCATGTGTTTGTATTTTTTACAGATCTTTTCCTGTAATTGATATCTAGTCTCATGGCATTGTGGTCAGAAAAGATACTTGATACAATTTCAATTTTCTTAAATTTACCAAGGCTTGATTTGTGACCTAAGATATGATCAATCCTGGAGAATGTTCCACGAGCACCTGAGAAAAATGTGTATTCTGTTGTTTTTGGATGGAGCGTCCTATAAATATCCATTAAGTCCATCTTGTTTAATGTATCATTTAAAGCTTGTGTTTCCTTATTTATTTTCATTTTGGATGATCTGTCCATTGGTGAAAGTGGGGTGTTAAAGTCCCCTACTATGAATGTGTTACTGTCAATTTCCCCTTTTATGGCTGTTAGTATTTGCCTTATGTATTGAGGTGCTCCTATGTTGGGTGCATAAATATTTACAATTGTTATATCTTCTTCTTGGATCGATACCTTGATCATTATGTAGTGTCCTTCTTTGTCTGTTCTAATAGTCTTTATTTTAAAGTCTATTTTGTCTGATACGAGAATTGCTACTCCAGCTTTCCTTTGCTTTCCATTTGCATGGAATACCTTTTTCCATCCCCTTACTTTCAGTCTGTATGTGTCTCTAGGTCTGAAGTGGGTCTCTTGTAGACAGCAAATATATGCATCTTGTTTTTGTATCCATTCAGTTTTTTGGTGGGAGCATTTAGTCCATTTACATTTAAGGTAATTATCGATATGTATGTTCCTATTCCCATTTTCTAAATTGTTTTGGGTTCGTTATTATAGGTCTTTTCCTTCTCTTGTGTTTCTTGTCTAGAGAAGTTCCTTTAGCATTTGTTGTAAAGCTGGTTTGGTGGTGCTGAACTCTCTCAGCTTTTGCTTGTCTGTAAAGGTTTTAATTTCTCCATCAAATCTGAATGAGATCCTTGCTGGGTAGAGTAGTCTTGGTTGCAGGTTTTTCTCCTTCATCACTTTCAGTATGTCCTGCCACTCCCTTCTGGCTTGTAGAGTTTCTGCTGAGAGATCAGCTGTTAACCTTATGGGGATTCCCTTGTGTGTTATTTGTTGTTTTTCCCTTGCTGCTTTTAATATGCTTTCTTTGTATTTAATTTTTGACAGTTTGATTAATATGTGTCTTGGTGTATTTCTCCTTGGATTTATCCTGTATGGGACTCTCTGTGCTTCCTGGATTGATTAACTATTTCCTTTCCCATATTAGGGAAGTTTTCAACTATAATCTCTGCAAATATTTTCTCTGTCCCTTTCTTTTTCTCTTCTTCTTCTGGAACCCCTATAATTCGAATGTTGGTGGGTTTAATGTTGTCCCAGAGGTCTCTGAGACTGTCCTCAGTTCTTTTCATTCTTTTTTCTTTATTCTGCTCTGCAGTAGTTATTTCCACTATTTTATCTTCCAGGTCACTTATCCGTTCTTCTGCCTCAGTTATTCTGCTATTGATCCCATCTAGAGTATTTTTAATTTCATTTATTGTGTTGTTCATCATTGCTTGTTTCATCTTTATTTCTTCTAGGTCCTTGTTAAATGTTTCTTGCATTTTGTCCATTCTATTTCCAAGATTTTTGATCATCTTTACTATCATTATTCTGAATTCTTTTTCAGGTAGACTGCCTATTTCCTCTTCATTTGTTAGGTCTGGTGCATTTTTATCTTGCTCCTTTATCTGCTGTGTGTTTTTCTGTCTTCTCATTTTGCTTACCTTACTGTGTTTGGGGTCTCCTTTTTGCAGGCTGCAGGTTCGTAGTTCCCGTTGTTTTTGATGTCTGTCTCCAGTGGCTAAGGTTGGTTCAGTGGGTTGTGTAGGCTTCCTGGTGGAGGGGACTAGTGCCTGTGTTGTGGTGGATGAGGCTGGATCTTGTCTCTCTAGTGGGCAGGTCCACGTCTGGTGGTGTGTTTTGGGGTGTCTGTGGCCTTATTATGATTTTAGGCAGCCTCTCTGCTAATGGGTGGGGTTGTGTTCCTGTTTTGCTAGTTGTTTGGCATAGGTTGTCCAGCACTGTAGCTTGCTGGTCGTTGAGTGAAGCTGGGTGCTGGTGTTAAGATGGAGGTCTCTGGGAGATTTTCGCCGTTTGATATTATGTGGAGCTGGGAGGTCTCTTGTTGACCAGTGTCCTGAAGTTGGCTCTCCCACCTCAGAGGCAGAGCCCTGACTCCTGGCTGGAGCACCAGGAGCCTTTCATCCACACGGCTCTGAATAAAAGGGAGAAAAAGTAGAGAGAATTAGTAGAAGTAGGAAGAAAGAAAGAAAGAAAGGAGAGAAGGAAAGAAGGAAGAAAGAAAGAAAGAAGAAGGCAAGAAGGAAAGAAAGGAGGGAGGGAGGGAGGAGGGAAGGAAGGAAAAAAGAAAGAAGATACAGTAAAATAAAATAAAGTAAAATATAATAAAGTTATTGAATTAAAAAATAATTATTTAGAAAAAAAGGATGGATAAAACCTTAGGACAAATGGTGGAAGCAAAGCTGTACAGACAAGATCTCACACAGAAGCATACACATACACATTCACAAAAAGAGGAAAAGGGGAAAAAATCATAGATCTTGCTCTCAAAGTCCACCTCCTCAATTTGGGATGATTCGTTGTCTATTCATGTATTCCACAGACGCAGGGTACATCAAGTTGATTGTGGAGCTTTAATCCGCTGCTTCTGAGGCTGCTGGGAGAGATTTCCCTTTCTCTTCTTTGTTCTCACAGCTCACAGGGGCTCAGCTTTGGATTTGGCCCTGCCTCCGCGTGTAGGTCGCTGGAGGGCGTCTGTTTTTTGCTCAGACAGGACGGGGTTAAAGGAGCCGCTGATTCGGGGGCTCTGGCACACTCAGGCCGGGGGGAAGGGAGGGGCACTGCGTGCGGGGCGGGCCTGCGGCCGGCAGAGCCCGGCGTGACGTTGCACCAGCCTGAGGCGCGCCGTGCGTTCTCCCGGGGAAGTTGTCCCTGGTTCCCGGGACCCTGGCAGTGGTGGGCTGCACAGGCTCCCTGGAAGAGGGGTGTGGATAGTGACCTGTGCTCGCACACAGGCCCCTTGGTGCTGGCAGCAGCAGCCTTAGCGTCTCCCGCCCGTCTCTGGGATCCGCGCTTTTAGCTGCGGCTCGCGCCCATCCTTGGGGTCCACGCTTTTAGCCGCGGCTCGCGGGCAGGCAGATACTTAACCACTGTGCCACCAGGGAAGTCCCCTGCATGTAACCTTTTGAACCATGTTTTTCCTCTGGATATATGCCCAGGACTGGGATTGCTGGATCATATGGTAAATCTGCTTTTAGTTTTTTAACAAACCTCCATACTGTTCTCCATAGTGGCTGTACCAATTTACATTCCCATCAACAGTGCAGGAGGGTTCCCTTTTCTCCCCACCCCCTCCAGCATTTATTATTTGTAGACTTTTTATTTTATTTTATTTGTAGACTTTTTTTTTTGTAGACCTTTTTTTTTTTTTTTTTTTTTTTGCGGTACGCAGGCCTCTCACTGTTGTGGCCTCTCCCGTCGCAGAGCACAGGCTCCAGACGTGCAGGCTCAGTGGCCATGGCTCATGGGCCTAGCCGCTCTGCGGCATGTGGGATCTTCCCAGACCGGGTCACAAACCCATGTCCCCTGCATCGGCAGGTGAACTCTCAACCACTGCACCACCAGGGAAGCCCTTTTTTGTAGACTTTTGATGATGGCCATTCTGACTGGTGTGAGGTGATACCTCATTGTAGTTTTGATTTGCATTTCTCTGATGAGCCGTGTTGCGCATCTTTTCATGTGTCTGTTGATCACCTTGATGTCTTCTTGGAGAAATGTCTGTGTAGGAGTTTTGCCGAATTTTTGATTGTGTTGTTTGTTTGTTTTTTTGATATTGAGCTATATGAGCTTTTTGTATATTTTGGAAATTAATCCCTTGTTGGTCTTGTGGTTTGGAAATATTTTCTCCCGTTCTGTAGGTTTTGTTTTTGTGTTGTTTATGGTTTCCTTTGCTGTGCAAAAGCTTTTAAGTTTCATTAGGTCCCATTTGTTTATTTTTGCTTATATTTCCATTACTGTAGGATATGGATCCAAAAAAACATTGTTGCAATTTGTGTCAGAGTGTTCTGCCTATGTTTTCCTCTAGCAGTTTTATAGTCTCCAGCCTTACATTTAGGTGTTTAATCCATTTTGAGTTTATTTTTGTGTATGATGTTGGAGAATGTTCTAATTTCAGTTTTTACATGTAGCTGTCCAGTTTTCCCAGCAATGCTTATTGAAGAGATTCTTTTCTCCATTGTATATTCTTGCTTCCCTTGTCATGGATTAATTGACCATAAGTGTGTGGGTTTATTTCTGTGTCCTCTGTTCTGTTTCTGTGTGTTGATCTGTGTGTGTCTGTTTTTGTGTGAGGGGCTTCTCTTTTCTAACTCTCTTGGCCACCACCTAAAAATCAAGGGCTTCTTGTTACATTCCCTCACTGGTTCTTTCGGCATCTCACTGCCCGCTTCCTTCTGGTCCTTTCTGATTGAACCCTCTGCATGTCTCCTAACCTTCTCACATTTCTCTTTAACCTCTTTGTTTAATCTTCTCCAGCCTCATTCTCATCTGAGAGTCACATCAGAATCATCTGTGGGTCCTGGGAGTTCCATGACAGGTTGAACATATGACTCAGCACATGCACTTCTGGGTCCATGTGTACTTTTACAAATGGCATTATTTATAGCAGCCAGAAGTGGAAACAACCTAAATGGTGTTAGGATAAAGTGAGGACTAGACCAACAGAAGGTGTTCTACCCATACAGAGGATAGTATTCAGCCACAAAAAGGAAGGAATAGTGGAATGAATCACTGACACTTACAGTATGGATGAACCTTGAAAGCATTATGCTGAGAGAAAAAAAAGCCAGACGTAAATGTTGTATGATTCTGTGTACTTGGAATGCCCAGAGCAGGCACATCTATAGAGAAGGAGAACACATTAGTGGTTGCCTAGTCCTGGAGGTGGGGGTACCTAGAGAGAGACTGCTCATGGATCCCAGGCTTCTTTTTGGGGTGACAAGATGTTCTAAAATTGTGGAGACGGTTGCACAACTGTTTGAATGTACCAAACCATTGAATTGTACACTTTGAAGGAATTGCATTGTATGTGAATTATATCTCAAGGATTGTCACAAGAAAGGAAAGAATCATATGTGGAGTCTTTAAAAATTGTGCTGGGACCTAACCCACCTCCCCTCCCCCTTCCCACGTGTTGAATACTTGACCCATTTGGAGCTGCACGAACAATTCTCAAGGCCAGTCTCATTGGACAGTCACTGCCATCACTGAGGCCTGGCTCAGCCCTTTCTCTTGGCCCCTTGTCACCATCTGTGGTGGGAGTGCTCATTCCAGCCGTGTCCCAGGGTTATTACGCAGGTGGGTCAGGGCCCCCGGACAGTGGCTCTTACTCAGACATGCAGATTGTTCAGCTCAGTCTGTAGCCACACCTGCGAGGTTGGGAACAACAGCCTTGTTGTGTCTGATTATTCAACTCTCTGCAGCAGACTTCTATCCACGTGCATTAGGCTGCTGGGGCTGCCAGAGCACATACCCAGCCTGGGTGACTAAGACACACAAACTTATTTTCTCTCAGTTGTGGAGGCTGGACCTCTGAGATCAGGGTGTCGCAGACCTGGCTTCTCCAGAGGCTTCTTCCTTGGTGTGTAGGTGGCCGCCTCTCGCTGTGTCCTCACGTGGCCTTTGCTCTGTGCCCGTGCATTCCTGGTGTCCCTTCATCTCTCAGATCAGCACCGCCCCCATTACTTTGTTCTTACTTTGATTACCTCACCAGAGGTCACGTCTCCAGGGACACTCATGTTGGGGTTAAGGCTTCAGGTTCGTCAGTGGCCTCCAGGTCGCCGAATTCCCTGGCTCTTCCACGTGTCTTCACTTCCGGGCAATGAGCACTGATGGCTCTTTCCTGACTCTTCTCCTGCTTCTGCATCATCATTTCCATTCCCTTTTAGCACATTTTCCCTATTTGTTTATTCACTTCATGAACCCTTTTTTTTTTTTTTTTGCATATTACTTGAAAAGAATAGCCAATTACTAATGAAATTTGAATAAATGGAATTAGAAAATTTTTCGTGATTGGATAACCTGACAATAATGACTTTATTATTTTAGTGAAAATTCGAAAATTTAATAAAGCCAAGCCACAGCCTGATGTACTTGAAGAAGAAAAAATCTATGCTTACCCCAGCAATATTACCTCGGAGACTGGATTCAGGTAAGTGTGGAGTAAAAGATTAGTGAAAGAGATTTAAAAGTTTATTCCATCTGGAAATCTAGAGACCATTCTGATGCTTGGAGTTTAAGGACTCTGCATATGTTAAAATATGTTTACAACTATGTTTGATTTGTTTACTTCCTCTCAGCTGTGGTGAAACCAAGTCTAAAGAAAGAATCTCATTTGGGGATATTGCCTTGGCTTATAAAATCTAAGAAAAAGTAACGGATATAATGTGCTGTACTGGAAACTAGTAGAGATCCATTTGCAAAGAGACTTTTGGTGAACATGTGTAACTCATGAATACCTTGGTTCTGTGCAGGACTCTCTCAAGCCTGGAAGAGATTGTGGAGAAGCAAGGAGACATCATAGTGTACCTGAAGCGGCACAATGCCCTGCTCAGCCAGCGTCTGCTGGCCTTCACGTCCTCTGACCTCAGCTCTCAGCCAAGTGGGATTTGACAGCAATTCCAGAGGAGCCAGAGTGATTTAGACTGACCGGCTACCTGACAAGCTGTCTTAGGGAAATGTAGCTTTGCCAAGTAACATTCTACAATTTCTGTTGGAAACCTGAATTTGGTTCTCACCTGTGTGGCTGTTTAATAAGTTGGACTCGCGGATCATTTGAAAGACATTTTGTAGCGCCTCGCGAACTCAAGGGGAATGTCTGTTTTGCACATTTTGAAATTATTTAACTGCCTGGTTTATCCTAGGATCAAAGGTATAGATTAAACATCTCCTTGACCAGCACTTCTTCCATACTTATTGGGACCTGGTAATAATTTGGCTTTTTATAGAGGAAGTCTAAAATGACAACCTATTTACAACTGGGCTTGAGTTTTTCCCACTTTTATACTGGTGAGAGAAGTCATCATTTCTCATGGTTAGTGTTTTTTCCCATGGAGCCTTATGTATTTTATATGCTTGTGTGGTATTGGATAGCCTTGGCCCTTATGGCTTTTATAAGAATTTCGTCACTGTAGGACCAAGGTCTCACTGGATGATTTACTTTGCAGCCCCTACAGGTTTCCATTCTCCAGAAATAAGATTTGAAGATTACTTGGACCAGCATTAGACCGACCAGTGCTGCCTGTGAAAGCAGGAGCGCCTGCCATTGGCAGCAGCTGAAATAATTAGAGAAGACTTCGGGCTTTCTCTTTATTTTGGCCCTTCTTTGAGAGGTAGCCATGTATTTCAGTATTGACTGTCTTTGGATTAATAAGTTCAGTGACAGGAAAGGGGTCTTCTGTAGCTTTAAGTTTGAAAGAAAAAAAGAATATGTTTTTTAGTCTTGGATTATACTTAAAAATTATGATGAAAAAAATGTCATATCAACATATATAGATATTAAACATATCTAATTCTCTGGATAAAATGAAGCATATTTATGAATAAATGGCATTGTTTCTCCAGTTTTCCTAGCATGGCCTTTTCATGTATCAGTTTGCTTTTGGCACCTTTACATGCTGCCTCAGAAAGCCTTCTGTGTGAAAGCTTAACATGAGAGAAGGGGATATGTGTGATTATGTATGCTGCTGAATTTCTTTTTTATTTAGCTGAATAATCAATATTTGATTTAAAAATCCTTGAGCTGTACATAACTATTTGGCAAGGGATGTGTTCATTGAGTCATACCATACATCTGAAGGGCAAACATCTGTTTCCTTTAGATACAGCCATTGCAGAGCATTCTCAAGGTTTTCTGCTGAGGTCAAGGTGATTGTGTGTCACCTGTAGTCAAAACCATTGAGTCCCAAATTGAAAACATTCACAAACTAAAGCCAAAATTGTATTTTTAAAGTTAAGATTGTATCCAAGTTTCCTGACTTTTCCTTCCTCTCTTTTTTTCTTTTTTCCTTCCTTTTTAATATGTCTCAAAGCCATTGCCTTCTGTGGAAACCTGTCTCTATGTTCTGGAAGAGCTTTTGCCTTTAGCTGTTTTCCTTAGGGAAAATACATGTGGTAGATGGTTAATTCTCATTTACTTTTAAATTCAGTTTGGATCTACAGTCAGTTTCTAAGGTTTATGTGATGAACATTGGTTTACAGAGAAAGGTCTAGTTAAAAAGTTAGAATACTCAAGTTCCGATGGGCTGTCTGTATAATCACCAACACTCTTTTCTAAACTCAGTACTGAACATTTCAAACAATAAAAGAAAATGAAAGAAAGGAATGAACAAAACAATTTAAATGTTAATCATTCTGCGCACCAAGTAGATACTGTGCTAGCACCGTGGATACAAAAATTAATAAGACAGTCCTAGCTTGTAGCTTACATTCTAAGGAGAGGACTGGGATTTCCGGGCTCTGTCCTAAGTGAAATGATGACACTAAGCCCAGAGTGCCATAGGGGCTCCGGCTCAGAGAGTTTCCTGGGGGGAAAGGCTTTAGGTATTCCAGGGAAATTTATGAGTAAACAAGAAGGTCGAACAGCTACAGATGATCATCTGCACTGTGTATAGCTTGAGCCCAAAGGGTGGTGCTGGACATGGGAGGAGGAACGACCAGTGGCAGATTCTGGGGACCCTAACACTCTCTAGGCCAAGGGGCCTCCAGTGGAATGGGGCCCACTGAAGTGTTCTAGGCAAGGAAGTGGCAGTCGGTTTTAGTTTCAGAAGGATCAGACTGCCAGTGTGGTGTAGGAAAGTGGGTGGCAGAGTATGTGGAGCTGAACTAGGGCAGGTAAAGTAACATTTTATCATGGGTATATATGTATATGTCTGTATTGTATTTCTGTATTGTTAATTTGGGGATTTTATTTCAAATGACAATAGCATCATGACTTGCTGAATTTCTTTGAATACTAATGAATTAGAGCTCTTTTCCTCCGTATTCTTTGGCCTTTTACAAATCTTTTGTGATGTACATGTGTAAGTCTTTTGCTTATTATTCTCCTGGGATATTCTTTTTCTAACAAACATCTTCTTTTATATATAAGGATAGTCTTCAGTTTCTATTTGTTGGAAATATTTGCTAGTTTGTTTTGGGTTCTTTTGCCACGTACTCTTCAAACACTACAGCCTGGATTCTTTCCCTGTAGCACCAGTGGAAAGTTCACACAAATGAATTCCTAAAGCCACATCGGGTGAGAGCCAGCAGTGTTTGAGGGAATTTTAATATACCCATGCTTGGGACTTCCCTGACTGTCCAGTGGTTAGGACTCCGTGCTTTCCCTGCTGAGGGCCCAGGTTCGATTCCTGGTCAGGGAACTAAGATCCCACAAGCTTCACAGTGCAGCCAAACACACACACACACACACACACACACACACACACACACACACACACACACACACACACACACACACACACACACACACACACACACACACACACACACACACACCCTGCACCCCCAGGCTTCTGCTGGAGGCCGTTTTTCTTCACATGAATTGAGTTAATTCTTTTTCCTTTTTTCTCTAAGGCAGGGTTCTCTAACCTTGGCACTATGGACATTTTGGGTGGTATAATCTTTGTTATGGTGACTGTCCTGTGTGTTGTAGGATATTTAGCAGTATTTCTGACTGCTGGGATGCCTGTAGCAACCTCCAGTTGTGACAACTAAAAATGTCTCCATACACAGGCATTTCATTTCATTTAATACTTAACGTTTAGTTGAGAGCCGGTGTGCACCAGAGAACAGGGGTCAGTCAGACAGAGGTGGTTTCTGTTCTCATGGAACCTGCATTCTCGTGGCGGGGTTGGGGCATGACGGGGGGAGGAAGTGAACACAGCAGACAGACAAGCCAGTATCGGGATTGAAGAATGCAATTCTCCTTCTGTAAGTTAGGCCTCATGGAGATTCTGATGTTAATATGACTTGTGGAAAGAATTTAGCTTCCATGTTCTGCAACCATTCAGAAAACAGAATGGCAAACAAAATGAACTTTACGTTCTCTCACCATCCTTTTTACAGAAGACACTGTTATTTGGTAATCTCGCAAACTGATCAGAGATGCTCTTGTGAGCCTTGAATACAAAACTCCCATTTGTTAGCCTCTTGAATTCTTCAGGAAACAAACCTTGAATATATGCCAATCACAAATCACAAAAATTTCAAAATGTTTCCTAGGTTTCCTAAGGAAGGTTGTTTATTTGTAAACCATGTAAGCCTGTCTCTAATTCTTCCCCTCGCAGCCTCTCTTGTCTGGCCCAGCTTTTCATCCTGCTGTTCCACTGGAACTTCTTATCCAGGCCAAGGGTAGGATACCTCTTACCAGGGCTGAGTGCCCTCCTCAGCCTGCCTGCACCTTTCCTCTCAGTTGCCCACTCCCTCCTTGATTGATTTTCTTTACTCCGGCTTCCAGGACACTGCAGCCTCCTGGCTTTCTTCCAGCCACACTGGCCTCCTGTCCTGTCTCCTTTGCAGGCTCCTTTTCTTGGTGTTAGTGTCTCCTGGGCCTCTTCTCTCTCCACAGGCACTCGCTCTTGCTGACCTCATGGCTATAGTGCAGTGTACAAGCTGGCCACTTCCAGGTGTGTCCTCCCTGACCTCCAGACGTGTATACGCTGCTTCTCTTCTAGATCTCCGCTGCAACGACTGAAAGGCATTTTGCAAAGGTGAGCTCTCCTCCACAGCCTTCTCTATCTCCACGGGGGTCGCTGGCTTTTCCTTTACAATAGAGTCACACTCCATCACCTTCACATGGATTGTTGCAGTAGTCTCTTAAGTGGTCTTTCAGATTCTAACCACCACTCTCCCCCCGCCCCTACCCCCCACCACCACAAGCATCAGTGTTTAGTGTAGCTGCCAAAGACATCTTTCTGAAACACATTTGACATAGCGTGTTACTCTGAGGTTTCCCTAATCAGTAAAATCCCAAGTCCCTGGCAGTGACCTCCAGGGCTCTAGAAGATCAGCTCCCACCCACCTCACCTCTTTCTGCTCCTTCACTTTCTCTGTTTCAGTCACATTGTTGTTTCTGGACTCTGAGACACGTCCCCACCTCAGGACCTTGCACCCCTGTTCCCTCAGCCTGGAATGATCAATTCCTAGGTAACTTTACCTCCTTCAAGTCTTTATTCATGTCTCTTTCTCAGTGAGGCCTCCTCCCCACTCAGCCCCTTCTATCTCCCTTACCTTAGGGGTTCAGAATATGTCATCTCAAAATATGTCACTTTGGCATATTGGTTATTTTGAACTACAGTTACTTGAGAGACATCCACTACAAGAAGTAAACTCTTGGAACTTCCCTGACAGTCTAGTGGTTAAGACTGCGCTTCCACTGCAGGAGGCACGGGTTCGAACCCTGGTCGGGGAACTAAGATCCCACATACCCTGCAGCATGGCCAAAGCAAAACAAAAACAAAAAATCCCAAACAACAACAACAACAAAACCCTACCACTCATAAAAGTCACTTAAGAAACAAAAAAACAGAAGTAAACTCTTACCCTCCTTTTTTCCTGAGAAAGCAAGAGATAAATCTGCCACGTGAAAGGCACCCTCCCCAGTGAAACTGAGCAGGACCCGGCAGGGCTCTCCTGGGTACAAAAGCCCCTCTATGTCTGTTTCTTGTTTGTTTGTAGAAAAGGGCTTTAATCTCCTAGGCCTTCTCTGAGTTCCAAAGAGCAGGCACAAGCAGTTACTAATTAGAGGAGTGAGGGAATGCAGACACAAAGGAAAAGCAGTCAAGAAACAATACTGCAGAGATAAAGAGTCCTGCTTCCTCCTCAAGTGCTATACATAGCAATCTGCTGCATATCTTTGAGTTGTTCAGCAGGAACTAAGACCCCACTCAGGTGGAGGATGTTGACTACAAGCTGACCACAAGCACAGACTGGTTGGAACCAGAAGGTTGATGATTAAGTTTCCTGGAGCCCCACCTGGTTATCTCACCACCAAACAATCAGAAGAAAGTCATGTACCCTGCAACCCTCACCCCAATTGTTGCCTTTAAAAGCCTTTCCCTGAAAACCATCTGGGAGTTTTGGGTCTTTTGAGCATGAGCTGCCCATTCCTCTTACTTGGGCCCTGAAATAAATGCTGTACTTTCTTCACCACAGCCTGGTGTCAGTAGACTGGCTTTGCAGCATGGTGGGTGAGTGGACCCAGGTTTGGTCTGGTAACACCAGGAGGGTAGAAGACATCCTTATCACCAGACAGGGAATTTAGGGCCAAGAAGGCTGTATAAACAAACCTTGTGTAGGGGAGGAAAAATAATATTCCTCTATCCTTTTAGGTTCTTGGTTGACACCCGTCTGTAATAAAAGATAGTAAACAGGAGACAAATAGAAGTTTAATAACATGTATACCTTGTGCATACATGGGAGATACCCAGGAATACTGAGTAACTCCCCCAAGTGGCCCAAGCCACCACCTTAAATACCATCCAGCTAAGGACAAAAGATGTTTGGGAGTGGGAGAGCTGGTTATGGGAGGCTACAGGCAAAGCACAGTTGACAAGAGTATGGTTGTTACACAGATTTAGGTCTTTGCCTTCTGCATTGGTAACACTTTATCAAGATGTAGAGTCATCCGCCTCTTTTTGGCACAGAGAGGGAGATACCCTTACAAATAGAGATTTCATTTATAAATGTAAATGTTTCTTACAAAAGGGTAGCTTCCTGCTTGATCACTTCTTCACAAGTCATCTTTTTATGGGGCTCCCATGCATACAAAATTAAATTTGTTTTTCTCCTGTTAATCTGTCTTATATCCATTTTATTATTAAACCAGCCAAAGAAACTAGGAGGGAAGAAGGGAAGATTTTTCTGCCTCTACACCCTGTTTGTGTTTTTCCCATTGCACTTCCCACCTTCCATATTATATAATTTACTTATTTACGTTGTTTTTCTCTTCCCTGACTGGAATGTAACATCCCAATTTCAGATGTAGCAAAGATTTAAAAGTAAAAAATTACAGCCATTATCCTGCATGATACACAAGTGCACAAAGACATGTAAAATTATGGCAGTAATGTTTATAATAGTGAAAAATGTGAGAGGGAAATATCTCAATATGATAAAGGGATTTCATAATACATACACTGAAATGGTTTCAGGTGATTAAATATATATATACAAATACACATATACTGATATAGAAGTTGGCTGGTACCATATATAAAATTAAGAATAAACCTACCAGTATGGGAAACATATTTACCATGCAAGAGTCAAATATTCCTATTTAAGATTTTCATTTTGAAAAGAAATAATGCAACAGAAAACAGACAAAGTTAGTAGGAAACGTCAGATATGTTCCCATTTACTTCAGAATTAAGACAAAAATGTCCACACATTATTCTGGAGGTTCCAACAAAATATTCAGATAAGAAAAAGAATATGGGTCTTTATAGATTGAAAAGGTAATGAAAATTACCTTTACTTGCAGATAATATGATTGAATACCCAGAAAACTCCAAAGATCCTGCTAGAAAAGCTTTTATTAAAAAATACAGAAATAAAAGCATTCAGTAAGGTGTCTGGGTGAAAACTTAATATGTAAATATCTGTTGCTTCATACAAGCAACTACCAGTTAGAAGATACAGTTCAAGAAAAAGCCCCATCTATAATAACAAAAAAGATTAAATCTTTTTGAAGACAACTTAAGAACACTACTGAAAGTTACAATAGAAGACTTGAAAGGCGTGGCATGTCCTCAGGTAGAGACTTGACACCAGAAACATGGTGATTCCTCCTCAGTTCATCTATGAGAGGACTAATGCTATAGGATATTGGGCCCATTATTATAATAACAGTAACAAACAGTGAGATACTGTCCATGAATAGTCAGATCAAAGAAACGACATAGGAAATAAAGACACAGACCAAAGCATATATGGGAATTTAGTACTTAAAGGTGACACTTAAAATCACAGAGAAGTGAGCTCAATAAGTAGATGGTATTAAGACAACTGGGTAAAGCACCAAGGAAAAAACTTAGGTTATTAGCTCTACCTTACAGTTTGTAACTTCTGAATCAGCTGATTCAAAGATTTCATAGTTTAAAATGAAACTATTAAAGTATTAGAAATAAACAATGGGGTATGTTTTCAAAATCATCTCAGAGAGGGGAGCTCTAAGAGTTTTTAGGATTGGCATAGAAGCCATAAGTGGAAAGCCTGATATATTTAACTACATAAAAATTAAAGTTTCCCCTTGGGAAAAACTGTTGTAAGATGAACATGACAAAAGTTACAGGACAAATAAACTGGGTAAAAAATATTTACACTTCAAGTCACAGGCTGAGAGTGTGATTTATAATAAGAAATATATATTTGACACAGAGCTCCTAAAACCCTTGAAATTTCCTACGTTTAACAGCAATGGGAGCATCTTTTCTTATAATATTTGGTCTGTTGTCATCATTTCTTGAATAGCTCCAAAGCCAACCGCAGCTGAACTGAGTTTCATGAGGTGACTTTTGGAAAGGCCCTAAGGATTGGGGTTTGCTGCCTGGGAAACCAACCGAGTGATCAGAGGGCTGGAACTTACAGTCCCCTCTCTACCAGCCTCCAGAAAGGGGAGGGGAGAGAGGCTGGAGGTTGACTCAGTCACCAGTGGCCAATGATTTACTCATTTGTGCCTTTGTAAGGATGCCTCCCTAAAAACCCCAAAAGATGGGGCCCAGGTGTTCTTGATGAGCACTTGGAGATGGGAAGAGGGTGCTGTGCTCAGGGGGGCGGTGGGGGGCAGTGGGGGGCAGGTCCATGCCCCTTCCCACACACCTCGCCTTATGCATCCTTTCCATCTGGCTGTTCCTGAGTTATTAGAAGAAACCGGCAATGTAGTCAGTGGAATGTTTTCCTGAGTTCTGTGAGCTGCTCTAGGAAATTAAAGGAAACCAAGGAGGGGCTGTGGGAAGCACAGGCGACGACGCGGGCTCGTGACGGCTCCCCAGGCATGTGGGGTGGGTGGGACCGGCAGTTTTGTGGGACTGAACCCCTAAGCCTGTGGGAGCTGATGCTGTCTACAGGTGAGTGGTTGCAGAATCACAAATTGTGGGATCCCCAGCTGACCTGGCAGGACTGTTTGATGTGTGAGAGGAGAGCAGACACACAGGCTGGGGGGTGCTCCTTACACAGACTAAGGGCAGAATTCTCTAATATAAAAAGAGCAACTGCCACCGAAAGGGCCAAGCACAGGAACAGAGTTCACAGAAAAGAAAACACAAATGCTTCATAAGCCTTTGAAAAGATGATAAGTCTCAGTCATAAAAAAAATTAGAACTCACCTGCAATGAGATAGCAAACCAGACGTGAGAACGTGTTAACTGCTCCGTGAGCGAGGGTGTGGGAAGCAAGCGCACTGGTGTCCCACTGGGACCTGTAAACTGTGGAAGGCAAATTTAGAAATATCTGTCAAAATCACAACTTCATATGTCCTTTGACCCAGCAACACTGCTTCCAGGAACTTATCCTGGGGATATACTCCCACCAATTCGAAAGCATTAATTGCATGATTATTTGTTTTAACCAAAATCAGAATACAAATTAAATGTCCATCAGGAGAGGATTGGTTAAATAGCACCATCAAAAAGAATGAGGCAACCTTCTATTTACTGAGAAAAAATAATCTCCATATATGTTTTCGAGTAAAAACAGGGTACAGACTAGCTAGTATGCTACTGTTTGTGTAAAAAGAAGATAAGTGTACATTTTCCTTATACATGCAGTTCCTTATATATCCATTGACTCTCTCTAAAACTGTAAAAACTAGTATCCTTTGTTGCCTCTGAGAAGGGGAATTAGGTGGAAGTGAGACTTCATTGTATATCCCTTTCTACCTTTGAATTTTGAATCTTGATTTTTATACCTATCCAAATATTAAATTTCAGATTTAAAAAAACAAAGCAAAGAAAAATAAGCAAAAGATAAATACATGCAGCTTGTAGATGATACATAGTGGTCAAAACTATAGGCACACCTCAGAGATGTTGCAGGTTCCGTTCCAGACACCACAGTCAAGTGAATATCACAATAAAGCGAGTCAGATGAATGTTTTGGTTTCCCAGTGCAAATAAAAGTTATGTTTACACTATAGTCTATCAAATGTGCAATAGCACTGTATCTAACAAAACAATGTACATACCTTAATTAAACAATACCTTATTACTAGAAAGTGCTAACCATCATCTGAGCCTTCAACAAGCTGTAACCTTTTTGAAATCGTAACATTGTGAGAACTACCCAAATGTGACACAGAGACAAGAAGTGAGAAAATACTGTTGGAAAAATGATGATGAGTTACTCAAGGCAGGGTTGCCACAAACCTTCAATTTGTACCAAACACAGTATATTTGAAGAATAATAAACCAGTAGCTCTCACTAGAAAGAGGTGACTCTGGAGTGGGAGACTGAAAGGTGGGGGCTGAACAAGGGATTTGGGGCTCTTTATTCTATTTCTGTATTAGTTAATATTTTTACAGTGACTAGGTATTATTTTCTAATTAATAAAGAAATGTTCAACATATATTAAATTTTAAAATGTAAGTTACAACCCAGCCCAGTTAATAAACCACCTTTTAAGTAATAACATGTGCCATATATACAAAGAAAATCTGGTGTTTGCAAGAAAGGAGGGTGGGTGGATTGAACATACAGACTTACTACTCTCCTCCTTAGACCCCTAGAATGATAATAAAGAAAAAGTTAAGGCATAAACTCACAATGACCAAATAAAAGAAGAGGAAATGCCTTTTAGAAACGTGGAGATTGTAAAACAGGTGGAAGAACACTTCCAGAGTGTGGCCAGCCTGCCCGGAGGACAGTCTCTGAGATTAAGGCCCTGAGCGAGCCATGATGTAAATCAACATCTGTCAGCAAGTGTGAAGATGAGCTGACGTTTTCACAGCAAGACTTCTCAGCAGAGGACGTGGTGTGTTGGTTTGCATTCCCCTGCAAGCTCCTTATCTCCTGGGGGGCCAATAACAAATAGTTCAAGGATGGCCACTGGGGTAACTCAAGGCTGTGTTAACTGTCTCTTCTCTGATTCTCTCTTGACCTCACATTTCTAGCTCACTTGGCTTCCACTGCTCCACAGAGACTGCTGTTGTCAAGGAGGCCTCCGTGTCTCTGAGATGGTTCTTACCTTTATTTTCCTAGATGTCATCAGCTTCGGAGTTTATCATGCCCTCCTTGATGTACTTTCTTTACTTGGCTTCCAGGTCAAAAATCTTTTTTTTCTTTTTCAATGTTTCAAATTTGATATATTTATTTCATTGATTACATCAAAAATTCCACAGAAGTCCATACTGTGGGCTGTTTCATAAAAATTTCTTGGAGAACCATCTTATTTGGACAGACTGTTTATTGACATTTGATAAATTATGGGTAATCTATCATTGAAGGGATTTCTTTTAAACATTCATTGATCTGCAGGTCACCACAGTCTTGGGGTTTCTTTCCACCTTACTGGTGGAATTCTCAGTCTCCTTTGCTCTTTCCTCTTTTCCTACCCCCACTTTTAACATTTAAATACAGTAAAATTAACTGTTGGTATGCAGCTTTATGACTTGAAAATGTACATGTAAAGTTGTATAACCAATACCACAATAGTAGTAGGTTGGGACTTTGGGGAGGTTGAGATGAGGTGAATGTCTTTTGGGTGGGGGCCAGATGTGACTCTTTGGGAGCCAGAGGATGGGTTGTGGTGGACAAGATAATGGCCCCCCGCCAAGATTTTCATGTCTTTATCCCAAGAACCCATGAACTTATTCCCTCACATGGCAAAAGGGACTTTGCAGGTGTGATTAAATTAAGCGTCATGAAGGATGGAGGTGCCCGTGGGCCCAACGTAATCACAAGTGTCCTTATAAGGAAAAAAGGAAAGCAGGAGAGTCAGTGAAGGTATGACAAGGGAAGTTGACAGATTAGAAGATGCTATACTGATGGCCTTGAAGACTGAGGAAGGGGCCTTGAGCCAAGGAATGTGGGCTGCCTCTGGAAGCTGCTGAAGGCAAGAAGGAAGTAATCCATTTCTTTCCTGGAGCCCCCGGAAGGAATGCAGCCCTGCCAACACCTTGATTTTAGGACTGTTTACCATCTTTACTGTAAGATGGTAAATTTGTGTTGTCTTAAGCCACAAATGTTTTGTAATTTGTTATAGCAGCTTATAGGAAACTCTTACAACAATGAAGAGAAAGAACAGTGTCAGCAGCCCTTTTCCCCAAAATACCCTAGTTCTACATTCCCTTTATACTCAGACCTTACCCCCACTCTTAACTGTGGGCAAGGATACATCTGTTCCATACCTCCATAGTTTTATCTTTTCCAAAATGTCATATAAATGGAATCCTACAGTATGTAGCCTTTTGAGTCTGTCTTCTTTTGCTTAGCGTAATACACTTGATATCCATCCATGTCCTGAGTGCCAATAGTTCATTCTGTTTCATTAATGAATAGTATTCCAGGAATGTACCACAGTTTGCTTATGCATCTCCCAGTTGAGTGACTTTTGGGTTGCTTCCCAAAAGGAGGTGATTGGGGTGATTATGAATAAACCTGCTGTAAACATTTGTGTAAAGATTTTTGTGTGAACTTCCCTGAAGTGAAACTTGCATTTCATTTGGGTAAATACCTAGGAGTGGGATTGCTGAGTCATATGGTCTAACTTTATTTATTTTAAGACAAAAGGTTTTTATTCAAAAAACACCAAGTATAAAAAAAAAAAAAATCTCTTTTATTCCCCTGTACAGTATTTCACGCAGATAAAACCAGAAGACCACATGCTGCTCAAAACACAGCCCCAGAGAGGATGCGGAACGTGCACCATCCAGAACTGCTTTTCACATATCCACCCTATGTACAGAAGTCAGATACGCCCCTCCCCCATCACACACGAACCCCATACCCACTTGGGAAACCAGGCCAGGGGGCCCGCAGCAGTCAGGGAGCTGCAGCAGCTGTCCCACCTGAGTCCTGTCACCCTATGAAGGAGCAGAGCAAGCGCTGAAGCCCTCCCCAAAAGGTCCCCAAGTCAGAGGAGGAAAGAAGAAAAGAAAACTGTGGTGGCAGCCATGAAAGCTTGAAGCAGGAAGGGAACCAATTAAATAAATACATAAATACATAACATTGACCTCCAGGTTAAAATGCGCATCTTTCAAAAAAAGCCAAAACAAAACAAAACAAACCAGGTAAAATAACTTAAAGGCAAAATTAAAAAAGAATTAGATCAACTACAATGCTTTTGTACACTACCATGCCAACTGTACACACATTTACAGTTTTGTTGTTGTTGTTGTTTTGGACGTGCGTTGCTTGTGCATTTTGTGTGTGTGTGTGAGGTCTTGTCTTAGAAACAGTTAAAACCAAAAAGGGAAGACCAGTTCACTTGGGAGTTTTACTAAAGGAGGTGGAAAAAGAGCAGGTGGCTCAGCATTTGGCCCTGTAGCCTCTTCCATGGCACCTTTCATATGAAGGACGGGGGTGAAGGGGTGGGGGAGAAAGAGAGGGAACCAAACCCAGGCAGATTTTTGGAGAAGCAACAGGTAAAAGACACAAGTTCAAGTTTTTTCCCAGCATAGCCATAGTCCCCATAGAAGGCACTCAGAAGAGTCGGAAGAGGTGACAGGGACTTAAAATGGTGCTAGTCCTATCCCACCCCACCCCGATTTCCCCCTACCTGACACATCGCACATTCAGCAGAACTCTTGATGAAGGGAACAGTTCCATGGCAGGATTCTGACACACGCCCAGTCCCCCGCCCCCAGGGATTTTGCAGAGTCCAGCGATGCTGGACTCCATGAGAAGGAGAGCATCTGTGGGAGGAGTCGCGGCCTAAGGCGGCTGGAGTGGAGTCTCTTCCTGCCTTTGGGAGGCAGCCTCCAGGGTCTGGGGTCTGGAATGAGTTGTAAATGTTGTTCCTGTATCAAGCACTGTCCTGCTTGGAGAGAAGTGTCACTGGTACTTGGGATGCTGGGAACAGATACTTCCCCTCCCGTGAGCATCTGACAGAGAGGGGAAAACCTTTCGGAAAAGCTATTTGCTGGGCCCTGGTGACAGGCTGTGGAGATGGATCTCAGCAGTTTCCTGGGGCAGGAGGACATCTTGCATCCACGGATGGTTCTGGATTTCTTCGAAGGATGGCTGATCTAATGGTCTCAGGGCCAAGCAGAATCTAATGAGATGCTGTCACCCTGAAGAGAGCCTCTGCCTGCAGAAAACTTGGTCCCAGTGATCTTTTCATTATGCTCAAAAGGAATATCTCCATAGACCATATCCTACAGCAGGATCGCCAGAGACCAGATGGCCGCCGACCTGCCATGGTAGCCATGGCGGCGGATCCACTCTGGAGGACTGTACACTCGGGTCCCATCGAAGTCCGTGTAGACGGCGTCCTTGACCCGAAGTCGATGAGCTTGAGCTCGCAGTGATTGAGGCGGATAATGATGTTCTGGTCCTTGATGTCACGGTGCCTCCAGGACCTGCCAGAAGAAGCTGTGGGCCAGCTCCTCCTGCAGGGCCCCACTTTCCGTGATCAAGTCGAAGAGGTCTTGTGCCAGCTCGGGCCTCTCCAGGGTCAGGACGAAACTGTCGGGCCTCTTGAGCCAGTCCAGGAGCCTAATGACGCCGGGGAAGCCCGAGCTCACCTTCTTCAGCAGAACCACTTCCACAGACACTCGGGTGCCATTAGGCAGCTCTCCGCAGTTGGAGATCCGGTCCTTCTCCACGTGCTTGTTGGTCACTGGCAAGTTGTCGGCGACACAGATGCCTGAGTGGTGGGCCTACCTGGTACTGCGACTCCAGGGGCTCCTTCTCCTTGCCGGGTGCCAGCTTGGTGCCGTGAAGGTCGTGGCAGGGCGCGACGCGCAGGTGGGCAAGCAAGTTGATTTTGGAGAAGAGCATCCCAACCTCCAGGGTGTCGGCGCAGGGACTGTGTCTGGAGGAGCTGCAGCAGGACCTGGGGCTGGGGTTGTGCCGGTGGCTGTGCCTACAGCTGGGGCTGAGGCTGCAGGTGGCACAAAAGGCCAAAGGCAAGTCGGAGGACTCCTGGGGGCGCTGCCGGGCTGGGGGCTGACAGACAAGCTGGCGGGGTCAGGCAGCTCCAAGGGCAGCGGGGCAGACGGCTCCTGGGGTGCGTGCAGCAGCGCCCCGGCACAGGTAGCTTGTAGCTACTGCTACCGCAGCCGGTGCCGCTTCCTCCGCCACAGCGGCCCTGGTCTAACTTTGAAAGAAGCTGACAAACTATTTTCCAAAGTAACTGTGCCATTTTGCACTCCTACCAGCAACTTGAGTTCCAGCCTCGGCCTACTGGCCAGAGCTTGACATTGTCACTCTTTAAAAGTTTTATCTGTTGTAATAGGTGTGTAGTAGTATCTTTATTTTAAATTTGCATTTCACTGATGGCTAGGATTTTGAGCATCTTTCGTGCACTTATTTGCCATCTCTTTATCTTCTTTGATGAAATGTCCGTTCTAGTCATTTGTCCATTTTAAAAACTGGGTTGTTTGCTTTCTTGCTGATTTTTAAGAGGCTTTTAATATATTTGGATGTGCCCCAGGCATGAGCCACTCAGGAGCTGTCTGAGACTTCCTGTGGGTTTACATTGCAGCTCATTTCTCAAAGCAGCTAGAGGTGGGCCTGGAGCTATCCACAGAGTTAGGGAATTCCCTTCTCCAGGTTCCACCTGCTTCCCCCACACTCGCTGACTTTCTTTTCCTAGTACATGTGGACAAAATGATGGTGTTTTCCTGCAAACTTAACCTCCCATGCTATTGCGCAGTTCTGAGCAATCGGGCCTTCCCTGAGGACAAAGTGGCAAAAGAGAAAAAATAACAGGAGAATCCATCCCCCCAACACACACACACTCTTTGTAAGAAGTGGTCTCTTTCCCCCGTTTCTGTAGCCCGGGAGTGCAGTTTCCCTGCTGGGTCGTGAACTGGTCTCAGGCAGAGCAAGGCGAGAACTCACACTCTCCATGTGCCCTTTCCCTGTCCTCTCACTAGAAGGGTCTTTCTCCAAGGGTTTGCCATCTTCTATTCACCATCCCACTCTTGGGTCAAAGCTGAGAGTAAAGGAGGGAAACCCCAGGAAACTCACTGCCACCTTACAGCTTGGTCTACAAGTTTTGCCTTCCCTCCCCAGTCCGCCTGCCCTTAATTACTTTTCAGACTCCTCAGGTAACTGCTTTTCGTATTTTGTCCAGGTTTCAGTTGAAATTGATGCAGGAGATAGATGGGCTCCAGGCTAGGCATTTACAGCTGGCCTCCTGTTTACATTTCTTGGGGTGAGAAAAAGATGGGCTTCAGGCCAGACACTTACAACTAGCCTCCTGTTTGCATTTCCTGAGACAGGAGATAGGTGGGCTCCAGGTTAGATATTTACAACCTGCCTCCTGTTTGCTCTTGGAAAGAGAAATAACTACAGAAACAGGGTAAATATCCAGGCTTTGTCTCCCGAGGACAGAGGGGCTAAACCCTGTTGGAGTAAAGATCAGGAGGCCACATATTTCCCATCCTTGGGGCAAGGGAGACACTGCACGTGGGCAGAAAGACCCCTTGCGGGTCAAAAAGGAGGGGGCACCACCCTAGAAGAGGTGATGCCAAGGCTCCCCCTAGGCCTCTGGGCTGGACTCCATCTTGGAAAAAAGTTGGGCACTCCTGTTGGGGAGGGCCCTAGGGCAGGTCAGGTGTGGAAAAGGAAACCAGATAATTGGCTAAGGGTAAACAAAGACCGGGAAGAGCTGCCCTATATAAATGATTTAACAGCTTCTTTACTGTACTCCTCCTCATTAGGGGGGAGGCCCACACCCTTTCTCTCTGGGTGTGTATCTCTACCTTGCGTCTATCTTAAATAAACAGACCGTCTCTCTGTGTGCTCTTCCACTTGTTGTGCTGTGTCTCTAATAATATACCTTGGACCTGTTTTTATAGTTTTTACCTCCTGAGAAATGCAGTTTTCACCCGGGGGCAAGAGCCAGGGAAATCTGCTTCTAGCCTGTAGACGTTGCTGGTCAAGAATTCCTGGTTTTCATCCAGGTTCCCCAGGTCTGATTCCGGGGCAGAGAACTAAGACCTCGCTTCAAGCCACTGCCCACTGCTGCCTCTCCAAGATCAAAATCGGTGGGAGAGATAGACTATAGCAGGCTTATTCCATTTTGTTTGGCATCCGAAGTTTCTCTCCCTGGATTTTCAAGGTTGGAATGACCAAGGGCTCAGTCCTGGGCCCTCTTGTCATCTCTGTCTACTCACACCCTGTGACTTCATCTACTTTCATTGCCCAGAAATGTTTAACCTAGGCACCCCATAGCCAGTCAAGTTGACAAGTAAAATTAACCCTTACATAAATATATAAGAAAATATTGGAGACCATGTTTACAATCTGGGTATAGGAAGTGACTTTCTAAACATGACTTGAAACCAGAACCCTTTAAACATTGTTTACAGTAACTTATACCAAGAAAGAAACTAAGTGAATAGATATGTAGATAAAATATATAGGCTATCAGATAGGAAACCCCTCATCTTCCTGTAATAAGTTTGTAAGACCTGAATCAGATGGGAATCCATGCTCTTTACCTTCTTTTTAAGACAAGGAGTCACCTCTCCAGGTTCAAGGGCAAACTTTTCTCTTGTGATCCATCTTCATCCTATTTTTCTTCCTTTTAGAACTTTAAAGCAGTGGTTCTCACTTTTTTATCTCAAGACCCATTTACACTGAAGGGTAGCAGAATAAGCCTCTTTGGCATAAAGAGTATTTTGAGCTGACTATTTTGTAAAACTTTAGACACAGAAGCTCTGAAAACAGAGTAGAAGTTACCCTTTGGTAAGGAGGGTTTCATTAGAAAGGGGGCCTGAATAGCTAGTAGAATAGCTACTAGCAGAAATAACCTCTCTTGCAAGGATAACAACCTTTGTTTACCAGCTCCTTTTCTTACCTTCCCAGGAACTGCTCCCCCTTGGCAATCCCAGGCTCCCATCCCTTTCCATAGTTCAGGATGGTATATAAATCTTAATCCTCTGCCCACCTTTTTATTTCCATGTCTTTGTGCTGCTGCCAGATGTAGATGGCATACGTAGTTAACTTTATTTTTTTCTCCTGTTAATCTGTTTTTTTACTACGGGGGGTTTTTAGCCAAGAACCTAGAAGGGGAGAGGCAAAGTTAGTTTTCCTCCCCTGTACCCTTAAATATTAATCAGGACCCTAAAAGAAGTTTTGTTTATGTTGGTGATGTCAATTGATAGCTGCTATTATGAATAAAACAGAAAAATTGAAGTCACTTAAAAATAATAGTCATGGGCTTCCCTGGTGGCGCAGTGGTTGAGAGTCCGCCTGCCGATGCAGGGGACACGGGTTCGTGCCCTGGTCTGGGAGGATCCCACATGCCGCGGAGCGGCTGGGCCCATGAGCCATGGCCACTGAGCCTGCGCGTCCAGAGCCTGTGCTCCGCAAGCAACGGGAGAGGCCACAACAGTGAGAGGCCCGCATACAGCAAAAAAAAAAAAAAAAAGAAAAAGAAAAAAATAGTCATCACATATTAATATGAAAAATATATTTCTAAAACACAAATACAAATAGTGAGAAGAGTGACATTGTTTTACATTTTTGCCAACATCTTTAATTTCTGGCTTAATAGAAGACATCTGGCTTACCATATTTGCTTCTGCCTTCAATCTGCTGTGGTATTATATGTTATGTTGTTATCAGAAAAGTGGGTTTGCTTCTCGGTGGGTGTCAAAAGACAGAACCACACCAAAGTTCAGGAGAAGGAAGGATTTGTTACTTGCAGCAAGTAAGGAGAACAGCAGGGATCTTCCCAAAGCAGTGTATCCCAGAACAGCAAAATCTGAGAGGTTTTAAGCTAAGAGTACATGCATATTCATGAAGGGGCTCAAGCAGAGGAGAATTTGGTATAGAATTGGGGTAAAGGTCAACAGACTCCAAACTTTAGTTGACTGAAGTCAAGAGTGTCAACATCCTCATTCCATCCTCCACCTGGGTGGGGGGCCTTAGTTCCTGCAGAATGCAAAAGTGTATTATTACATATATCCTTTGAGGAGGAACTAGGACTCTGCTTTATCACTGCACTATCGTTTGACTACCTTTTCTCTGTTCCTGCATTCATTTGTTCCCTTACGATCATTGACTACTGAGACTTGTTCAAGTGCAAGCATTGAGGCCAGGCTTAGATCACAAAATGGCTTAGGTCAAAACAGTCTCTCTTATGTCAAGAAAGCCATGCCTGATCATCTTTTGCCAAGGACACCCTAACCTATCTGCTTATATTACTTCAAGTCACAAAAAAAAGATATCTCAAGTGAATGAAGTTAGTGCTTTTCTATGTGTAGGAAGATGCAAGAATCTGGGATCATTGAAAATTCTTTCTGAGGTATGCATCTAACTATCTAGGGGCTCATTTATCCAAAGCACAGAGTGCCTCATCCTGGTTTTCACCCTGAATTACTAACAGGGTCCACTGTTGGGGGAGGTGACTGCTGTGGGTGGCCTCTTAACCTTTGTAGAGCCAGGGGGTGAGCAATGTTCTTTTTTTCCTGTTTTTACTCAAGCTCTGGTTCATAGATGCAGACTGACTTCATAAGGAAATTCTTGAGAAATAATCTAAGTCCATTCTATTTGTATATATAGAACATTTTTCTAAAGTGATTCTTAAGTTGTAGAAAGGATAATCCCTCTGGGTGATGACTGCATGGAGGTTTATTATCCTATTCGCTCTACTTTGTATATAAGCTTTTAATTTTTCATAACAGGATTAAAAAAAGATTTAGCTGACTATACAAAATAAATATCTGAACCAAAAAAAAAAAAAAAGATTTAGCTGAAGAGAAAGTTAAAAAAGATGTTGTAGCTGATGTAGGGGAGAGAAACTTGCCACCTCAAAATATGTTTCTGGCATATCAATTATTTTAAGCTGTTTATTTTCCAAGAAACTGCAGACATTCAGGAAAACTGTGAATGCCAAGCAGGAGTTACCCTTAAGAAACATGTACATTTATAAGGGAAATGTCCCTTTGTAAGGGTGTCTCCCTTTCTGTACCAGAAAGAGGAGGATGACCAAATCTCTAGAAACTCTTATCAATGAAAGAAACAAGGACTTAAATCTGCATAAACAACCTGACCCTTGTTTACTGTGCTTTTCCTGGTCAACTCCCATTACTGGCCCTCCGGTCCTCAACATCCTCTTTTGTCTTTAGCTGAAGATGTATTTGAGGTGAAGCTTTGGCTATTTTGGTGAGTTACTCAGTTTTCCTGGGCCTCTCCCATGTACCCATGTTATTGAACTTCATTTGATTATCTTCTGTCAATCTGTTTCATGTCAATTTATTTTTAAATTAATTTTTATTGGCGTATAGTTGCTTTACAATGTTGTGTTAGTTTCTACTGTACAACAAAACGAATCAGCTATACATAGACAAATATCCCCTCTTTTTTGGATTTCCTTCCCATTTAGGTCACCACAGTGCATTAAGTAGAGTTCCCTGTGCTATACAGTATGTTCTCATTAGTTGTCTATTTTATACATAGTATCAATAGTGTATATGTGTCAATCCCAATCTCCCAATTCCTCCCACCCTCTGCTTTCCCCCTTGGTATCCATACATTTGTTCTCTACATCTGTGTCTCTACTTCTGCTTTGCAAATAAGATCATCTGTACTATTTTTCTAGATTCCACATATATGCGTTAATATACAATATGTCTCATGTCAATTTAGTTGTTACCTTGAGTTGTTTCAATGACTGAAACAACCCTCCTTGGCCAGGCCCAGTAGTAACCACTTACATGAGTTCTCTTACAACAGGAGGTCCTGGTAAGGATTGCAGATCTAACAAGCTATCATCAACCCGAAGAGTTCGGGGAAGTTCAATAGGAGAGAAGAGGCTCCAGTTAATATGTCCTACCAAGCTTCCAGAATCCTTCTTGCTGGAATCCATCTTGGCTGAGTGACCAGCGTACCACCAGGAAGGACCCAGAATCAGAGTGACTGGCCAGAGACAACCCGGAAACTAACCCAATTACCATAAACCCAAGACTGTGAGCCACGTGACAGTGCAGTCATCCTGGGTTCCCTTATCCTCCTGCTCTCCACTCGGGAGCCTTCCCAATAAAGTCTTTTGCTTTGTCAGCACGTGTGTCTTCTCAGACAATTCATTTCCAAGAGTTAGACAAGAGCCCACTCTCAGGCCCTGGAAGGGGTCCACGTTCCTGTGACAGTTAGACCAGCCAGAACAACCTGGAAGGGTAGAGGAAAATTTCTTTTTCCCCAACACTAAAAACATAGTTTTGTGTTCATGTGAATTCAGTATAACGTGTAATGGAATCCTTTTGGAAACAATACTGGAGAAGTGTGGTATTCTTCCACTAACCTGATAAAATATAAATCATTAAAATGAAATATATTATTACTAGTGAATACTGGTAGACTGCAGGCAAAGAAAACACAATTTCTGAAAAATAAAGTATTACTGTCATTCACATGGTACTGTAAAAGCAAATACCAATACTGCTTTTAAGTAAATACCAGTAACTATAAAGCAAAGCCCAACATAATAAATTAATTCCTATACAGTATATACATAAAAATGAACATATCAGTAAATTAACACTTATACACACAAAGCAGTACTTCATATTTAGAAGAAAAATCCATTCTTAAAGACAAATGAGATTCAGGTGCCCAGTGGGGGAAGTGAATGGGAGTGGAGATCAAGAATAAGGGGGGCATATTTTAAGTAAGGGCTGCATGAAATTTTGACATGGCCTCACTGAAGAGCAAGGTTAAATCAGGTCTCTCAGGAGACTTGTAGCAACACTACCTGCACCCAAAATTATATTCCCTCATAAGTCTTATTGATAAAATTGAAGCATGTTGTTTTAAAAAATCAAGTCTATTTTGTCCTACGATGCTGCAGTTATTTTAAGTGTAAAAAGAAAATCTGTATCTATTAACATTTCTAATGATAGTATATGATTTCCTTCACAATCCTTGCCAATTGGTTGTGAAGGATCAATTTAACTTTTGTTAATCTGATGGGAAAAATGTTGCAGGAAAAGGGACCCCTTCCAGGGCCTGAGAGTGGGCTCTTGTCTAACACTCAGAAAATAAATTATCTGAGGAGACACACATACCGACAAAGCAAAAGACTTTATTGGGAAGGGGCACCCGGGCAGAGAGCAGCAGGGTAAGGGAACTTAGGAGAACTGCTCTGTCAGTTGGCTCGCAGTCTCAGGTTTTACGGTAATGGGGTTAGTTTCCAGGTTGTCTCTGGCCAATCATCTTCCTTGGCCCATGTTTGGTCTGACTCAGAATCCTTCCTGGTGGTGCACACATCTTTCAGCCAAGGTGGATTCCACTGTGAGGGTTTATGGGAAGTTGGCAGGACGTATTGTCTTCTCCCCCCTTCTTTTGACCCTCCAAATTCTCCCAGTGGGGTTTTTTGTTTGTTTTGTGTTTTTTTTTTTTGTGGTACTAGGGCCTCTCACTGCTGTGGCCTCTCCCGTGGCGGAGCACAGGCTCTGGACGCGCGAGCTCAGCGGCCATGGCTCACGGGCCCAGCCGCTCCGCGGCATGTGGGATCTTCCCGGACCGGGGCACAAACCCGCGTCCCCTGCATCGGCAGGCGGACTCTCAACCACTGCGCCACCAGGGAAGCCCTTCCAGTTGGTTTTTGATAGCAGCACTGCATCCTTTATCCAGACTTTCTGTTGTGAGACAACTCAGGCAAGTGGTTATCATTGTGTCTGGCCAAGGAAGGTGGTTTCGGTCAGCAGTTCCCTACCAACTGCCCACTGACAGACTTCATACTTAAGATACTTCTTGGGAATTGGGGTGGAGGTCTCTTTCTTCTGTAACTACTTCCTGCTGGGAGTGGGTGCCATCCTGTCCAGTAGAGTAGAAGTCTCTCTCTCTCTCTGATCTAAATCGAGGTATTCCATGTCTGAAACCAGCTTCTACCCTTGTGGTAACAAAACTTTAGTCTGAAACTGTTGAGCCATGTTGGACCATGGAGATAAACCTTGTACACAGTTAAAACAGACAGGGGCCATACAGGAGGCTTAACAGGATGATCGACGCTGGGTCCAGAAAAGGAAGGCAAAATTTGGGATGAAGCCTATATCCTACAGAAACAGAGGGCACAGAAAGGATTTGTACCTGGGAGACCCACAGAGTGCTGCTTGTTTTCAATCTCCCTTTTTCTTTGATAGTCCTCAATATTTCAAAGGCAATGACTGAGGGTGATGACAGCTCTGGCCACTTCCTGCAGAAATGGGGCATAGTCCTGCTTCAATTTGGGGAATAGACACCAAATTGGAAATATTTCTGAGTTCCAAGTCCTGGATCTGAGTCTTGTATGATTAAGATCTCAATCCCTTTGTCCAACATTTTGGTGTAACAGACCCAATTAGAAGTATTTGGAGGAGTGACAACTTGAATTTTAGTGGACAAAATAAATCTCATTCCCTGAGGAATTCAGGAGAATAAGCCTGAAACCCAGTTTGGACCTCACACCTTAGGGAGATTCGTACCCAAGTAACTAATTGTCTACTTTTATCTAAGTAGGTTTTAACTTCCGATATGGTATTAACATATACATAACAGGAACTATTGGCCACTACTTATGTCTTCTTTTTCTGTTAACATCTAATCTAAAGCAATTTTATTATCTAAAAATTTAATAGTTGCAAGGGGAGACCTCAAGGTCATAAGGTTGCAGCTACTGATGTCTGCCAGCAGACACTGCTTTGAGAATGGCTGGTGTCATGCCAAGTCTGACACAGCTCAGAAAACTCAAGTTCTCAGAAATACAAGGACTTGTCTGAAATCACATCCGTAATGCCCCCTAGTATTACATTGGATGTCTGAACCACAGCTACTCCATTTTGACTTGCAATTGCATTTCTCTCCATAACGGCCAAAACAGATGCCACTGTTAGTGATTTCAGTGCTTTACTAGATATGAGAAGATGCAAGAATTTGGGCTCATAAAATCTTCTCCTGAAAGTATCTAACTATCTGAAGGTCTGTTCTGCCAGTTTTTCCCAGAGCATGGAGTTCCTCATTCCTGATCTTCACCCTGAATTCCTTTCAGTGTCTGTTGAAGGTCAGTGACTGCAGTGGTCATTGATTTAATCCTTGCAGATGTAGAAGGCAAGTGCCAATTTTCTGTTGGCAGGTCCCCTTCAGAGTCATGAATTGGACCATGGTTTGGGGGGCATTTCATGGTCATTTCACCCCACGGTGCTGGGAATACTCATTCCCAGGTCTGGCGAAGATTTCACTGATAGGCCACTCAGTGTGCTATTACTGGCCTAGGCACAGTTGCCAAAAGTCTCTGGACCACCTGTCTTAATAGTCTCTTATGGTCCAGGAAAATATTCCCTCTTCTTGCTTCTTCCCATATCTGGAGTTACATTATTACAATCTTTGGTCTCATATGGAGCTATATATCAACATTTTATCAGAGGCTCAGTCACACATTTGGTAGTGCAAGAAACAATTTTGTAAAACAGGCAATATTAAAAAAAGTAACATAGATAGTTGTATTAGTAAGGTCATAAGTAAGAATTTAAGTCAAGAACTTCCATCAGGTCCTGCCCAGTACATTTCCAAGTCGTCTGACTTAAGTCTGTTCTGTACCAATCCTTATCTTTAAGAGAAATTATATATTGGCATTGGCCATAAGACATCTAGTGAAATTTCCTAGTGTTACTAGGCCAGTTATCCCTAGTGTGGTTTAATTGTCCCCAATATAAGGGAGCCTTTAATTTTAAATGACCATAGCCTGGTGCTAATCTCCTGGTTGCAGATCATGGAGCATCTGATCTTCATCCAGAGATAGATTACTGAGTTAAATTTCAGAAACAAATTTAGAGTGTCCTTTTAATAATTCTAAACTTTGCAACAGTATAACATAACAGCAAGGAGCTATCTGGGAAGTGAATCTTAGTGAAAACAGACCTCAATAACACAATAAGATTTTGATGTCCATTGAAACATCTCTTTTCCTCTAAAATAACCCTCATTTTTATCAAAGATAGTTAAATCAAAATTAATTGGTTCACAAATTAAGTCTCATGAAATCATAAAATTCCTCCCAGGGCCAGGAAAGCCATGCCAAGGGCTTGCCACAGATTTCACCTTACAAATTTAGGAGAATTCCTCCCTTTCTGATGTTCAAAAAATACCTTCAGATTTCTGCACCTGTTAGGAGGTGGCCTTCCTAATTTATCTGATAAAGCTGCTGGGAACCTAAGAGTGTCCAGTCTCTGGAGGGATCAGGTAGAGAGAAAAGAGAAATGTTTCCATTCTGCTTACAAGGGTATAATTTACCAAATTGCTATAAGTCATAATTAGCTTGAAGGGAAGTGTTTCTTTATATCTGGAAAACACAGATTAAAATCTTATAATGTTTCAGACAGAAACCATAAAAATTATAACCACATTCATCAGTTTACTCAATCCTATGTAACTAATCCTTTTTGTTAACAGTTTCCATTCGATTTTTAAAATTCCTTACCTAGTTTAGTAGTGTGATTTAAAAGTTATCAGAAAAGTGTACTTGTCAAAAGTCAAGTGATTCTTCTGGAAGATGAAGCAATTTTGCAAAGCATCATTTTAACTATCTATGAATGACAAAGATACTTAAAAAGGCAAGGCTAAGGATCTGATTACAATGTTTTTGGCAAAGAAGATTAACCAAGTTGCTGTAATATAAAACATTTTAAGACAACAACTAAAACTATATATTTTAAAATATTTATTTATTTATTTATCTATCTTTGGCTGCGCTGGTTCTTAGTTGTGGCATGTGGGATCTTTCATTGCGGTGTGTGGGCTCTTCATTGCGGCGTGCAGGCTCTCTATATAATTTTTAGAATATTTATATTAATAACATTTATCCATACAGTACTGTGTATTCTAAGTAGGTTTATCACTCATGTAACAATGTTCTTTGTGTAATTTAACATACCGAATAGTACTAGTTAAATATTTCTCTGTGAGATGTCTCAGGGACCCTCTAAAGTGTCCTAAATTTAGCTGGAGGTAAAAAGAAAGTTAATTAAAAGTTGATATTTGGGAAGTTTGTCAAAAGGTTTCAAAACATTGGGTCAAATAAGATCCTAGCTTACTCTGAGATAATACTTATTCCTTAACCAAAGTGACAAGAGATCTCAAAAGCAAATACAGATCACTTAAAGGAACAGAAACTCACAAAATCTGTTATCATAAGCAGCATTCCAAGGAAACTTTGTTCTCTGAACAGAGAGAGAAAACCAAATCCAGTCTTTTACCAGCTTGCCTGTTTTTTTTTTCCTGTTTGGTTTTTAAATATTTTTTAATTTTTTTAAATTTTATTTTATTTTACTATTTTTTATACAGCAGGTTCTTACTAGTTATCTATTTTATACATACTGGTGTATATATGTCAATCCCAATCACCCAGTTCATCCCCCTCCCATTGTCCTCCCTTGGCATCCATACATTTATTCTCTACATCTGTGTCTCTATTTCTGCCTTGCAAACTGGTTCATGTGAACCATTTTTCTAGGTTCCACATATATGCATTACTATATGATATTTGTTTTTCTCTTTCTGACTTACTTCATTCTGTATGACAGTCTCTAGATCCATCCACGTCTTAACAAATGACCCAATTTCGTTCCTTTTTATGGTTGAGTAATATTCCATTGTATATATGTACCACATCTTCTTTATCCATTCATCTGTCGATGGGCATTTAGGTTGCTTCCATGACCTGGCTATTGTAAATAGTGCTGCAATGAACATTGGGGTGCATGTGTCTTTTTGGATTATGGTTTTCTCTGGGTATATGCCCAGTAAGTGGGATTGCTGGGTCATATGGTAATTCTATTATTAGTTATTTAAAGAACCTCCATACTGTTCTCCATAGTGGCTGTATCAATTTACATTCCCATCAACAGTGCAAGAGTGTTCCCTTTTCTCCACACCCTCTCCAGCATTTGTTGTTTGTAGATTTTCAGATGATGCCCATTCTAACTGGTGTGAGGTGATACCTCATTGTAGTTTTGATTTGCATTTCTCTAATAATTAGTGATGTTGAGCAGCTTTTCATGTGCTTCTTGGCCATCTGTATGTCTTCTTTAGAGAAATGTCTATTTAGGTCTTCTGCCCATTTTTGATTGGGTTTTTTGTTTTTTTAATATTGAGCTGCATGAGCTTTTATATATTTTGGAGATTAATCCTTTGTTCATTGATTCATTTGCAAATATTTTCTCCCATTCTAAGGGTGCTCTTTTCACCTTGTTTATAGTTTCCTTTGCTGTTCAAAAGCTTTTAACTTTCATTAGGTCCCATTTGTTTATTTTTGTTTTTATTTCCATTACTCTAGGAGGTGGGTCAAAAAGATCTTGCTGTGATTTATGTCAAAGAGTGTTCTTCTTATGTTTTGCTCTAAGAGTTTTATAGTGTTCAGTCTTACATTTAAGTCTTCAATCCATTTTGAGTTTATTTTTGTGTATGGAATTAGGGAGCGTTCTAAGTTCATTCTTTTACATGTAGCTGTACAGTTTTACCAGCAGCACTTATTGAAGAGACTGTCTTTTCTCCATTGTATATCCTTGCCTCCTTTGTCATAGATTAGTTGACCACAGGTACGGAGGTATATCTCTGGGTTTTCTATCCTGTTCCATTGATCTATATTTCTGTTTTTGTGCCAGTACCATATTGTCTTGATTACTGTAGCTTTGTAGTATAGTCTGAAGTCAGGGAGTCTGATTCCTCCAGCTGTGTTTTTTTCCCCTCAAGATTGCTTTGACTATTTGGGGTCTCTTGTGTCTCCATACAAATTTTGAGATTTTTTGTTCTAGTTCTATAAAAAATGCCATTGATAATTTGATAGGGATTTCATTGAATCTGTAGATTGCTTTGTGTAGTATACTCATTTTCACAATATTGATTCTTCCAATCCAAGAACATGGTATATCTCTCCATCTGTTTATGTCATCTTTGATTTCTTTCGTCAGTGTCTTATAGTTTTCTGAGTACAGGTCTTTTACCTCCTTAGGTGGGTTTATTCCTAGGTATTTTTTTCTTTTTGTTGCAATGGTGAATGGGATTGTTTCCTTAATTTCTCTTTCTGATTTTTCATAGTTAGTGTATAGGAATGCAAGATATTTCTGGGTATTAATTTTGTATCCTGCCACTTTATCAAATTCACTGATTAGCTCTAGTAATATTCTGGTGGCATCTTTAGGATTTTCTATGTATAGTATCATATCATCTGTAAACAGTGACAGTTTTATTTCTTCTTTTAAAATTTGGATTCCTTTTATTTCTTTTTATCTCTGATTGCCGTGACTAGAATTCCAAAGCTATGTTGAATAATAGTGGTAAGAGTGGACATCCTTATCTTGTTCCTGATCTTAGAGGAAATGCTTTCAGTTTTTCACCATTGAGAATGATGTTTGCTGTGGGCTTGTCATATATGGCCTTTATCATGTTGAGGTAGCTTCCCTCTATGCCCACTTTCTGGAAAGTTTTTATCATAAATGGGTGTTGAATTTTGTCAAAAGCTTTTTCTGCAACTATTGAGCTGATCCTATGTGTTTTATTCTTCAATTTGTTAATACGGTGTATCACACTGATTGATTTGCATGTATTGAAGAATTCATGCACCCCTGGGATAAATCCCACTTGATCATGGTGTATGATCCTTTTAATGTGTTGTTGGATTCTGTTTGCTAGTATTTTGTTGAGGATTTTTGCATCTATATTCATCAGTGATATTGCTCTGTAATTTTCTTTTTTGTAGTACCTTTGTCTGGTTTTGGTATCAGGGTGATGGTGGCCTCATACAAGGAGTTTGGGGGTGTTCCTTCCTCTGTAATTTTTTGGAAGAGCTTGAGAAGGATGGGTTTTAGCTCTTCTCTAAATGTTTGATAGAATTCACCTGTGAAGTCATCTGGCCCTGGACTTTTTTTTGTTGGAAGATTTTTAATCAAAGTGTCAATTTCATTACTTGTGACTGTTCATATTTTCTATTTCTTCCTGGCTCAGCCTTGGAAGTTTATACCTGTCTAAGAATTTGTCCATTTCTTGCAGGTTGTCTAATTTATTGGCATAGAGTTGCTTGCGGTAGTCTCTTAGGATGCTTTGTATTTCTGCGATGCCCGTTGTAACTTCTCCTTTTTCATTTCTAATTTTATTGATTTGAGTCTTCTCCCCCTTTTTCTTGATGAGTCTGGCTAATGGTTTATCAATTTTGTTTATCTTCTCAAAGAACCAGCTTTTAGTTTTATTTTAGTTATTTAAAGAACCTCCATACTGTTCTCCATAGTGGCTGTATCACTTTGCTATTGTTTTCTTTGTTTTCTTTGCTATTGTTTTCTTTGTTTCTATTTCATTTATTTCTGCTCTGATCTTTATGATTTCTTTCCTTCTGCTAACTTTGGGTTTTGTTTGTTCTTCTTTCTCTAGTTCCTTTAGGTGTAAGTTTAGATTGTTTATTTGAGATTTTTTTCTTGTTTCTTGAGGTAGGCTTGTATTGCTATAAACTTCCCTCTTAGAACTGCTCTTGCTGCATCCCATAGGCTTTGGATCACCATGTTTTCACTGTCATTTGTCTCTAGGTATTTTTTGATTTCCTCTTCGATTTCTTCAGTGATATCTTGGTTATTTAGTAATGAATTGTTTAACCTCCATGTTTTTGTGTTTTTTACGTTTTTATTCCTGTAATTGATTTCTAATCTCATAGCATTGTAGTCAGAAAAGATGCTTGATGTGATTTCACTTTTCTTAAATTTACTGAGGCTTGATTTTTGACCCAAGATGTGATCTATCCTGGAGAATGTTCCATGTGCACTTGAGAAGAACATGTAATCTGCTGTTTTCAAATGGAATGTGTTATAAATATCAATTAAAACCATCTGGTCTATTGTGTCATGTAAAGCTTGTGTTTCCTTATTAATATTCTGTCTGGATGATCTGTCCATTGTTGTAAATGAGGTATTAAAATCCCCCACTATTATTGTGTTAATGTCAATTTACTCTTTTATAGCTGTTAGCAGTTGCCTTATGTAGTGCTCCTATGTTGGGTGAGTATATATTTATAATTGTTATATCTTCTTCTTGAATTGACCCCTTGATCCTTATGTAGTGTCCTTCCTTGTCTCTTGTAACATTCTTTACTTTAAAGTGTATTTTATTTGATATGAGTATTGCTACTCCAGCTTTCTTTTGATTTCCATTTGCATGGAATATCTTTTTCCATCCCCTCACTTTCAGTCTGTCTGTGTCCCTAGGTCTGAAGTGGGTCTCCTGTAGACAAGCATATATATGGGTCTTGTTTTTGTATCCATTCAGCAAGCCTGTGTCTTTTGGTTGGAGCATTTAATTCATTCACATTTAAGGTATTTATGTATGTTCCTATTACCATTTTCTTAATTGTTTTGGGTTTGTTTCTGTAAGTCCTTTTTTCCTCTTGTGTTTCCCACTTAGAGAAGTCCCTTTAGCATTTGTTGTAGAGCTGGTTTAGTGGTGCTGCATTCTCTTAGCTTTTGCTTGTCTGTAAAGCTTTCGATTTCTCCATTGAATCTGAATGAGATCCTTGCCGGATAGAGTAATCTTAGTTGTAGTTTCTTCCCTTTCATCACTTTAAATATATTGTGCCACTCCCTTCTGGCTTGTAGAGTTTCCTCTGAGAAAGCAGCTGTTAACCTTATGGGAGTTCCCTTCTATGTTCTTTGTTGTTTTTCCCTTGTTGCTTTTAATAAATTTTCTTTGTCTTTAATTCTTGTCAGTTTGATTACTATGTGTCTCAGCATGTTTATCCTGCCTGGGACTCTCTGTGCTTCCTGGACTTGAGTGGCTATTTGTTTTCCCATTTAGGGAAGTTTTTGACTATAATCTCTTTAAATATTTTCTCAGGTCCTTTCTCTCTCTCTTCTCCTTCTGGACCCCTGTAATGTGAATGTTGCGTTTAATGTTGTCCCAGAGGTCTCTTAGGCCTCTCCATTGGTGTAAGTGAGGTATTAAAGTCCCCCACTATTTTTGTGTTACTGTCAATTTCCTCTTTCTTTTCATTCTTTTTTCTTTATTCTGTTCTGCAGCAGTGAATTCCACCATTCTGTCTTCCAGGTCACTTATCAATTCTTCTGCCTCAGGTATTCTGCTATTGATTCCTTCTAGTGTAGTTTTCATTTCAGTTATTGTATTGTTCATCTCTGTTTGTTTGTTCTTTAATTCTTCTAGGTCTTTTTTAAACATTTCTTGCATCTTCTTGATCTTTGCCTCCTTTGTTTTTCTGAGGTCCTGGATCATCTTCACTATCATTATTCTGAATTCTTTTTCTGGAAATTTGCCTATCTCCTCCTCATTTAGTTGTTTATCTGCAGTTTTATCTTGTTCCTTCATCTGATATGTAGTTCTCTGCCTTTTCACTTTGTCTTTCTTTCTGTGAATGTGGTTTTTGTTCCACAGGCTGCAGGATTGTAGCTCTTCTTGCTTGTGCTGTCTGCTCTCTGGTTGATGAGGCTATCTAAGAGGCTTGTGCAAGCTTCCAGATGGAAAGGACTGGTGATGGGTAGAACTGGGTGCTGCTCTGGTGGGCAGAGCTCAGTAAAACTTTAATCTGCCTCTCTGCTAATGAGTGGGGCTGAGTTCCCTCTCTTTTGGATATTTGGCCTGAGGTGACTGAGCACTGCAAGCTACAGGCTCTTTGGTGTGGCTAATGATGGACTCCAGGAGGGCTCATGCCAAGGAGTACTTCCCAGAACTTCTGCTGTCAATGTCCTTGTCCCCCTGGTGAGCCACAGCCACCCCCTGCCTCTGCAGAAGACCCTCCAACACTAGCAGATAGGTCTGGTTCTGTCTCCTATGGGGTCACTGCTCCTTCTCCCTGGATCCTGATGCACACACTAATTTGTGTGTGTCCTCCAAGAGTGGAGTCTCTATTTCCCCCAGTCCTGTTGAAGTCTTGCAATCAAATCTCACTAGCTTTCAAAGTCTGATTCTCTGGGAATTCCTCCTCCCATTGCCAGACTCTCAGGTTGGGAAGCCTGACATGAGGCTCAGAACCTTCACTCCAGTGGGTGGACTTCTGTGGTATAATTGTTCTCCAGTTTATGAGTCACCCACCCAGTGTTTATGCAATTTAATTTTATCGTGATTGCGCCCTTCCTACTGTCTCATTGCAGCTTCTCCTTTGTCTTTGTGTGCGGGGTGTCTTTTTTGGTGAGTTCCAGTGTCCTCCTGTTAATGATTGTTCAACAGTTAGCTGTGAGTCTGGTGCTCTTGCAAGAGAGAGTCTGTACCAGCTTGCTTTTAACAACAAAATTCACTTATTTAATTAACTTCAGTCTACCCCAGCCAATCCTGACAATCCCCAAACCCTCTATCACTTTCTGTATTCATATTAGTTTTGTCCCTTATTTTTTTCATCCAGAAACAACCAGCTCTAAGACAGACTTACTTTCCCTTCCTGTAATAAAATGCAATTCCATTCCTCATACCCCCTTTACTGAAAACACACATCCTGCTTTTCTACTATATACTGAAATGTTTCCTTTATTTCTTTTATTAGCTTTAATTACATGTTTAAACTAGAGTCCTCAACTCTTAAAAACCTTAATTTCTAGTGACAACCAAGAAGTAGGCCATTATGAGTTGTCTTTTACATTAGCATTCTGTAGATTTGTGAAAATACCAATGATAATTCCTAAAAACATTTACTTTCTTATAGAGAACATCTCAAGGTGGCACCAAACACATTCACTGATAGCTCTAAATACCTTTAGTTTCTTTGTTTAGTAATTGATGTCTCAGTATCTTATTTTATTTGGGAATGATCCAGCTATTCAACAAACTTTCATCATATAAATTAATTTAGCACAACTCTAAATTTCAACTTGCTGGATCTCTGGAGGGATTATTCTTAAGTAGACATTCCTAAAATATAATTATTCCTATAGATTTACATAAAAGCACTTACTTCATTTACATTTACTGTCCTTCAAAAAAAATTTTTTATATTGAGTTATTTTCCTTGTTGATGATTTGTAACAGATATAATAAGTTTTTATTTGACTTCTATTAAACCTAGGTACAGTAAGTGTATTATATCAGTACTTAATGTTGATGACTGTTAAGACATGTCTACATTAATTAAATTAACAAGCTTAAACTAAGTTTAATACTACATATTAATTTAATACTGAATATTTCCCAGTCCATGGGAACCTGAAATTAATTCTGGCCAGTTACCTTCTGTATTTTTGAGAATTTATATAAGCACTCAATTTCCTTTAAGCCAATTAGGTAGAGCTCATTGTCAAATTAATTTTGATAATACCATCCAAAGTTAAGGACATATATACATTGCACACAGACATATAGAGAAACACAACCAGAGATCTCATAGCTTCATTTCCTAAACTTAGTCATGAATCAGGTATTACAATATAAAACTCACTAGTTTTTAAACAGTTGAAATAAGTTAAATTTAGAAAGACTTCTTCCCCACCCCTTTTTTTTCCTCAGTCACAAAAATTAGAGAAGATCTAGATAAGACAAGTGGTTTTGAGAGCCCTGGTCTCAAGGCACAGCGAGAGATAAGCAAGTTCTCCTAGTAGGACTTCTTCCCTAAGTGTCAGAATTCTGGAAACATGTTTTATCAAGCTTTATTTCTCTAAGTGCATATGCAAATACGTATATCCTTGAATAAAAGCTCTCAAATATTTATCTTCTTTATTCCCAACTCCAGTCCAGTTGTTTATGGAGGAGCAGGCTGAGGTTTTGGGAGGGGAAGGAGCTTTCCTGGTCACCCACCAGGGGAGGAGGAGAGCCAGGAATCTATCCCAGGCTTTGTTCATTAGCAAATACTTTGTGAGGGCCTGTGGTGTGCCAAGAAATAACCCACAGCCTGGAACTGCAATAGTTTCTTTCCCAAACTTTTCATTTTGAAAATTTTAAAGCATGATGAAAACTTGAAAGAATGATATGATAAACACCCTTCCATCTAGATTTAACAATTCAACTATTAACTGCCTCATTTACTTTATTTCTCTGTGTGTCTGTACATATACATATCTTTCTTCTTGTTTTTTTTTCTTTTTAGTTAGACTTTATTTTTAGAGCAGGTTTAGGTTCACATGAAAATGGAGGAAGGTACGGAGATTCCCATGTACCCCTTCCCCCACACAATATAGCCTCCCTGTTATCAACATCCCCTTCCACAGTAGTACATTTGTTACAATCGATGACTTATAATCGCCCCAAGCCCTTGGTTTACATGAGGGTTTACTCTTGGTTTTGTACATACTGTGGGTTTGGGCATATATATAATGATACATATCCATCATTATAATATCATACACAGTATTTTTACTGCCTTAAAAATCCTTTCTGAGTATTCTTCCCTCTCCCACCCCAGCCCCTGGTACTTTTTATTGTCTCCATAATTTTGCCTTTTTCAGAATGTCACATAGTTGGAATCAGAATGTGGAGTCATCTAGTGAGCTTGTGCCTCTGGACTGTGAACTTCACATGTGCTTCTCAGTCCTCCCTTCTTACTTAGGTGGGACAGGATGGCTAGAGTGAGGTAGAGTTGAGTATTTCCCTTTCCCCACATGGAAGGTTAGAGCTGACTAGTGTTGGGTATTTCCTTTTACCCAGTTCAGGTAAGCTCTGATAATTCCCCAGCAGGTTAGGCTCTGCTTAACTAGCTTCTCCTAAGGGCAAGCCTCGTTAAGAGGAATAGAGTGCTCTGACATATTTCAGAATGATTCCTTTTCCTTCCCCCTAATAGAGGCACAAGTGGATTTTCCTCTGATATTTACTGTGAGAATTTGGTCAAGATCCTGGAGGTAAATTTCACAGTATTGCAGGAGGTCTCCCTAATACTGGGTCCTCTGAGAATTCTAGCTCCCAGAGTTGTCCAATGAGCCTCCAGCAATTCATTAATTACAGTTCAGGTTTTCCCACACCAGCACACATTCTCAAAGGTTTCCAGTTGTAAGTTGTGACTCATTGTATTCATCAGTCCTGGAAAGTGTTGAGAGAGTGATTTCCAGTCTTGGGACAGTGATTTTCCTGTGAGTTCTCTCCTCTTTTACAAATTCAAGGAAAGGTGTTGATTATTCAAATCTGTTCAGCTTTTACTTGTTGTTAGGACAGAGTTAGAACTTCAAAGATTCTTATCTGTGAAACTGAATCGTACTTTTCTTGTTTGTTTGTTTTTCTGAAACATTTGAAGTTAAATCACATATATCATATTTCATTCCTGAATGCTTAAGCAGAAATCTCATAATAATGAGAACATGCTCTTACTTATAATGGCATACCATTATCATAGATAAGAAAATTAAAGCCCATTATTATTATATTATTAATTATTATATCTTCTTTTTCAAGTTTCTCTAATAGTTTCCCAAATAGCTTTTATAGTCCAATAGTCACCCCAAACAGATATGTATTACACCACCACTCCCATCCTTGATCTAATTAAGGTTAAAGCATTGCATTGGGTTGTTATATCTCTGTAGTTTTTTGAATCTAGAGCAATTCTCCTGCCCCTTTTTTCTTTGCAAGAGACATTCAATTTTGGAAAATCCCAGCCCAATTGCGGTGCAGAATATTCTACATTCTACATTTGACTGATTCGTTCCTTATTCTGTCCTTTAACTTGTTTCTGTATCCCCTGTATTTCCTGTCGTCTTAGTTCAGACTGCTTTCAGGTAATACCATAAACAGCAGACATTTATTGCTCACATTTCTGGAAATAAGCTGGGAAGTCTAATTTCAGGGTGCTAGCCAGCTTGGTTCCTGGGGAAAGCCTGGTGATAAAATGAGAAGAGGAGCGAAGCAGAAGGAAGAGATTACAAAAAGCCATGAGGAAGGATTGGGGGATGCTGAAGATGTTTGCTATCTTGATTATGGTGATGGGCAAAGCTTATCAAGCTCTACACTTTAAGTATATGCAAGTAAATGTAACTGAATATTATTGGGCATTTCTTGGTGTTCAGTTGATGGCTGTCCATGTTTGGATGAATAATAAAATAAATTCATATATAATTCACTAATTATTTTATGTTTTGTACACATTTTTTCTTGCCTTTATTTCAGGAAAAAATATGTTTTTATCGACATTCACAAAATGTGCCTTCTACTGACAGTAATGCCATTTGAACAAGTTTTCTTGAGTGTTTTTTCTCAAAGCTGTTTTATTTTAAATTTTAAATTTTAGAAACTGCACTCTGCGAATGCAGTGATACCTGGAATTTCAAAAAAACGCTTCAATCAATATTTAGATTTGGAAATAAACCATGATTTTTGTATATCACATCAAACACTGCAATGGGATTGCAGATCATAAATTAATTTTATCAAAGAAATTATAAAATATTTTAATTTAATGACATAAACCACTCTTACATGTCATGATTGTCAGCATCTCTTTAAGCAATCCCTAGATCCATATACGATTTAAGTTCTATTTCTTTAAAAAAATGTTCTTCTCTCTAAAATAATTGAAATAAACTATTTATATTACAAAAATACAAATTATCTATATTAGCAATATTTTAAATAAATTAATTAAACCTGGAAATTTTAATTTTTTGAAAATTTAGTTAATTTTATTAAATGTTCAAATCGGAGTCCTCTTTTTTTTTAATCGAGGCATAATTGATATGAAAGTTTATATTAGTTTCAGATGTATAATCTAATGATTCGATATTTGTATATATTGTGAAATGATCACTGCAGTAAGTCTAGTTATCATCATAGTTACATCACAATACAGAGTTATAAAAATTTTTTTTCTTATGATGAGGACTTTTATGATTTATTTTTTCTTATGATGAAGAGTTTTAAGATTTATTTGTATAGTAGGGGATCTATATTCAATATCTTGTAATAGCTTATAATAAAAAATAATCTAAAAATATGTATATATATGCATTTATATATATAAGTGAATCACTGTGCTGTACAACTGAAATTAACACAATAGTGTAAATCAAGTATACTTCAATAAAAAAATTTAAAATTAGCAACTTTCAGGTATGTAATACAGTATTATTAAGTATAGTCACCACACTGCGTATTAAATCTCCATGACTTCTTTATTTTATGACTGGAAGTTGGTACTCTTTGACCACTTTCACCCATTTCACCCACCATTCACCCCCACACTTTTGGCAGCCACCAATGTTCCAATCGGTTCTCTGAATCTATGAGCTTGTTGTTCTTGTTTTTTCTTTTTAAATTCCACATGTAGGTGAAATCATACACTACTTGTCTTTCTCTGTCTGACTTATTTCAATTAAAATAATACACTCTTAGTCCATCCATGTTGTCACAAATGGCAATATTATATTCTTCTTTATGGCTGAAGAATATCCCATTGTATATATACCACATCTTCTTTATCCATTTATCCATCAGTGAACACTTAGGTTGTTCCCATGTCTTGCTGATTGTAAATACTGCTGCAGAAAACATGGGAGTGCATACACATTTACAAGTTAATGTTTTTATTCTCTTAAGATAATACCCTGAAGTGGAATTGCTGGATCATATGGTAGTTCTATTTTTAATTTTGGGGGGAACCTCCATACTCTTTTCCATAGAGGCTGCACCAATTTACATTCCAACCAAAAGTGCACGAGTGTTCCCTTTTGTCCACATCCTCACCAACACTTGTTATTTCTTGTCTTTTTGATAATAACCATTTTGTTGGGTGTGACGTGATATCTAACAGTGGCTTTGATTTGCATTTCCCTGATGTTTACTGATGCTCGTCATTTTTTCAGGTGTCTGTTGGCCATCTGTATGTCTTCTTTGAAAAAAAATGTCTATTAAGATCTTCTGCTCATGTTTAATTGGATTCTTTGTTTTGTTGTTGTTTTGTGGGGTTTTTGTTTTCTGTTTTTGCTACTGAATTGTATGAGCTCTCTTTATAGTTTGGATATTAACACCTTATCAGCTGTATGATTTGCAAATATTTTCTCACATTTAGGGTTGCCTTTTTATTTTATTGATGGCTTCCTTTGCTGTGCAGAAGCTTTTTAGTTTGACGTAGTCCCACTTGTTTATTTTTGCTTTTGTTGCTTTTGCTTTTGGTGTCAGATTGAAAATATCATTGCCAGAACCAATATCAAGGAGCTTAACATCTATGTTTTCTTCTAGGATTTTTATGGTTTCACATCTTATATCAAGTCTTTAATCCATTTTGAGTTTTTTTGTGTATAGTATAAGGTAGTGCATAGTATAAGATTCATTCTTTTGCATGTAGCTGTCCAATTTTCCCGATACCATTTATTGAAGAAATTGTCCTTTCTTTATTTCATATTCTTGGCTCCTTTGTCATAAATTAATTATGTATGCCTGGGTTTATTTCTGGCCTCTCTCCTCTGTTCCATTGTTCTATGTGTCTGTTTTTATTCCAATACTTTACTGTTTTGATTACTGAATCCTTGTAATAGAGTTTGAAATTAGGAAGCATGATGCTTCCAGCTTTCTTCTTTCTTAAAATTTCTTTGGTTATTGGGGATCTTGGGTGGTGCTATTCAAATTTTAGGATTGTTTGTTCTATTTCTATGAAAAATGCCATTGGCAATCAGAGAAGAAAAAGAAATAAAAGGAATCCAAATTTGAAAAGAAGTTAAACTGCCACTGTTTGCAGATGACCTGATACTATAAATAGAAAATCCTAAAGAAGATACCAGAAAACTACTAGAGCTCATCAATGAATTTGGTAAAGTTGCAGGATACGAAATTAATACAGAGAAATCTGTTACATTTTTAGACACTAGCAACGAAAGATCAGAAAAAGAAATTCAAGAAAAAATCCTTTTTTCTATTGCACAAAAAAGGATAAAATGCCTAGGAATAAACCTACCTAACGAGGCAAAAGACCTATGCTCCAAAAACTATAAGATGCTGATGAAAGAAATCGAAGATGACACAAACAGATGGAAAGATATACCATGTTCTTCGACTGGAAGTATCAGTACTGTCAAAATGACTATACAACACAAGACAATCTACAGATTCAATACAATCCATATCAAATTACTAATGGCTCATCAAAATTACCATTTAATAATAATGATAATAATAATAAAAAAAATAAAGAGGGAGGGAGGAAACTTTGGGAGGTGATGGATATGTTGATGGCATAAATTGTGGTGATGTTTCCATGGATGTATATGTATATGCAAACTCATCAAGTTGTATACATTAAATATGTACAGCTTTTTGTATATCAATCATACCTCAAAAGAGCAGTTTTAAAAATTACCATTTAATGTAACCGACAAGGACTTAATCTCCAAAATATACAAACAGCTGATACAACTCAACAACAAAATACCAAACAACCCAATCAAAAAATGGGCAAAAGATCTAAATAGACATTTCTCCAGAGAAGACATACAGATGGCCAAGAAGCACATGAAAAGCTGCTCAACATCACTAATTATTAGAGAAATGCAAATCAAAACTACAGTGAGGTATCACCTCACACCAGTCAGAATGGCTATCATCAAAATGTCTACAAATAATAAATGCTGCAGAGGGTGTGGAGAGAAGGGAACCCTCCTTCACTGTTGGTGGGAATGTAAATTGGTACAGCCACTGTGGAGAACAGTATGGAGGTTCCTAAAAAACTAAAAATAGAACTACCATATGACCCTGCAATCCCACTCTTGGGCATATATCCAGAGAAAAATATGATCTGAAAGGATACATGTACCCCAATATTCACTGAAGCACTGTTTACAATAGCCAAGACCTGGAAGCAACCTAAATGTCCATTGACAGAGGAATGGATAAAGAAGTTATGGTACATGTACACAATGGAATATTACTCAGCTATTAAAAAGAATGAAATAATGTCATTTGCAACAACATTAATGGACCTAGAGACTGTCATACCGAGTGAAGTAAGTCACACAGAGAAAGAAAAATATTATATGATATCACTTATATGTGGAATTTAAAAATGATACAAATGAACTTATTTACAAAACAGAAATAAACTCACAGACTCAGAGAACAAACTTTTGGTTACCAGGGTGAGGGGGGGCAGAGGGATAGTTAGGGAGTTTGGGATTGACAGAAAAAAAATTGTATATCACTATATTGTACACCTTTAACTTATATAATATGTACATCAACTATACATCAACTAAAAAGTTAAAAAAAAGAAAAATGTCATTGGTATTTTGATAGAGATTGTGTTGAATCTGTAGATTGCTTTGTGTAGTATAGACATTTTTAAAATATTAACTCTTCTAATCCATGAACATAGAATATCTTTCTATTTATTAATATCTTCAATTTCTTTCATCACTGTACATGTCTTTCCCTTCCTTGGTTCAATTTGTTTGTGTTTTTAAATGGCATTTTTTTCTTAATTTATCTTTCGAATAGTTTGTTGTTAGTATATGGAAACATGAAATTTTTGGCTATTGATTCTGTATCTTGCAACTTCACTGAATTTGCTTATTCTCACAGGTTTTGGGTGGAGTGTTTAGAGGTTTCTAAGCCCCCTCTTGACAACATTATAACTCACAATTTCCCAGGACTTCTTTTGTTTAGAGGGTGGAAGTTTAGCTATTTAGAGAAGCATTTGTTTTAAACCTGATTGGTATTAGTCGCATGTGGATATTTCACGTTATAGGTGCTTAGCACTGAGCACCGCATTCTGAGAGGAAACCATGAGTGTATTAGTGTGTTTGTGTGTGTGTGTGTTGTAATCTGCAGTTCCCTTTGAAGCATGAAGACTCTGGCAAGGCATCTTGCTCGGGTATAAATGTGTAATAATGTTTGTAGCCCTTTGTCAGTTGTATAAATTGGAAATATCTTTTCTCAAATTTCCCCACACTCTCTTTATACTGCCCTCTAATTAAAAGGAACTCTAAAATTTCATATGGTCAAACTTACATTTTCCTTCATGGCAGGTGCATTTTTGTAGATATTAACTAAAAACAAATTTTAATTGAGAGATCATGAAGATATTCCTCTATTTTAGCTCCCAAATGCCCTATAGTATGTCCATTCATATGTGGCTGGAGTTGACTTATATACACAGAATCAGTTCAATATTCTGGATCCCTTCTCATTAAAAGACTGAAATTTAATTGGGTGGGGGGAATGACATCATTATAACATTCAATCTTCTTAATATTTTATGTGGTAATTCTTGTCATCTATTTTTGTCCTTTTAAAGATTTTCTCTGTAATGAGAAATATGCATATTTTTGTGAGATTTCTTCCTAGATATTTGCTGTTTTTTGGTTCTATTACAAATGACAAGTTTCATTTTCTGATTGATACTCTTATACAGAAATGCACTTGAATTTTGCATATTGATCTTGTATGTAGCAACCTTGCAAAATTTACATATGTATTAAATTCATTTGTAAATCATTTTGGGTTTTCTATGTAAAAAATCATATCATTTAATAATAGGAAAATTTCTATTTTTTTCTTTCCAATTATTATACTTGTTCCCTCCTTGCCTGTTTGTGCTGCTTATGAATGCCAAAGCATTGTTGAATAGGTGTCACATTTCCATTCTAAGAGAAAACTATCAGAATTTTATCAGTGTTGTAGGGTTTTGGTAGATATCCTTCAACAGATTAAGGAAGTTCGCTTCACTGTCTAATTTTCTAAATTTTTTTTTTTCTTCTCATGACTCCATGTATTAACCTGGGAAAGCTGACTTACAAAACACCACAGACTGACTGGTTTAAACAAAACAAATTTATTTTCTTGCAGTTCTGGAGGTCCAAGATCAAGGTGTCTGCAGGTTTGTTTTCTACTGAGGCCTCCTTGGCTTGCAGATAACCTCTCTCCGTGCCCTCTCATGGCCTTTTCTCTATGCATGCACATCCCTGGTATCTTTCTCCTTTTGAGGACAGTCATTGAAGTAGGGCCCAACACCGTGTTAAACAGGTGATAGCAAGAATCCTTTTTTGGGGCTTCGCTGTCCCTAGTGGCACAGTGGTTGAGAGTCCACCTGCCGATGCAGGGGACACGGGTTCGTGCCCCGGTCTGGCAGGATCCCACATGCCGCGGAGCGGCTGGGCCCGTGAGCCATGGCCGCTGAGCCTGCGCGTCTGGAGCCTGTGCTCCGCAACGGGAAAGACCACAGCAGTGAGAGGCCCGCATACCGCAAAAAAAAAAAAAAAAATACATATAGAATCCTTGTTTGAGGTCCATTGTCAGAACACTAACAGAATTTCATCACTGTGGTGGGTTTTGGTAGATATCAACTAGCACATTAAGGCAATGACCTTTTCCTAATTTGCTAAATTTTCCTTTTTTTAAATCACTGACTGGTCATATTAGATTTGTCACCATTTTCATTTAACCTTGATTACCTACTTAAGTGCCCCACCTCTGAATACAGTTTGTGGTGGGACACATTCACTTCATAACTATGGATGATGAATTTTATCAAATGATTTTTCTGCCATCTATTGAGATAATCATGAGACTTGTTTTCATTTAGTCTATTATGTAGTAAAATAAATTGAGTATTCAGTGACGTTTCTTATTTGTCTCTGGCTTTTTAGAATATAACTTTATTGGTTGTAAAGATATGCATGTGTGGTAAACCTTTCAAGAAAAACAAAGGAATTATTATTATTATTATTTTATTTTTTTGCGGTACGTGGGTCTCTCACCGTTATGGCCTCTCCCGTTGCGGAGCACAGGCTCCGGACGCGCAGGCTCAGCGGCCATGGCTCACGGGCCCAGCCGCTCTGCGGCATGTAGGATCTTCCCGGACCGGGGCACGAACCCGTGTCCCCTGCATCGGCAGGCGGACTCTCAACCACTGCGCCACCAGGGAAGCCCCAAAGGAATTATTAATATCAAGATACGGGATGCTTCAAACTGAGGAAAATGGGGGTGACATAGTGTGTTAGAATCCACGGGGCCTCTGAGCTACCGTGTAATGTTTGATTTCTTCACCTAGGTGTTTTATACACGGGTACTAATTTTACTATTCTCCTTTAAATTGTATCTACATGTTTACTACACAATCTTATATGCCTGCTTTTCATAACAAAACAAAAATAGATGAGTCACACTCAAAGATGAAATAAGCTACTGTGAAAATTAGAAATAGAATAGAAACATGCTTAAATGTTGGAACCAGGAAGAGAAAAGTAGCAGCCAGTTTAACCCTGTTGAGACATGGAAACAAATCTCCCCAAGCACAGGAAGGAGCAGGGACAATCTGCAAGTATTTAGGGGAACTTCCCTGGCGGTCCAGTGGTTAAGACTCGGAGCTTTCACTGCATTGGGCGCAGGTTCTGTCCCTGGCTGGGGAACTATGATCACACATGTCACAGAGGGGGAGGGGTGTTATTAGGCCCCCAAAATAAAAAACCAAGGAAAAGTATAAGACTGATCTTTTTCTATGTCAAATATCTCCCAGGAAGATGTATAAATCATCTCACATAATGTCATAGTTACTGGACAATCTCAAATTTCAAGTAAGAGAGTAATTTAGATGTACTACTGGTAATGAGCAAAACCCAACCCCTGTATAAAGGGCAATAAATCTGCCTGACCTTTGCCCTCGAGGGAGACTGGACAGTATACAAACCTGCCTGTGCTCTGATGGAGATGCCACCTCTATCTTTCAAGGCTGTTTCCCATAAAAACGTCCTGGGAAACATAGTCCTGAGTGGTCGGTCCCTTGCTCCCGACATGTGCAAGACGCCCCCTGAGAACTGTCTCCACACAGGTGTGTTTCCTCTCCCACATGGAACGTGTAAGGTGCTTATGGAACAGGTAAATGTATAGGTATAGGAAATATGCAAGTGTTCACACATTTACTGAAGCTGTGAAATTACAATTTTATACGCCCCAACGTTAGAATTCCAGAAACACTTTACAGTTAAACTCCACGTCCCTGTTAGTTCCCACAACATCTCTACTGCTATGGAAACACCACCAACAACAACAACAAAATAGAAAACAAAATGAGAAAAACTTTCTTCATGACTTTAAGTCAAATAAACATTTAAAAAAAAAATCTCGGTGCCAGATGTAAGGACAGTTGTAAACATTCTACCTACTGTCCATAAATTTCAGGAAGAAAAAGAAGCAAAGTCAAAAATCATCCTTAGTAATCTCTTACTGCGCAGATTGTAAGAGGTTGAGTATAGCATCCGATAGAGAAATCGGGCTTTAAGATCTCAGAAGATTTGTCGGTGAAAGAGTGGATGTGGGACCTGTCCTTCCAACTGTAGAAGGAAATCGCACGCAACTCATAGTCCAGATACACATCGATCCCGCCAGGCTCCTCCTTCAGCTCCAGGGGAAGGGCGCCCCCCGGCCCGCGGGCCTCACAATCCCCTCCGCGCAGCCCCAGAGTCCAGAGGCGTTTCTGTCCCTCCAGGTGCCCAGCGCCGCTCCTGGAGGCGGAGTCTGCGCAGACGCCCACAGCCCACGAGGCCCCGCCCACCCACTACCGCCCGCCGCTGGCAAAGCCCACAGAGTCCAGCACCGCAGGCTCCGTGCAGAATCTGTGCGCGCTTGGGGGAAAAAGCTGCCTGCTCCTCGCAAACGTCACCGACTTTCTATCCTCGGACACGAGCAGGTTGGGATGCGCTGTCTCGGGGTCCAGGGTCACGTCCTCCCGGAACTTCTGAATGATTTTCTGCAGAGCTGAGTGCTGCGGGGGGGCAGGCTGCAGCCTTCCCGCCTCAGCTGGAAGGAGTAGACGTCGGGGCACCTCAGACGCTCGCACCTGCCCAGGACGCCCCCGATGCCACTCAGCAGCCTGGCTCCAGGAAACACGCTTCTCTCTGTCACCTCGTGCAGGAGGCCCCGCAGCTCGCAGATGTGGTCTGAGGAGGCGGTGATGTTGGCGCCCAGCTGCTCCCGGATGTCCTGCTCCTCCTGGACCAGCCTCGCCAGGACGGCCTCCTGCTCGCCGTCCACAGCCCGGCTCAGCTGCCGGAACTCCGAGGCCAGCTCCAGCCGCTGGCGCTGCACCAGCTCCCGCAGCTCCAGCAGCTTTCTGTCCTGCGCGGCCACCAGGCTGTGGGCATCTGCCACCCGCCTCTTCAAAGGCTCCACGTAAGCGCTGAGCCTCTGCCGGTGGTCAGCCGCGGCCTCGCCCACCGGCCTCAAGTGGCCCTGGTGCTCAGGGGTCCGTGCGCACAGGGGACACAGCACTTCCACGTGTTCCTCGCAGAAGAGGCTCAGGACCTGGCGGTGCAGCTCGCACGGGCGCGGCTCCTCGCAGCTCCTCCTGTTGCTCCGGCTGCTCTGGAGCAGCCTGGCCACACGGATCATCCTGCCCAGCTGGGTGTTTCTCCTCACCTGCCGCTCCTGGCACGGGCGGTGGCACACGGGGCAGGGGAACCTGTCCTCCAGGTGAGCCCAGGACCGCTGGATGCAGAAGCGGCAGGAGTTGTGCCCACACTCAGTGGTGACGGGGTCTCTCAGGCCCTCCAGACAGATGGAACAATTGGCTTCTGCCTGGAGTCCAGCCAGGGCCGCTGCCACAGTCATCGGGGCTGCACTGAGGTGGGTTTCTTAGGAGGCCGGGCTACTGGGTCTCTGCGCTGAGTAGCAGGTGCACCCTCGGGTCTCCCTCCTTCCTGTCCTGGATGTTGCAGGACTCTGGGGTGCAGGCAGGTGTTCAGAGAGGCTTCCTCCACTCCTGCGGCCTATCATAGAGCAGCTGGGCGACTCACTGCCCTCAGCAGCTCCAGGGTCTGAAGCCAAGCTCAGCAACTCTCTGGGTCAGAAAGCAGACACAGCTCCAAAGTGCCTTTTCCTTCCTGGGGATGAGAAAATAATCCTTCCTGTGAAAAGGCTGCCCTGTGTCTTGAGGGACCCTCACTGCCACAGTGAGGCATCCTCTGATCCTCCCCTCCACCATGACCCACCTACACCCACATGGACCACAGGTTGATGGCACCAGGTCCTGGGACTGTGGAAAGTGTGTGGGCTTGAGGACAAGAGCCCAGGGCCTGGATGGGACTCCCCCTCAGTCACCTCCTATCTGGGAACCTGGGGAAAGTTACATAACATCCCATTTCAAAGAGAATCTGGTTAAAGGATAAAAAACCCAGCTTCAATAATTTCAATCTTGTCAAAAATCTAATTTAAAAAACTGGTACTTTTTGGCTTAAACCACAGATCCTTCTAACAGCACTGAATTCATAATACATCAAAATTTACTTTTCACTTAAGCTTCTCAACTACAGAATACATGAAATTTTTTGCATAAGTGGATGGGATTTGGACTAGATGAAATTTGCTCTGGGCACCCTCCCAAAACTGACTTTTCACTTCAAGCTCAGAACGAGATTGAGATCAGTACGTCAATTTGAGTTGAAGCTGAGAAACACACACACATACAAACGTACTCCCTGATGACAGTGGTGAGCTACCAACTAGTGAGGATTTGTGGAGTCAAGATCCTAAGAAGAAGGTGTGGAGCTTTCCCTTTGAAGCATCTGCTGATTCTCAAAGAGGCTGAGAGGCCACCAACTCTCAGGGCTGAGAACTCTTGAGTTCAGGGCACCCACACAGGAAGAGTCCTGTTAGACGCTCCAAACTTTCCACTGGGATCAGCAAAGTGATCCCCAAAGCTGAAAGTGAGCATCCATGGAGGGTATGGGGGGAGGTGGGAGGGGGTGGGGGTGTATTGATTTAATCATCTCCAGCCCGGATAGGTTAAAGACAATCTCTGAGTCCAGAGACCCCAGAATGAATTTCAAGCGCTAAGATATAACGTCTTGGAGATATGTGGTGTCACTGGATCATTCATACACAGCTGGTGAGAGGTAAGTGGGCACAACCACTTTTGAAAACTATTTTGCATTATTAACTATCGTAGAACATACACTCAGTTATTTTACTCAGGCTGTGTAACCATCCAGACTATGAACCAGGGCTACAAACTGTGCACAAAAGTACATACACGAAGGTTCAATACAACGCTTTTCACAAGTCCAAACTGGAAATAACCGCAAAGTTCCACGGCATTAGAATGGCTAGATGAATGTGGTCTGTTCAAACAATGGGACATTAATCAGCAATGTGTGGACACTAAATACTCTTCACCCCAAAACTGGGGTGAATCTCAAAGATGTAACGTGGTGTGACAAAAAGCCAGGCACAAAAGAATACACACCGTGTGTGCAGGAGAAACGACTTCATGGTGTTAGACCTCAGCATCAGTGCTCATACTGGGGGAGGAGGGATGGGCTAGTGATTGGGAGGAAGGTGAGAAGGGCTCTAGGGGTGCTGGTAACAATCTGTTTCTTCATCTGGGTGGTGGTGTAGGGTTACAGGCTTATGCAGTTTTCACTGTGCATGTCTAATAAAAGCAAAAGTGACCATAAAACCATAGACTATAGAAATAAATTATAGAGAAATATGTTCCATCTGTTTGGCCGAGGAAGCAAATTTTTGAAAATCAGAAAACTACATGATTACTTCAAGCATATATTTAGCTTATATCAAGCAATTCAAGCAAACATAATGAAAAATCTGGACATAAAAATGGGTAAAGAAGATAAAAAGATGCCAATAATGAAATCAAAGCAGATCATTTTTAATAATCCAGAGATATCAGAGTGAAAAACAAGAGAGATTGTTCTTTGTGCCTTGTCTGATTGGCATAGATTTATAAAATACTGCAAACAGGGTAGTGGAGCCAGAAAGAGAGGAAGCCTGGTAGGGTGGAGCGAGCAGAGATTCTGAGCCAAGCTGCCTGGGCTGCAATCCTGGCTCTTCCATCTATGGCCCTGTGACCTTTGACAGGTCAGAAGGGATTTATGGAGGAGGGGGAAAATGTGCCTAGCAGCAGGCCTGGCACATGGAAGGTGCTCTATGGTACTCAACTAACAAAACCCCAGACTTTCCATGCTCAGGATGCTGTGATCAAAGAATATGTCTTTCACTGTCACCACTAACACCCTTGCCAAAGTCCCTACATGTTCCTCTGGGTGCCTGCACCAGCCTCTGACCACCCAGCCCACTACCACCCACTGGGCCCCTCCAGTCTCCTCCCACCCACACCAGGATCTAATCACACCCTCTCCTGCAGGACTGCTGTTCCTGGCACGAGAACCACGTCCTTCCCTCAGCTCCAGCTTCTCCCAGCACCAAGCTCTCTGCAGCACTCAACCTCCTGCCCTCTTCCTGCAGGTTCAGCCCACTCTGGTCCCAGCACCTTTGTACAAGCAGAGCCCTCACTTGTCTCCTCACTCTTCCAGCTCAGAGCTCACTTGTCCCTTCCTCCTGATCCCAGCTTCCCGACTCCATGAGGGGTCACCTCCCCCAACAAAATGTGCCAGAGCTGTAAGGACAGGATCAGGAACTCTTTCCACTCTGGCTGTTGTAAATTTACCCAGGTTTTGGAAATCTGCATCCCACACGTGACTGCCAACTCCGTGTTATCCCGCCATGATGGCATCTCCAAATATCACCTCAGTCCCGGACTAAGCTGTTAAATGACTAAAATCCTGGCCAGGTTTCCAGTCTCCCTTAGGAACTGAGTGACTTTGGGCAACTTAACTTGTACTCTCTGTGTGTGCAAGCAGGCAGTGGTGAAGTTGAGGAAGACCGAGTTCATTCAAGGCCCCATAGCTCTAATCCCTCCACTCTCCACCTACACACTGATGATGGATTTAAAAATCAAAGAGGAGCCCGGTGGCCACCTTTGATGTGGTTTCAGACATGACCGTGCATCACTGAGAATTTGATTTTCTGAACTGGTTGCGGCTCAAGGACACCATCAGCCATTTTCACAACAGCATCTGCTGACAGCTCTGGGGCAACTTTGCAGTTTCAACGTCCCCGCCCCCGCACCTGCAGCTGTGTAATCATTTGCAGCCCCAGCCAATGCTTCTTTGCTTAGCACCCTTATTTTATGTAACCTTGCAGGTTCTTTGCCTTGATAAGCCTCCCCCAGCTTGGACTCAGGGAACACAAGTCAAGTGCTTCATGAATCCGGGTCTCTGGGGCTGCTGTCCTAACAACCCCCAAATAAAGGCCTCTATTTCAATCAGGTCTTGGTTTCTGAAATTTTGGTTAACACCACAAAGTGCCCCTGACTGAGACATCTTGGAGGGGGATCCCACAGGGGCTTCAAACCAGCCTCTGGGGGCTTTCTCACACACAGATACCAGTCTCTCCATCCTTGGGCCCTGGACAGGGTGGGAACTGGGCATCTGTGCTCTCAGCAAACATTTAGGTGAGTTAGGACAAGGCCCGCTGTGGGACTGGGAACCCTAATAAAGGACAGGTTTTTACATATGCCAAACCCCAGTCTGGATTCCCTTGGAGGTGGATCCCTAGGCTGGGCCTGGAGCAGCGGCTCAGGAAGCCCCATGGTCTTGCCTCATCCTTGATCCCCGCTTACCTGAGGGGGCAGTTCTCTCTGGGTTCCTGGGCCAGGTCCTCAGGCTGCTCTCCCAACATATGGCGGGGTCTGGGATGTGACAGGTATATATACACCCCCAGGAGGGTGGAACTATTGGGGTCCAGCCCTAAAGGCTGTGGCTCCTCCATAGATGGGAGGGTGGGCCCTGGGCATGGAGGGGTGTGTGGGGTGTGTTCAGAGGTGCTGCTTAGAGATGAGAGAGGAGGGCCAGGCCCTGCCTAGATTAGGTCAGGTGATAAACAGGATCTCCATTGCACCTTTGTGATCCTCCCTTGATCCTCTCAATGCCACTTAATTTCATCTTTGCTGATGATGAACTGAAATCTGAAAAGCTTTGTAAGGTTGTCCATTTACTCCCCGAGGAGGGGAGATGTGATTCAGGGCCCTCTGGCTCCCCTGCCCTTCCCGGTTAGGTAGCAAATTGTCAGGGAGGCTGCAAAATTACACGTCCCTGAGCAAAATTTGCAGAAGGTAGTGGGGAGGCTGGGGAATATTAGGTAAAAGGAAAGTTACTGATGAGGGCACAACGAAGTACTGCACACTAGGCTTTTCATTGGTTGGCAGAGAATATTTATTATGATTACATCATATGCAGAGTATAAGACTCCCATCAGGCTCAGCTGCACTACATCCCTGAGAAGAGGGCAGGTTATCCTGCCTCCCTTGAAAGCTGTTTCCCCATTTGTAGGTTGGGGACAGAAACAATACTTTACACTTAGAGTATCTCTAGCCTAATAACCAGAAATTCAGTAAATATTTCAAATGAGAATGCATGGAAAGTACATACTACCCATGAAGTACTTCAGTTTTGATTGGCATTATTTTCACTATTTTGATTAATATTTTCTTGTATTATTTTATTTTATGCCAGGAAAATAGATATTTAAAAACACATAAGAGGGCTTCCCTGGTGGCGCAGTGGTTGAGAGTTCGCCTGCCGATGCAGGGGACACGGGTTCATGCCCCGGTCCGGGAAGATTCCACATGCCGCGGAGCAGCTAGGCCCGTGAGCCATGGCCGCTGAGCCTACGCGTCCCGGAGCCTGTGCTCCGCAACGGGAGAGGCCACAACAGTGAGAGGCCCGCGTACTGCAAAAAAAAAAAAAAACAACAGCAATAACACATAAGAACACTGAGGGGATAATCAGCCATCATCCTACCACTTAGATAAATCAAGATTCATGCTCTCAACTGTGTGCTTTCAGAAGTTTGTATATATCCACATCTTTATTTTTTTATATGACAGGTGATAAATGGCAGTATATTTTACATACAGTTTCATAATCTGCTTCCCTCTACTTAACATTATATAAAATGGTGTCCTTCACAATCATAAAATTGTTTCTCTAATAGGAAATACAATTTTTTAAAAAGGGAGTGTATATTGTTTAAAATATGTAGAGGATAAAAAAGGAAGTCCACCAATGCCCCCAAATAATCTCTGTTAATGCATTAATTTAAACCTTTTTTTTTTTTTGCTACATATACTGTACACTCACAACATAAATACTAGTGTATTTACACATTGTCACGTGAGCATCGAGTAGCACCTAAGTGTTCTTAGTGTTGGGGAAACTGAAGTAAACAAAACCAAGTCCTTGCTCGCCTAGAGCAGCACAGATGAAAAACAAAAACATAAATCTCCTGCATATATGCATGGGACAAAACTGTTTTAACATATTTTTTTAATATCTGACCCAATAAAGTGTCAGGTGATGACAGCTGATAAAAAGAAAAATCAGAATGAAAATTGGTCCAACCACCTTGAAAACCAGTTTGGTTCTTTCTACTTAAGCTGAGTATGCACCTACACAGCCCTTCAGCTCAGCAATTCCACTCCTGTTATTTATGTTTAGAAATGTGTCCATTTGTGCAAGGAAGCACATAGCAACACAATTCCCAATAGGGGAAATCTGGAAACAACCCAAGGGCTTTCAGCAACAGAATGAACTAATGAACAGCAGTACAGGCATGCAATGGACTACTATTCACCAAGAAAAGGGATCTGAAAAACAGAAAAATAAGGATGAATTCCCCACCTGTCATATTGAGCTGAAGAGTCCAGAAATACAATAACATACTGTGTATGGCTCCCCTCATATGAAGATCAAAACCAGGCCAAACCAGTGCATGGTTTAGCAGCAGGTGGCGGTTATCTTTGGGGAGGAGAGTGGAGGCAGTGATGGAGAGTGGCCAGGAGGGGAAAGGGAGCAGGTACTGTTTAAATGGTAGGCTTTGTAGGTGGTTACAGGGCTGTGTTTGCTTTGTAATCATTCTCAGGTGATGCAAAACGATGAATGTGTGTGTCTTTATGTATGTACGGTCTACACCCATAAATGTTTACTTAAAAATAGAAACTGTTTCTATTCTGTCTCCATAGGTGAGCCAGGGAATCTGCATTTGCAGCAAGCATTTTGGTGACCCCCAGCCAAGGGAAACGGTGATAACAGGGATGTGCAGTAAGAGGAAACTGAGTTCAGACCCTGGCCACTCACTGGCTGTGTGACCACAGACGTGCATCATGGTGGGGTCCCAAGTAGCCTTCCTTCCAGCCCCACCTCCAAATTGCACAATGTCCCCTGTCCTCTGCCTTGTCCCAGTGACCCTAGGTGTGGCCAGTGTGGAGTGGACTCTGGAACAAGACTCTGGGTTTGAGTTTGGGCTCTGCCAGTTATCAGCTGTAAGCTTGGGAGCACGGGTGAGCTCACCCCGCTGTGCCTCGATTTCATGCTCTGTGAAGTGAGTTGGTGGCAGAACCTACCTCCTCGGGTACTTGAGACTCAAACAAGAAGTGAGAAGACAGAAAGTGCTGTGTCAGTGACTCTTGTCATGAGGACGATTATAATTGCGCCTGAAGCAGGTAAATGTCAGTCTATGCTCTGAATCTCAGATGTGAAGAGCGTGGTTCCTGTGAGAGTGGATCTGACACGGGCTCTGCCACTTACCAGCTGTGCTCCTACAGTGCACCAGGCCCATGTTCACACAGTTGTGCTCAGGCCAGGAGTGTGAACACCAGTTTGCCTTACTGGTGGCTGTAATGGTTTCCAACTCTGGTGAGAGAAAGAGCTCTCTCATGATTGAGGGGCTCAGGACACTCCTTGTCATCCCCTCTGTAGTCAGGATGGAGGGGTGACTGGATCTGATCCTGGCTTGTGCATTTTTAAATAAATTTGTCTATGGAAGTCTCACATACATCAAAAAAGTGTAGAATTCATTAGCGTACAGCTTGATGTATTGTCACAAAGAGAATGCAGGTCTGAAATAAGAAGCCAGGTATTAAAAAACAGGCATTGCCAACAATCTCCCCTCACAAGCCCCCAGTCTGGGGTCAGGATACTTATCCTAATAACGGTAAAGGAGATGAGTTTTTAAAGCAGAGGTGTAATGAGATCAATTTTTTTTTGAAAAGTGCATTCCAGAGAACAGAATGATGACAGGGACTGAAGAGGACCCAGCAAATGGGCCATTTAGGATAATAGAGAAGTGGCCCTGATGAGAGCTGCTGCCACCCTGATTTGGGAGAGAGAAATGGAGTTGAGGAAAAGTGGTGTGGGCCATTGGGTGTGGAGATATTATTCACTGAAATAGGTAATCCCGTGATTACCTACCTCCTAAGAGGCTAGGAGGGGTAATTAATTCAATGTAAGACAGAGTGAAGTGTTGGCAATTGGGGAAGAGGCATCTAGAAATGGCCAAATGACATTTGGACACAAGACTTTCAGGTAGATCCACCTGAACTACACCTAGAGATTGAGGAACCTTTAGGACACAGCTGGTAACTGTGGCCTCCCCAGTGAGGGGGAGCACATAGAAAGTGTTTGTAAATCAGTTTTAAATTTCAGCATGTGTCAGAATCACTCAGAGATCTTACTGACACATGCATAACTCAGAAAATGTGGGTTTGGTCCCAGACTACTCCAAGAACAGGACTATCACAAAATAGTGAGTCATGTAAGTGTTTTGGTTTCCCAATGTGTATCAAAAGTATGTTTACACTGTACTGTAGTCTATCATGTGTGCAATAGCATTTTGTCTAAAAAACAATGTAATGCCTTAATTAAAAAAATTTTTATTGCCATGCTAACAACCATCATATGAACCTTCAGTGGGTGATAGTAGTAACTTCAAAGATCACTCATCACAGATGACCATTCAAATATAATAATGATGAAAAACTGACATATTGTGAGAATTACCAAAATGTGGCACAGAGGCATGAAGTGAGCAAACGCTGCTGGAAAGATGGCACCAACAGCCCTGCTCGATGCAGGGTACCACCATCCCTCCATTTGTAAATAAGTCACAGGGTGATGAAAGGAGGAAGGCCTGTACACAGACTGCTGAGCCACCCCTGCATGTTCTGACACAGTAGATCCCAGGTGGGACCCAGGAAGCTGCATTTTTAACCATCTCCCAGGTGATGCTGATGATGTTGGTCTGGGAACCACACATTCAGAACAACTAGAGGGCGCTGCGAAGGGACCACATACAGCCTTCTGGATTCTCTAGGTACCTCGTTTGCCACTTCTTCCAGTTACTAGATTTTTACCAAAGAAATGAATCAATAGCACATGTTTTTCAAAAATAAACAAAAGAGACCTAATGGAGCTTAAAAGCTTTTGCAAAACAAAGGGAACTACAAACAAGATGAAAAGACAACCCTCAGAATGGGAAAAAAATATTTGCAAATGAATCAACAGACAAAAGATTAATCTCCAAAATATATAAACAGCTCATGCAGCTCAATAGTAAAAAACAAACAACTCAATCAAAAAATGGGCAGAAGACCTAAATAGACATTTCTCCGAAGAAGACATACAGATGGCCAAGAAGCACATGAAAATCTGCTCAACATCACTAATCATTAGAGAAATGCAAATCAAAACTACAATGAGGTATCACCTCACACCAGTTAGAATGGGCATCATCTGAAAATCTACAAACAACAAATGCTGGAGAGGGTGTGGAGAAAAGGGAACCCTCTTGCACTGTTGGTGGGAATGTAAATTGATACAGCCACTATGGGGAACAGTATGAAGATTCCCTAAAAAACTAAAAATCGAATTACCATATGACCCAGCAATCCCACTACTGGGCATATACCCAGAGAAAACCATAATTCAAAAAGACCCATACACCCAAGTGCTCACTGGAGCACTATTTACAGTAGCCAGGTCATGGAAGCAACCTAAATGCCCATCGACAGATGGATGGATAAAGAAGATGTGATACATATATACAATGGAATATTACTCAGCCATAAAAAGGAACGAAATTGGGTCATTTGTAGAGACGTGGATGAATCTAGTGACTGTCATACAGAGTGAAGTAAGTCAGAAAGAGAAAAACAAATATCATATATTAAGGCATATATGTGGAATCTAGAAAAATGGTACAGGTGAAGCAGTCTGCAGGGCAGAAATTGAGACACAGATGTAGAGAACAAACGTATGGACAACAAGGGGGGAAGCAGCGGGGGGTGGGGGTGGGGGTGGGGGTGTGATGAATTGGGAGATTGGGACTGACATGTATACACTGATGCGTATAAAATGTATGACTAATAAGAACCTGCTGTATAAAAAAAAAATTAAATAAAATTCAAAAAAATTCAAAAAAAAGAAAAGCAAGATGTGGAAAAGTGTGAATAATACAACCCTGTTTCTATAAAACTAACAACAATAAAAATATTTCATATACATGTAAAAAAAAAATCCATTGGATTTGGCAATTAGTGGATTAACAACGTCATTCTGAAAGTGGTCTTGATAGAGCCAGATGAAGGTGACGTGTCCATGAAGGAGAGTGGCTATTAATCAATGTGATATTGACTATAGATATCAACATTATGATTTTTTTTTAAGTATAAAAAATAGTACATGTTTTTGACAAAATTCAATTAACAATCAAGTTAAGAAGAAAAACGGGAATTTCATTTGAGCCAAACTGAGAATTATAACCTGGGTTCTAAACTTTAATATTTTGAAATAATGATAGATTCAAGGAACTTTTAAAGATAGTACAGAGGGGTCCCATGGACCCACTGTCTACGTTCCCATGTTTCTTAACAATATTATATGAAAACCAAGAATTTGATATTGGTCAAATGAGTACATACAGTTCTGTGACACTTATGACATGCAGATTCATGTAGCCACCACCAAATAGAGAACTATTCCATCCCTATGAAGTCTTATAGTCACAGCCATCACACTCCCACATCATACCAAAACCATGACACCTGTTTTTGGTAAAGTAGTATTTCAGAGTAACATTAAAAGTTCATGACCCCTCATCTATAAGTATTTCATTATGTATTTCCTAAGAACAGAATACTTTCTTATGTAGCTAAAGTGTAATTTTAGAATTCAAGATGGTTAACTATGATATTACTCTTGTCCAATAAATAGTGCGTATTCAAAATTTCCCTTTTGTCCCATACTATCCACTTTACAGCAGTTTTCCTGCCTATCTAGAATCAAAGCTTAAGATCATGAATTTCTCTTAGTTGTTTCTTTAGTCTCTTTTAATGTAAAACACTCCCCCATAATTTCTTTTTCAGTGTCATTCTTGTTTATGCAGTGTTTAAGACCATTGAATGTTCCATGGTTTCAATTTTGGTGATTATTTCCCTGTGATTAGATTTGGGTAATGGTGTGGGGGGCAGAACTGTTCCATATGTGCTGTTTTTCTTCCCATTGCAGGCCATCAATTTATCCATTCATTGGTCAGGAGGTGTTCTCTAGTCTCTACATTGTAAAGCACTTATTTTGTCTCTCTATACATGAACTATAATTCTCAGAGTGATATTTTGAGATTGTGTGAATATATTATTTCCCATGAAATTTTACCTTACAGTATTTGCAGTCATTGATGATTCTTGCCTGAAATAATTATTATATTGTGATTGCCAGTCTAGGAAATTTTGAAATTAAAAGCTTTTCTCCCCAGTGGAGAGATTACTTGCTTGAACCTGTGGTTAGTTACTTGTAGAAGAAAGTCATTAATGTTAAATCTGGGTGGGCTAATTTGTGATAGAGCTACAAGCAGTGAATCTCCCTTGCCCTTGAAGTTGAGGTAGGTACAGGGGACTGAACATGACTTCGGTGGCTGTCATCAGTATGGCGGTCCAGTGAAACATAAAACTGTTCAATCTGCTATCGCTGGGGGAGGATATCCACTTCTCACTGGGTCTTGAGCTTGAGCAGGCCTTGCCAGAGGGAGCATTCTTATCCACCACTTCTGTTCTCAACTCAGTGGAGTTCGTGACTGCCTTGGTACAGCCACAAGAGGTGTCTAGCTACCCCCATCTGTGTGGATAACTGGAAAGATCCAGTAACCATCAACTGTGGGCACAACTTCTGTCACTCATGCATCAACATGGCTTGGAAGGACCTAGGTGATACCTTCCCCAGCTCAGTCATTTGACTGAAATTGCTAATTTACTCCAGATCAGAAGGAGCACGTGGAAGGGGCAGAAAGAGAGTTCTGTGTGTGAGAAGCACAATCAGTTTCTGACCCTTTTTATGGAAGGATCTAGAGGTTTTATGTACACAGTGCAGTTTCTTCATTCAACAATGGAAACACTACATTTGCCCCATTAAGAAAGCTGCCTCTTATCACAAGAAAATTCTACAGTGTACCGTTGAGCCCTTGAAGAGTGATATGGAACAAGTTGAAAAAGTGATAACTCTGCAAGCCAGCCAATCAGTTGAACAGAGGAAGCAGGTTAAATATAGGAGAGAAGAAATAAATTCTGAATGTGAGCAAATTTAGACTGTTTCTACAGAATCAGCAAGAGGATATTCCCAAGCAGATGGAAGATGAAGAGATGGACATTTTAACAAAACTCTATGAAAATTTTGTAACATTTACAGATCATGCTTCCACATTGAAACATCTGCTGAGGGAGGTAGTGGGTAAGTGTGTGCAGTCAGAACTGGAATTATTGAGACAGGTTAAGAGTATCCAGTGCAAGTATCAAATCCTGAAATGCTCTGAGCATTTTCATTCCAATTAAACAAGTATGGATTTAACCTTCCTCTACAATATTCTGGCATTGATAGAATTACCAAGCCATTTCTAGTAGATGTGATTTTAGACCTTGAAACAGCACATCCTCAACTTATTGTCTCCGAGGATGGAAAAATTGTGCAATATGGAAAGAGAAAGCCAAACTTTTTATTACCCAAGTAGATTTTATCTCTGTCCTGCTGTCCCATGTTGTAATAGATTTCATTCTGGCAGACATTACTGCGAGATAGAAGCGGGAAACAAGACTGTGCCGAGATTATTTTCCTAGGAACTGGCGAAATCACCCAGTAGTTGAGGGTCCCATCTAGGCAGATGGATGGTATGTTTAGAGAACTTATGTTGTGTCAAGTCCTAAGAGAAACCATCCTGTCCATGGTAGAACCCTGTAAGATTGGTATTTTTCTGAACTATGTGTTGGGTGAGGTTTCCTTCTACAATTAGAATGATAGATTTTTTCCCTATACTTTTTTTTTTAATCTTTATTGGAGTATAATTGCTTTCCAATGTTGTGTTAGTTTCTGCTGTATAACAAAGTGAATCAGCTATATGTATACATATATCCCCATATCTCCTCCCTCTTGCATCTCCCTCCCACCCTCCCTATCCCACCCCTCTAGGTGGCCACAAAGCACCAAGCTGATCTCCCTGTGCGATGCGGCTGCTTCCCACTAGCTATCTATTTTACATTTGGCAGTGTGTATATGTCCATGCCACTCTCTCACTTCATCCCAGCTTACCCTTCCCCCTCCCTGTGTCCTCAAGTCCATTCTCTATGTCTGCGTCTTTATTCCTGTCCTGCCCCTAGGTTGTTCAGAACAGTTTTTCCCCTTTTTTTTAGATTCCATATATATGTGTTAGCATATGCTATTTCTTTTTCTCTTTCTGACGTACTTCACTCTGTATGACAGACTCTAGGTCCATCCACCTCACTACAAATAATTCAATTTCGTTTCTTTCTATGGCTGAGTAATATTCCGCTATATATATGGGCCACATCTTCTTTATCCATTCATCTGTCAATGAACATTTAGGGTGCTTCCATTTCATGGCTATTGTAAATAGTGCTGCAATGAACATTGTGGTACATGACTCTTTTTGAATTATGGTTGAAAAAGTACTTTAAATATCAATGGACTAAAAGGTCTGATCAAAAGACATACAGTGGCAGATTGGAAAATAAAACAAGAATCTACAACATGCTGTCTACAAGAGACCTACTTTAGGGCAAAAGACACACATATTTTGGAAGTGAGGGGATGGAAAAAATATTTCATCCAAATGGAAATTACAAGAAAGTAGTGGTATCAATACACATGCCAGACAAAATAGACTTTAAAACAAAAGCCAGAAATATAGATGAAGTAGGACTCTATATAATGGTAAAAGAGTCAATACCTTAAGAGGCTATCAAACTCTATAAATATATGCACCCTGTATAGGAGCACCTAAATACATAAAACAAACACTAACAGACAGAGAAGGAGAAATTGACAGGAATATGGTAAGAGTCAGAGACTTTAACAGTCCAATGACACCAATGGACACATCTTCCAGGCAGAAAATCAATATGGCAACAGAAATCCTAAATGACACAATAAGACAGCTAGACTTAATTGATACATACAGGATGCCACATCCAAAGAAAACCCAGAATACACATTATTTCAAATGCATATGGAATATTCTCTAGGATAGACCACAGTCTAGGACACAAAACAAAGCCTTAACAAATTTAAGAGGGTAGAAATTATTTCAAGCATCTTTTCTGACCTCAGTGGCATGAAATTAGAAATCAACCACAGAAAGAGAAATGAGAAAAAAATGAATACATGGGGACTAAACAACAGGCAACTAAAAAGCTATTGGGTCAACGATGAAATCAAATAGAAAATTAAAAAATACCTTGAGCCAAACAGCAATGGAAACATAACCATATAAATGCTATGGGAAGCAGCAAAATCAGTTCTAAGCAGGAAGTCTATAGCCATACAGAACTTCCTCAAAAAACAAGAAGCACTCCACATGAACAACCTAACCTACCACCTGTAAGAATTAGAGAAAGGACAAACAAAACTGAAAGTCAGAAAAAGGAAGGAAATAATAAAGATGAGAGATGAAATAAATAAAATAGAGATTAATAAAAACAATATAGAAAATTAATAAAACCAAGAGCTGCTTTTTTGGAAGGATAAACACAATTGACAAACCTCTGGCTAGGTTCACCAAGAAGAAAAGAGACAGGATCCATTAAACAAAATAAGCAATGAAAGAGAAGAAATAATAACGGATATTGCAGAAATAAAAAATACCATAAGAAAATATTATGAACAGTTATATGTCAATAAAATGGACAACCTAGAAGAAATCGGCCAGTTTTTAGAAAATACAGCATGGCAAAATGAATCAAGAAGAAACAGATAATTTGAACAGACAGATCACTAGAAATAAAATAAAATTTATAGGAAAAAGAAACTCCCTGCAAACAAAAGTCCAGGACCAGATGGCTTCACTGGGGAAATGTATCAAGTCTACAAAGAATAATTTATACCGATCCTTCACAAACTCTGCAAAAATACTGAAAAGGAGGCAACACTCTCAAAGACATTTTATAAAGCCACCAGCACCCTGATACCAAAAGGAGACAAAGATACCCCCCAAAAATACAATTATAGGTGAATATCTTAGATGAATACAGATGCCAGAATTCTCAACAAAATATTAGCAAACCAAATCCAAGAGCACATAAAAAAGATTATACCAGCAAGCCCACCCCTGGGCATATATTAGGAGAAAACCATAATTTGAAAAGATACATGCACCCCAATGTTCATTACAGCACTGTTTACAATAACCAGGACATGGAAGCAACCTAAATGTCCATCAACAGAGGAATGGATAAAGAGAATGTGGTACATATATATAATGGAATATTACTCAGCCATAAAAAAGAACAAAATAAAGCCATTTGCAGCAACATGGATTGACCTAAAGATTGACATGATGAGAGAAAGACAAATATCATATGATATTTTTTTTTGCTTTTTGTGCATATTCCACTTATATGTGGAATCTAAAAAAAGTGTACAAATGAACTTATCTACAAAACAGAAGTAGAGATACAGATATAGAAAACAAACTTATGGTTTCCAGGGGCTACGGGGGGAGGGATAAATTGGGAGAATGGGATTGACATATACATGCTACCGTATATAAAATAGATAACTAATAAAGACCTACTGTATAGCGCAGGGAACTCTACTCAATGCTTTGTAATGGCCTATATGGGAAAAGAATCTAGGAAATAGTGGGTGTGTGTGTATGTATAACTGATTCACTTTGCTGTATACCTGAATCTAATACAGCACTGTAAATCAACTATAATCCAATAAAAATTTTAAAAAAGAAAGATCATTCAAGATGACCAAGTAGAATTCATCCTAAGTTCACAAGGATGGTTTAACATACACAAATCAATCAATGTGATAAACCACATCAACAAAAGATAAAAACCACCTGACCATCTCAATAGATGCCGAAAAAACATTTAATAAATTTAACATCCCTGCATGACAAAAACTCTCACCAAAGTGGGTATAGAGGGGATATATATCAACATAATTTAAACCATTTATGACCAACAACCAACATAATACTCAACAGTGAAAAGCTGAAAGATTGCCTGCTAAATTCTGGAAAAAGACAAGGATGCTCAATCTCATCACCTCTATTCAACAGAGTATTGGACCTCCTAGTCATAGCATTCAGACAAGAAAAATAAATAAAATGTATGCAAATTGGAAGGAAAGAGGTAATATTGTCAGTATATGCCATTATCATGATACTCTATATAGAAAATCCTAAAGACTCCATGCAAAAACTATTAGAACTGTTAAATGAATTGAGCAAGGTAGCAAGATACAAGATTAACATACAGAAATTTGTTGAATTTCTTTACATTAACAGTGAAATATCAAAAAGAGAAAGTTAAAAAAAAATCACATTGAGGGCTTCCCTGGTGGCACAGTGGTTAAGAGTCCGCCTGCCGATGCAGGGGACACGAGCTCTTGCCCCGGTCCGGGAAGATCCCACCTGCCGCGGAGCGGCTAGGCCCGTGAGCCACGGCCGCTGAGCCTGTGCGTCCAGAGCCTGTGCTCTGCAACGGGAGAGGCCACAACAGTGAGAGGCCTGCGTACCAAAACAAAAAAAAATCACATTGAAAAAAAAAAGAAACCCCTCAGAATAAACCTAAGCAAGGAGGTGAAATACTTACATGCTGAGAAGTATAAAACACTGATAAAGGAAATTGAAGATGATTCAAGGAAATAGAAAGATATCCCATGCTCTTGGAAGAATTAATATAGTTAAAATGGTCATACTTCCCAAAGCAATCTACAGATTTAATGTGATCCTTATCAAATGACCCATGACATTTTTCACAGAGCAAGAACAAAGAATCCTAAAATTTATATGGGACCTCAAAAGGCCCAGAATTGCCAAAGCAAGTCTTAAAAAAAAAGAAGAAAAGTACCCTACAAATTTCAGAGGACTACTACAAAGCTTTAGGAATCAAAACAGCATAGTATTGACACAAAAACAGACATATGGATCAATGGAACAGAATACAGGGCCCAGAAATAAACCCACACACCTACAGTCCATTAATTTTAAAAAGTAGGCAAGAATATACAATGGAGAAAAGACTGTCCCTTCAGCAAGTGATGCTGGGAAAGGTGGACCACTGTATGTAAATCAATAAAGTTTGAACACTCCCTCACACCATACACAAAAATAAAATTTCTTAAAGACATAGATATAAGACATGACAGCAGAAAACTCCTAGAACAGGGCAAAACATCCTCTGACAGAAATCACTGCAATGTTTTCTTAGATCAGTCTCCCAAGCAAAAAAAAAAAAGCAAAAATAAACAAATGGGACCTAATCAAACTTACATGCTTCTGCACAGAAAAGAAAACCATAAATAAAATGAAAAGACAACCTATGGACTGGGAGAAAATATTTGCAAATGATGCAACCAACAAGGGCTTAATTTCCAAAATATACAAAGAGTTCAAACAACTCAACATGGACAAAATAAACAACCCAATCAAAAAATGTGCAGAGGACTTAAATAGACATTTTTCCAAAGAAGACATCCAGATGGCCAACGAGCACATGAAAAGATGCCCAATGTGGCTAATTATTGGAGAAAAGCAATCAAAACATCAATGAGGTATCACCTCCCACTGGTCAGAATGGCCATCATCAAAAAGTCTACAAATAATAGATGCTGGAGAGGGTGTGGAGAAAAGGGAACCCTTCTACACTGTTCATGGGAACGTAAATTGGTTCAGCCACAATGGAAAACAGTATGGAGGTTCCTTAGAAAGTATAGCATTACCATATGAACCAGCAATCCCAATCCTGGGCATATATCTGGAAAAGAGGAAAACTCTAATTCGAACAGATATGTGCACCACAATGTTCATAGCAGCACTACTTACAATAGCAAAGACATGGAAGCAACCTAAATGTCCATCAACAGAAGAATGGATAAAGAAGATGTGGTACATATATACAATGGAATATTACTCCATAGAAAAGAATAAAATAGAAAGAATATTATAGAATTAAATAGCCATAGAAAAGAATAAAATAATGCCATCTGCAGCAACATGGATGGGCCTAGAGATTGTCATGCTGAGTGAAGTAAGTAAGATGGAGAAAGGCAAATATCATATGATATCACTTACATGTGAAATCTAAAATATAGTAAAAATGAACTTATATACAAAAGAGAAACCGACTCACAGAAATAGAAAACTCATGGTTACCAAACAGGAGAGGAGGGAGGGATAAATTAGGAGTGTGGGAGTAACAGTTACATCCCACCCTACATAAAATAAATAAACAAAAGGATTTACTCTATAGTACAGTATATATACATACATACACTACTGAATCAGTTCGCTTTACATCTGAAACTAATACAATACTGTGAATCAACTATACTTCAAAAAAGACAAATTAGATATTTTGTGATAGAATTTTCTGGAAGAATCAATAGTGTGAAGTGGTTTTTTTCCTTTCTTTTGTTTTGTTTTTGGTAAATATTACATTTTCAAGGAATTTGTAATAGATTTCCAAACTTTTCACAGGAGAAATGGGGAATTGCAAGTTCATTATAATTTTAGAAAACATAGGCTGAAACATCCTGCATTATGGTAGTTGAAAAATAAAAATGAATATACCCTGCCTGTGGGGATCAGAATATCTGAAAAATAAACTTGGATTATACAGTATCCTAAGAACCATTATGGTCAACCCAGTGAGGCAAAACTCAAGCCACACAAAATTTGATTCTGCTGTCAAAACTGCTAATGCCACAAACACACCAAGAGGGTGTAAAATGGTTTATTTGCACTCACTGAAGCTTCATGTGGAGTCAGGGAAGCCACCGGTCCAAAAATGGCTTGAGAGAAGGGGAAAAAGCCACTAGCTTGGAGGTTTTTGCTGGTTTGGAAGAGCTCCTCTGCAGGCAGGGCCTTCCTGGGTTAGAACCACCCTAAGCCTAGTCAAGGTCAGGCTGCCCTGACCATTTGCCCAGATATGGGGCAGGGGTGAAGCCAGAGGGGGAGGATTAAAAAGACATCAGCAGGGCTTCCCTGGTGGCGCAGTGGTTGGGAGTCCGCCTGCCGATGCAGGGGGCGCGGGTTCGTGCCCCGGTCTGGGAGGATCCCACGTGCCGCGAAGCGGCTGGGTCCGTGAGCCGTGGCCGCTGGGCCTGCACGTCCGGGGCCTGCGCTCCGCAGTGGGAGGGGCCGCAGCGGTGAGAGGCCCGTGTACCGCAAAAAAAAAAAAAAAAAAAAAAGACATCAGCAGTCAGACATCAAAGATGGACTCAGACTCTTTATTGCAAGGACTTTCCCTGAACACAGGAAGAAAGTAGAACACACAGAATGTCTTCCAAGGGGGCTCAGCACTCATCTTCAACTAGACTTATTGTAAGGGATTTGGAAGAAGGTCCAATAGAGAAATAGGGCATAAGTCTTTCTGTAAATATGTCACTGAATGTATATAAATGAGATCTATCATTCAAATTGTAAAAAGAAACTTCCCCCAACTCATAGTCCAGAAAAACACCAATCCAACAGGTGTATCCTGAATTCCGTATGCCATGAGTAGTACCCCAGAGCTGAATTCGCCAGCAGCCATTGCTTGGGGATGGTGATGATGGAGCATTTCTGGGGAAAGTTTCTTTACACATACCTAAGGACCATTCACCCAGGCCTTTTTCTTTTACCTGCCAAAAATGCCTGCCAGCGTCAAATCCCTCAGAACTCAGGACTTCTAGGTGAGAAGTAAATGCCTTGGGATTAAGAACACAGTTTGGTTCCATCCCTCGAAATGTTGCCATTTTCCTGTCCTGTGAGATGATGAGACTGTGGTGAGCAGTTTCAGGATTAAATGTCAAGTCTACGTGAAATGTGCCGATCATTTTGTGGAGGCCAAAATATTGTTGGGGGAGAGTGAAAACCTCCTCCTTTAAATCATAAGAAAAGCCTGCTGGACTCTCTAAGTTTTCATATGTGCTATGGATCCTTTCAATGTCTATCAGTAAATCCAGGTCAGGCTGCAAACACTTCTCAGTTATTTCATCAAGCAGACTTTGCAACGTGGGTCCGTGGTTTGATATTTGGTTTTTTTTTTCAATTATTTTATCTTGAACACGCTTCTCTTCATTTAGTAACCTAACATGAACTAGATCGTGCTCCATTCCCAAGAAATGCTTAAAGTGTACAACTTCAGAGTACAATTAATTCCTTTGATTCTCCACCTCCCACATCAAGTCAGATGATTTGGAGATTTGCATCTCTAATGCCTTTTCAAGCATCTTCAAGCTGCTTTGTCAGGGGCTCAATGTGGGCTTTGATCCTCCTCCTGGGAGAGGGTGCAGCCTGCTCCATGGGTGCCAGGGGGTGACCACGGTGGTCAGAGGAGACCCTGCACTGGGGACACAGCAGCTCCGGGTCCTTCTCACAGAAGAGGCTCAGAACATGCCTGTGCTTCTCACACGGGGGTTTCTCTTTCTGCCATTTCCTCATGTCCTCCGTGTTGGGAAGGTTCCTCACACAATCAATCATGAGACATAACTGAGTGTTCCTCTTGATGCCCTTGTCAGGGCAGGGCTGGAGGCAGACAGGACAGGGGAAGATGTCGTGGAGACCCTTCCAGCACTGCTGGATGCAGGGGTAACAAGGAGTTGTGCCCAGTCAGTGGTCACTGCATCTCTCAGGTAATCCAGGCAGATGGGGCAGCTGGCCTCTGCTTGGAGCTGTGCCAGGGAAGATGCCAGGGCCATTGTGCAGGGAGGGTTTCTGTCTGAGGAGACTCCCTTCAGAGAAACCTGGCTCTCCAGGGATGGGGACAAATGAGAACCACCTGGCCCTTCAGCCTTCTCTCTGCTCCTTCACGGCTGCCAGTAGGTTTGCCAGGATCTGCAGGGAGCTGTGGCCACTCAGGCCTATTTCTACCTCTTCCCTTCAACCCTACAGCAGCTGCCAGGAGGACTGAGAGCCCCAGTCAGTCTCTGCTTCCTTTGGCACTTCTGTCCCTTTTACTTAATGGGCTGAAATCAAGCTTGCTAGGTGGTCCTCTTCTTCACAGAGAGCCACTGCTCCCAGTAGTGACGAAAATCAACAGCACAGGGACACAATCGGCAAAATCCAGGTGTGGGCAACTCTATGGCACAACTCACCAGGCTCCTTCAAGAAAATAGTCACAAGAGGGAAAAGAATGTATATTACAGAAATAAAGAGCATGTATATAATCAACAATATTTGACAAGGCTTTTTTTCTTAATTGAAATACATACATCCAAACAAAAAGACAATTGTAGTCAGTTGGGGCTGTGGACATGTGATAATTTTTTAAAGGTTATTAATGAAAAGACATCCTATACTTGAAAGACACAGAGTACACTATTTACATTGAAAACTCTATGATATGCAGGATTTGCTTCCCAGTGATGAGGAGCAGGGTTGGCTGGGGGCATCACTCACTGGATGTGTACGTGGGATGTTGTGGGCTGAACTGTGTGCCCCCCATGGTCCATAAGTTGAAGCTTAACTCCCAGTACATCAGAATGGGACCCTATATGGTAATAAAGTCTGTAATGTGCTGATTAAGGTAAAATGAGGCTGCTGGGGAGAGGCCCTTATGCAACATTGACAGATGTCCTTAGAAGGGGAAAAGACATCAGGGATGGGCACCCACAGAGGAAAGGCCATGTGAGGTCACAGCCAGGAGGAGGCCACCTGGGAGAGAGGCCTCAGGAGAAAGCGAACCTGCCAGGACTTTGATATTCAACTTCCAGCCTCCAGAACTGGGAAAATGAGTTTCTGTTGTTGAAGTCACTCCAACAGTGTGTGGTGTTTTGTTTTGTCAACACTTGGAAAGGATACATTGGGTTTGTTCTACTATTTTCCCATTAAATTACAAGCATAACTTGTTCTATGTAAAAACTCTTTTCACAAGGCTGACCAGTGTTCTCAGTGTGCTCCTGCCCCAGCCAGACCAGCCAGCTTTTCTCTTCTTTCTTTGAGCCACAACTCTCCCTCTTCCTCCATCCTAAAATGTCCACACCCCTTCAGTCTCTGTATCCAAGGGGAAAGTTAGAGATTACAGCAGACTCAGAAGACGTACCAACCTGGGAATGTAATTTGGTATAGCCAATATGCAAAACAGTATGGAGGTTCCTCAAAAAAACTAAAAATAGGGCTTCCCTGGTGGCGCAGTGGTTGAGAGTCCGCCTGCCAATGCAGGGGACACGGGTTTGTGCCCCGGTCCGGGAAGATCCCACATGCCGTGGAGCAGCTGGACCCGAGAGCCATGGCCACTAAGCCTGCGCGTCCGGAGCCTGTGCTCCACAACAGGAGAGGCCACAACAGTGAGAGGCCCGCGTACTGCAAAAAAAAAAACAAACTAAAAATAGAATTACCATATGACCTAGCAATCTCACTTCTGGGCATATAGCTGGACAAAACTATAATCCAAAACGACACATGCACCCTTATGTTCATTACAGCACTATTCACAATAGACAAGACATGGAAACAACTTAAATGTCCATCAACAGAGGAACGGATTAAGAAGATATGGTATATATATACAATGGAATTCTACTCAGCCATTAAAAAGAATGAAATAATGCCATTTGCAGTAACATGGATGGAACTAGAGATTATCATACTAAGTCAGAAAGAGAAAGACTATGCCATATGATACCATTTATATATATAACAGAAGACATGGTACAAATTAACCTATCTATGAAACAGAAACAGACTCACAGACATAGAGAACAGACTTGTGGTTGGAAAAGGGAAGGGGAGGGAGATGGACAGAATGGGAGTTTGGGGTTAGCAGATGCAAACTATTATACATAGGATGGATAAACAACAAGGTTCTACTGTATAACACAGGGAACTGATATAAACCATAATGGAAAAAAAATGTATATGTATATATAATATGAATCACTTTGCTATACAGCAGAAATTAACAAAACATTGTAAATCAACCGTACTTCAATAAAAAAAAAAAAAGATGTACCACCATTACAAGTAATTGACCTGAGCTAGCTGCAAGTTCAAATACATGAAAATAATACTATCATTCTAAGACAGGAAGACACAGACATTTTGGAAAAGGACCTGGGAACAGCCTTGGGCACAACAGGCATTGCAGGTTAAAGAACAAAGTCCCTGGGGCCTGAGTCCCAAAAGAAGAAAAAAAAAAAGAAAAAGAAACAGGGCTTAAAAGGTTAACCTTATCTCTGTTACACTAAAACAGATTTCACACAGTTGATTACAATATCAAAGGAAACTGTGTGTATATGTCCTTATGATAGCCAGCAATTATTTATCTTCCATAAAGTAACAACACAGGCACATACATAAAACCTTAACTAGGGAGCCCATATGTTGAGAAGAAAATGGAACAGCTGAGAGCAGGGTGCTTGACACACAGCAGGTCCCAAACCCACACCTGCCCCCCACCCCCCAGCCACGGGAGCCCCTGGGACTTGCCCACACCTCCCGCAGGTGAGAGGCAGATGTCAGGTCACATCCACACCCACAGCTGAAGCTTCCTTCCTCCCTATTCTCCTCTGAACCCACAGAATTTTCCACTCTGCCAGCCAGAGAGTCTGTTCCAAATGAATGGAATGAGAACCTCCTGCCCTCTAGGACCTCCCAGATGACCCCAACTTGGCCCTTCTCCACCAGGGTGGGGTCACACAGTGTCCCCTGAGTAGCTTGTTTGTCCCTGCTCAGGCCCACCTGAGACTCTGTCCCCAAGTCCATGCTCGCCTGCTCACGCTTCTCAGTCTTGGCTCTGTGCTGGGGGAGCTGCTCTGTATCCTCAAGGCCTTTGTGGGTATCCTGGCTCCACCCAGTGGGACTCTTGGCTTCTTCCCCACAGAGCAGAAGGTCTTCCTCAATCCAGGTCTGGATCCAAGTCTGAAAGCATGAAACAGCCCACCTTCTCTGTTCATTGCTGGGGTCAGAATCTGGCCCCTTGGGCCTTTATAAGCCTGTAGTGAGGTTCCTTCCCTTCATCCCAATGGACAGATTGCAGATGCAATTCGCCTGGGGAGATTACAGGCTGCTGATGACACCTCCCATCTTCCTCTCTGATTGCATCTTCTGTCCAGGGCATGGAAGACACTCTTACCTTAATCCCCTCTCTCTAATCCCATCAATGATCTAGTTTCTGGATCTATGGAAAGTCCTTACTTTTGTTTTTCTCAGGTGAAATTGTTGAACATTCTTGGCCTGTCCCTTCACAGGTTGCTTCAATTCTGTCTACCCCTTAAAGGAGGTGTTTCCAGACTTTGTCCTCTTTCTGTTTTCTAGATTTCCAAAGCCTTTCTCAACCTCTCAGGCCCTAAAGGCAGCAGAGAAGATCTCAGGACCCTGCACAGTCTAAATGGATTTCTTTACCACACATGACCCTCACAACAATAATGGCTCCCAACTGAAAGATGAGAAAATTGAGGGCCAGAGAGGTCATAGAAGGAGAGTGAGATCGCAGCCCAGGTGAGTTCTACTCAGAATCCCAAAGCCTAGACGCCTACTATCCTGCCCTACACAAGGGCAGTGAAGAGCCCTGACACTTCTCTCCCCTGGGCCTGAGCCTAAACGTGCAGCCTGCCCCTGCCCCTGCCCCTGCCTCTGGAAACCTGGGACCATTCCGAATCCCACAGGACCTGCCCCCTCACTACCTCCACAAGCATCCTACACTTTATGCTTTCAGTAGTGAGACAGCTCACAGTTGAGGATGACATTTTCTGGAAAAGTTTAGGGCAGCTTCTTATCCTCTCACCTGAATTCTCCATCATGTGTGGGCTGAGACAAATGTTGTGTTGCTTCCAGTCTGTCCTCCTAGGAGACTCTACCTCCACAAAGAAGGGACTGTTGAATTATATTCTGAGTTGATATCAAAGGAAACATTCAAATACTTCCTGTAACTAATGTAACCCCTCTTTTGATTCATGACTTTTGATATAGAAGGGTGATTTTGTTTTAAATTTATGCTAATTTTTAGTGAAATTTATTTTCTTCACAATATATATTTGATGATTTTTGAATGATAAATTCATGGATCAGTGTGGTTGTATGTTTTCCTATAGAACATTGAACTATAGTGAATATAATTTAATATTTCAGTGATTTAGAAGTGCCCTGAAGATATTTGAATTGCAAGAGCTCTGCATTTTGAAATTTTATCTGTGAGAAACTTTTCAAAGCATACCAATAGTTGTGGTAGTAAACCTATTCTGCTATTCTGGTATGAGAACTGCTATCAATAAAAATGTATTAATATGGTTTTTAAAAAAAGAAGGCACTGTATCTCTCATGTCAGCATTCCATGCATTCAACAGGGCTAGTGTGGGAATTTAATAGAAAGTGATTTTAAATGGTTTGTCAGGAAATATATAGTTTTCCTCACATAAACACTGCACTGTGTATACTGGAAATCAGCTGGAATTCATTATTCATTCAGTGCAGTATTTTGCTACTCAACCAGGAAAAATAAAATCAAACACCTAAAATGAAACATAGTGATATTAGTAAATATCTGCCTATCGTAGACAACCAAACGCAAGTGACTTCTGGATCCTGAAGTCCAATATATGTGTGGTCCTGTAAAAACAAATATCAGTCCTGTATTTCAGTAATTTAAATCAATACCCTACTCCAAATGCACTTGAATGATTCATGTATGATACACATAGATACACAAGCATAGCAGTAAAAGTAGCCATCTAGCAGTCATAGCAACAAAAAGCAACACTTCATATTTTGCCAGGATGCATAAATATATAAAAAATTTTGTCAAGTGCAGTAGTGTGTGTGCCTGGGTGAGGGAGATTAGGAGTAGGAGGTGAAGATAAAGGGAAAAAGTAAAAATGAAGAGATTACTCTTGTGTAAAGTAATAATGACAGTATACAATGAACTGCAGAAACCCCCAAAACACCTACCAAACAAAAATAAAACAAGCAAGTACATTCAATGAGGATAAATAAATTCCCTGAGTAGCGAAAGCCATGGGAATAATACATTATCCATAGTGAGTGGTAAATTACTTTGTTAACCTAATATCTTTAGAAAATTTTTATTAATTAATCAAATATTGAAGTTTGCATATTTTTAAAAATTCAAATGGTGCAGAAATATATGGGATCAATTTTTCCTCTACCCTCCACATCCTCCACTCCACTAACCCATCTCTTAAAACACAATTTCATCACTCTCTTCAGTGTCAGCTTCTGTTGCCTTTTCATGTATGTTTCTGCCTCATTATTTTTTTGTTTTTATATATTTAGAGACATATGTAACACTTTTCAAGAAATATTCATGTAAAATATGGAAAAAGACAAGGATGCCTACTCTCACCACGTGCATTCAACATAGTATCGGAAGTCCTAGCCACAGCAATCAGATAAGGGAAAGAAATAAAATGTATCCAAATTGGAAGGGTAAGGTAAAATTGTCATCATATACAGATGACATAATCTCTATATAGAAAACCCGAAAGACTCCATGTAAAAAATACTAGAACTGACAATCAAATTCAGCAAGGTAGAAGGGCACAAGGTTAATATACAGAAATTAGTTGCATTTCTTTACACTAACAATGGAATATCAGAAAGGGCAAGTTTAAAAATCCCTTTTAAAATTGCACCAAAAAGAATAAAATACTTAGGAATAAACCTGACCAAGGAGGTGAAAGTCTTATATGCTGAGAACTATGAAGCATTGATAAAGAAAATTGAAGATGATTTGAGGAAATGGAAAAGCGTCCCATGCTCTTGGATTGGAAGAATTTAATATTGTTAAGATGGCCATACTACCCAAAGCAATCTACGGATTTAATGTAATTTCTATCAAAAATGTCGACCCAGGACATTTTTTTTTTTTTTTTTTTTTTGTGGTACGCAGGCCTCTCATTGTTGTGGCCTCTCCCGTTGCGGAGCACAGGCTCTGGATGTGCAGGCTCAGCGGCCATGGCTCACGGGCCCAGCTGCTCTGCAGCATGTGGGATCCTCCCGGACCGGGGCACGAACCCATGTCCCCTGCATTGGCAGGTGGACTCTCAACCACTGCACCACCAGGGAAGCCCCAACCCAGGACATTTTTCACAGAACTAGAACAAATAATCCAAAAATGTACATACAACCATGAAAGACCCAGAATTGCCAAAGGAATATTGAGGAAAAAGAACAAAGCTGGAGTCATAACCCTTCCAGATTTCAAAGGGATACTACAAAGCTACAGTAATCAAAACAGGGTAGTATTGGAACAAAAAAACATGCATCGATGGAACAGAATAGAGAGCCCAGAAATAAACCCACACCTGAAGTCAATTAATCAAAGGAGGCAAGAGTATATATACAATGAAGAAAAATATGTCTTTTCAGCCAGTGGTGTTGGAAATGCTGGACAGCTGCATGTAAATCAATGAAGTTAGAACACTCCCTCACACCATGCACAAACATAAACTCAAAATGCCTTAAAGGCTTAAATATAAGACATGACCCCATAAAACTCCTAGAAGAGAGCACAGGCAAAACATTCTCTGACATAAATTGTAGCAATGTTTTCTTAGGTCAGTCTCCCAAGGCAGTAGAAATAAAAGCAAAACAAAACAAATGGGACTGAATCAAACTCATATACTTTTGCACAGCAAAGAAACCATTTTAAAAAAAGACAACTTATATAAATATTGAGAGGAAATACTTGCAAACAATGAGACCCACAAGTGCTTAATTCCCAAAATATTCAAACAGCTCATACAACTTAAAAACAAAAACCAAACAACCCAATCAAAAAATGTGTAGAACAAAAAAAAAAAAAAAATGTGTAGAACACCTAAATAGACTTTTCTCCAAAGAAGATATTCAGATGGCCAATAGGCACATGGAAAGATGCTCAACATCCATGATTCTCAGAGAAATGCAAATAAAAACTACAGTGAGGTCTCATCTCACACCAGTGAGAATGGCCATCAATAAAATGTCTACAAATAGTAACTGCTGGAAAGAATGTGGAGAAAAGGGAACCTGCCTACACTGTTGGTGGGAATGTCAATTGGTGCAACCACTATGGAAAACACTATGGAGGTTCCTTAAAAAAAACTAAAAATAGAGTTACCGTATGAACTAGCAATCCCACTCTTGGGGATATATCCAGAGAAAACTCTAATTTGAAAGGATACATGCACCCCAATATTCATAATAGCACTATTTACAATAGTTAAGACATGGAAGCAACCTAAATGTCCATCAACAGTTGAATGGATAAAGAAGATGTGGTAATATATATGCAATGAAATATTACTCAACTATAAAAAAGACTGAATTATTGCCATTTTTTGCACACATGGATAGACTTAGAAATTACCATATTAAGTGAAGTAAATAAGAAAGAGAAAGACAAATACTGTATGAAATAACTTACATGTGGAATTTTAAAAACTAATACAAATTAACTTATTTACAAAACAGAAAGATTCACAGACATAGAAAACAAACTTATGGAGAGGGGAGCTTCAAGATGGCAGAGGAGTAAGACGTGGAGATCACCTTCCTCCCCACAAATACATCAAAAATACATCTACATGTGGAACAACTCCTACAGAACACCTACTGAATGCTGGCAGAAGAACTCAGACTTCCCAAAAGGCAAGGAACTCCCCACATACCTGGGTAGAGCAAAAGGAAAAAGGAAAAAAAAGAGAGAGAGAGAGAGATAAAGGAATCAGGATGGAACCTTCACCTCTGGGAAGGAGCTGTGAAGGAGGAAAATTTTCCACAAACTAGGAATTCCTCTCACTGGTGGGGATGGAAGGGAGCTTCGGAGCCCCAGAGGAAAGTGCAGCAACAGGGGTGCCAACGGAAAGCAGAGAGAATGCTGCACAGAGGATCAGTGCTGACCAGCACTCCCCAGCCTGAGAGGCTTGTCAGCTCACCTTCCAGGGCAGGTGGGGGCTGGGTGCTGAGGCTTGGGCTTTGGAGGTCAAATCCCAGGGAGAGGACTGGGGTTGGCTGCGTGAACACAGCCTGAGGGGGCTAGTGCACCACAACTAGTCAGGAGGGAGTCCAGGAAAAAGCCTGGGCCTGCTGGAGAGGCAAGAGATGATTGTTGCGGGGTGCTTGAGGAGAGGAGCTTACTGCTCCATGCGGTCACAGATGGCAGGGCACCTCCTACATGAGCTCCAGAGGTGGGCACAAGTCGCGGCTGTTATCTTGGACCAGAGAGGTGGGTGATGGCTGCCACTGCAGCCACCAAGTGTCCTGTGCGCAAGCGCAGGTCACTGGCCACACCTTCCTGGGAGACTGCAGTCTGCCACTGCCAAGGGTCCTGCGATCTGAGTCCAACTACCCCAGGAGAATACACAGCATGCCTCGGGACTTGCAACTTTACCCCGGCCTCTGCTGCTTCCCGCACTCCCCACACATCTCAATTGTGACTGCCATATCTCTCCCTCTCCCTGGCCTGCGAGAGGAAATGAGCCTTAATCAGTGCTGCTTTAGCCCCCTTTGCCTGGGTGGGGAAGACACATGGCCCAGGCAGAGATAGGGCCAAAACCAAAACTGAAACCCAGGGCAGTGTGACCAAAGGAAAATCTCTCCATGCAGCTGCAAAAGCAGCAGATTAAATCCCCACAATCAGCTTGGTAAACCCTGCATCTGTGAAATATATGAATAGACAATGAGTGTTCCCACAATCAAGGCTGTGGACTTTGGGGACAGCTGTAGACTTTGGAGTCAAGTGCATAAAGGAGTAAGGTCAGATCAGAGGCTGAGCAGGCCCCAGAGTGTCCACAGCAGGTCCAGACACCAACCTAGAAGTATTGGAAGATTTCCTGGGGAGGTGAGGATTGGTGGCTCACTGTGCGGGCAAGGGCACTGACAGCTGAGGCCACAGGATAATACCACTACTATTACTACTATAAATATTTTTTTCCATTTAGTCCTATTGTTGTTTCTTTTTTTATTATTCTTTTAATTTTATGTTTTTATTTACTTTTTCTTTTCTTTTTATGCTTTTATTTTTAATACACTTTTATCTTATTTTTTCCTATTTCCACTGTACTTTTTCATTATATTGTGTTTTTTCCTTTTTTTTTTCTAACATTTTTATTGGAGTATAATTGCTTTACAATGGTGTGTTAGTTTCTGCTTTATAACAAAGTGAATCACCTATAGGTATACATATATCCCCATATCCCCTCTCTCTTGTGTCTCCCTCCCACTCTCCCTATGCCACTCCTCTAGATGGTCACAAAGCACTGAGAGGATCTCCCTGTGCTATGCAGCTACTTCCCACTAGATATCTATTTTACATCTGGTAGTGTATATATGTCCCTGCCACTCTCTCACTTTGTCCCAGCTTACCCTTCCCCCTCCCCAGATCCTCAAGTCCATTCTCTACTAGGTCTGTGTCTTTATTCCCATCTTGACCCTAGGTTCTTCATGACCTTTTTTTTTTTTTTTAAGATTCCATATATATGTGTTAGCATATGGTATTTGTTTTTCTCTTTCTGACTTCACTCTGTATGACAGACTCTAGGTCCATCCAGCTCACTACAAATAAATGAATTTCATTTCTTTTTTATGGCTGAGTAATATTCCATTGTATATACGTGCCACTTCTTCTTTATCCATTCATCTGTTGATAGACACTTAGGTTGCTTCCATGTCCTGGCTATTGTAAATAGAGCTGCAATGAACATTTTGGTACATGATTTTTTTTTGAATTATGCTTTTCTCAGGGTATATGCGCAGTAGTGGGATTGCTCGGTTGTATGGTAGTACTATTTTTAGTTTTTTAAGGAACCTCCATACTGTTCTCCATAATGGCTATAACAATTTACATTCCCACCAACACTGCAAGAGGTTTCCCTTATCTCCACACCCTCTGCAGCATTTATTGTTTCTAGATTTTTTTGATGATGGCCATTCTGACTGGTGTGAGATGATATCTCATTGTAGTTTTGATTTGCATTTCTCTAAAGATTAATGATGTTGAGCATTCTTTCATGTGTTTGCTGGCAATCTGTATATCTTCTTTGGAGAAATGTCTATTTAGGTCTTCTGCCCATTTATGGATTGGATTGTTTGTGTTTTTGATACTGAGCTGCATGAGCAGCTTGTAAATTTTGGAGATTAATCCTTTGTCAGTTGCTTCATTTGCAAATATTTTCTGCCATTCTGAGGGTTGTCTTTTCATCCTGTTTAAGGTTTCCTTTGCTGTGCAAAAGCTTTTAAATTTCATTAGGTCCCATCTGTTTACTTTTGGGGTTTTTTCCATTTCTGTAGGAGGTGAGTCAAAAAGGATCTTGCTGGGCTTCCCTGGTGGCACAGTGGTGAGAGTCCGCCTGCCAATGCAGGGGACACGGGTTCGTGCCCCGGTCCAGGAAGATCCCACATGCCACGGAGCGGCTAAGCCTGTGAGCCATGGCCGCTGAGTCAGTGCGTCTGGAGCCTGTACTCGGCAAAGGCAGAGCCCACAATAGTGAGAGGCCCGCGTACAGCAAAAAGAAAAAACAAAGAAAAAAGGATCTTGCTGTGATTTATGTCATAGAGAGTTCTGCCTGTGTTTTCCTCTAAGAGTTTGATAGTGTCTGCCCTTACATTTAGGTCTTTAATCCATTTTGAGTTTACTTTTGTGTATGGTGTTAGGGAGTGTTCTAATTTCATCCTTTTACCTGTAGCTGTCCAATTTTCCCAGCACCACTTATTGAAAAGACTGTCTTATCTCCACTGTATATTCTTGCCTTCTTTATCAAAGATAAGGTGACCATATGTGTGTGGGTTTATCTCTGTGTTTTCTATCATGTTCCATTGATCTATATTTCTGTTTTTGTGCCAGTACCATACTGTCTCGATTGCTGTAACTTTGTAGTATAGTCTGAAGTCAGGGAGCCTGATTCCTCCAGCTCCGTTTTTTCTCTCAAGATTGCTTTGGCAATTCAGGGTCTTTTGTGTTTCCATACAAATTGTGAAATTTTTGGTTCTAATTCTGTGAAAAATGCCATTGGTAGCTTGACAGGGATTGCACTGAACTGCAGATTGCTTTGGGTAATATAGTCATTTTCACAATGTTGATTCTTCCAATCCAAGAACATGGTATATATCTCCATCTATTTATATCATCTTTAATTTCTTTCATCAGTGTCTTATAATTTTCTGCATACAGGTTTTTTGTCTCCCTCAGTAGGTTTATTCCTAGATATTTTATTCTTTTTGTTGCAATGGTAAATGGGAGTGTTTCCTTAATTTCTCTTTCAGATGTTTCATCATTGTATGAATGCAAGAGATTTCTGTGCATTAATTTTGTATCCTGCTACTTTACCAAATTCATTGATTAGCTCTAGTAGTTTTCTGGTAGCGTCTTTAGGATTCTCTATGTATAGTATCATGTCATCTGCAAACAGAGACAGCTTTACTTCTTTTCTGATTTGCATTACTTTTATTTCTTTTTCTTCTCTGATTGCTTGGCTAAAACTTCCAAAACTATGTTGAATGATAGTGGTGAGAGTTGGCAAACTTGTCTTGTTCCTGATCTTAGTGGAAATGGTTTCAGTTCTTCACCATTGAGGACGATGTTGGCTGTGGATTTGTCATATATGGCCGTTATTATGTTGAGGTAAGTTCCGTCTATGCCTACTTTCCGGAGGGTTTTTATCATAAATGGGTGTTGAGTTTTGTTGAAAGCTTTCTCTGCAACTATTGAGATGATCATATGGTTTTTCTCCTTCAATTTGTTAATATGGTGTATCACATAGATTAATTTGCGTATATTGAGGCATCCTTGCATTCATGGGATAAACCTCATTTGGCCATTGTGTATGATCCGTTTAATGTGCTGTTGGATTCTGTTTGCTAGTATTTTGTTGAGGATTTTTGCATCTATGTTCATCAGTGATATTGACCTGTAGTTTTCTTTCTTTGTGACATTTTTTTCTGGTTTTGTTATCAGGGTGATACTGGCCTCATAGAATGAGTTTGGGAGTGGTCCTCCATCTGCTATATTTTGGAAGTGTTTAATAAAGATAGGTGTTAGCTCTTCTCTAAATGTTTGATAGAATACACCTGTGAAGCCATCTGATCCTGGGTTTTTGTTTGTTGGAAGATTTTTAATCACATTTTCACTTTCAGTGCTTGTGATTGGTCTGTTCATATATTCTGTTTCTTACTGGTTCACTCTCAGAAGCTTGTTCATTTCTAAGAATTTCTCCATTTCTTCCAGGTTGTCCATTTATTGGCATATAGTTGCTTATACTAGCCTCCCATGATCCTTTGTATTTCTGCAGTGTCAGTTGTTACTTCTCCTTTTTCATTTCTAATTCTATTGATTTGAGTCTTCTCCCTGTTTTTCATGATATGTCTGGCTAATGGTTTATCAATTTTGTTTATCTTCTCAAAGAAACAGCTTTTAGTTGTATTTATCTTTGCTATCGTTTCCTTCATTTTTTTTCATTTATTTCTGGTCTGATCTTTATGATTTCTTTCCTTCTTCTAACTTTGGGGTTTTTGTTCTTCTTCCTCTAATTGCTTTAGGTTTAAAGTTAGGTTGTTTATTTGAGATGTTTCTTGTTTCTTAAGGTAAGATTGTATTGCTATAAACTTCCATTTAGAACTGCTTTTGCTGCATCCAATAGGTTTTGGGTCATCGTGTTTTCATTCTCATTTGTTTCTAGGTATTTTCTGATTTCCACATTGATTTCTTCAGTGATCTCTTGGTTATTAAGTAGTGTAATGTTTAGCCTCCATGTGTTTGTATCTTTTATAGATTTTTTCCTATAATTGATATCTAGTCTCATAACGTTGTGGCCAGAAAAGATACTTGATATGATTTCAATTTTCTTAAATTTACCAAGGCTTGATTTGTGCCCCAAGATATGATCTATCCTGGACTATGTTCCATGAGCACGTGAGAAGAAAGTGTATTCTGTTGTTTTTGGATGTAACGTCCTATAATATCAATTAAGTCCATCTTGTTTAACGTATCATTTAAAGCTTGTGTTTCCTTATTTATTTTCATTTTGGATGATCTGTCCATTGGTGAAAGTGGGCTGCAAAAATGTCCTACTATAATTGTGTTACTGTCGATTTCTCCTTTTATGGCTGTTGGTATTTGCCTTATGTACTGAGGTGCTCCTATGTTGGGTGCATAAATATTTACAATTGTTATATCTTCTTCTTGGATTTATCCCTTTATCATTATATAGTGTCCTACTTTGTCCCTTGTAATAGTCTATGTTTTAAAGTCTATTTTGTCTGATATGAGAATTGCTACTCCAGCTTTCTTTTGGTTTCCATTTGCATGGAATATCTTCTTCCATCCCCTCACTTTCAGTCTATATGTGTCCCTAGGTCTGAAGTGGGTCTCTTATAGACAGCATATATACAGGTCTTGTATTTTTATCCATTCAGCCAGTCTATATCTTTTGATTGGAGCATTTAATCCATAAGAAAATGGTAATCAGAACATACATATCGATACCTACCTTAAATGTAAATGGATTAAATGCTCCAACCAAAAGACATAGACTGGCTGAATGGATACAAAACCAAGACCTGTATATATGTTGTCTACAAGAGACCCACTTCAGACCTAGGGACACATACAGACTGAAAGTGAGGAGATAGAAAAAGATATTCCATGCAAATGGAAATTAAAAGAAAGATGGAGTGGCAATTCTCATATCAGACAAAACAGACTTTAAAATAAAGATTATTACAAGTGAGAAAGAAGGACACTACATAATGATCAAGGGATCAACCCAAGAAGGAGATATAACAATTGTAAATATTTATGTACCCAACATACGAGGACCTCAATACATAAGGGAAATGCTAACAACCATAAAAGGGAAAATCGACAGTAACACAATCATAGTAGGAGACTTTAACACCCCACTTTCACCAATGGACAGGGCATCCAAAATGAATATAAATAAGGAAACACAAGCTTTAAATGATACATTAAACAAGATAGACTTAATTGATATTTATAGGACATTCCATCCAAAAACAACAGAATACACTTTCTTCTCACATGCTCATGGAACATTCTTCAGGATAGATCATACCTTGGGTCACAAATCAAGCCTTGGAAAATTTAAGAAAATTGAAATCGTATCAAGTATCTTTTCTGAACACAAGACTATGAGACTACATATCAATTATAGGAAAAAATCTGTAAAACATACAAACACATGGAGGCTAAACAATACACTACTAAATAACCAAGAGATTACTGAAGAAATCAAAGAGGAAATCCAAAAATACCTGAAAACAAATGACAATGAAATTAAGATGACCAAAAACCTATGGGATGCAGCAAACACGGTTCTAAGAGGGAAGTTTATACCAATACAATCCTATCTCAAGAAACAAGAAATATCTCAAATAAACAACCTAACCTTACATCTAAAACAACTAGAGAAAGAAGAACAAAAAACCCCCAAAGTTAGCAGAAGGAAACAAATCATAAAGATCAGATCAGAAATAAATGAAAAACAAATAAAGGAAACAATAACAAAGATCAATAACACTAAAAGCTGGTTCTTTGAGACCATAAACAAAACTGATAAACCATTAGCCAGACTCATTTAGACAAAAACTGTGTAGACTCAAATCAATAGAATTAGAAGTGAAAAAAGAGTAGTAAAAACTGACACTGCAGAAATACAAAGGATCATGAGCGACTACTACAAGCAATTATATGCCAATAAAATGGACAACCTGGAAGAAATGGACAAATTCTTAGACAAACACAACCTTCCGAGACTGAACCAGGAAGAAATAGAAAGTATAAACAGACCAATCACAAGCACTGAAATTGAGACTATGATTAAAAATCTTCAAACAAACAAAAGCTCAAAACCAGTTGACTTCACAGGTGAATTCTATCAAACATTTAGAGAAGAGCTAACACCTATCCTTCTCAAACTCTTCCAAAATATACCAGAGGGAGGAACTCTCCCCAAGTCATTCTACATGGCCACCATCACCCTGTTACCAAAGCCAGACATACCTGTCACAAAGAAAGAAAACTACAGGCCAATATCACTGGTGAACATAGATGCAAAAATCCCCAACAAAATACTAGCAAACAGAATCCAACAGCACATTAAAAGGATCATACACCATGATCAAGTGGCGTTTATCCCAGGAATGCAAGGATTCTTCAATATACACAAATCAATCAATGTGATAAACCATATTAACAAATTGAAGGAGAAAAACCATATGATCATCTCAATAGTTGCAGAGAAATCTTTCAACAAAATTCAACACCGATTTATGATAAAAACCCTGCAGAAAGTAGGCATAGAGGGAACTTTCCTCAACATAACAAAGGCCATATATGACAAACCCACAGCCAACATTGTCCTCAGTGGTGAAAATCTGAATGCATTTCCACTAATATCAGGAACAAGACAAGCTTGCCCAATCTCACCACTCCTATTCAACATAGTTTTGGAAGTTTTAGCCACAGCAATCAGACAAGAAAAGGAATCCAAATCGGAAAAGAAGAAGTAAAGCTGTCACTGTTTGCAGATGACATGATAGTATACATGGAGAATCCTAAAGATGCTACCAGAAAACTACTAGAGCTAATCAATGAATTTGGTAAAGTAGCAGGATACAAAATTAATGCACAGAAATGTCTGGCTTTCCTATGCACTAATGATGAAAAATCTGAAAGTGAAATCAAGAAAAGACTCCCATTTACCATTGCAACAAAAAGAATAAAATATCTAGGAATAAACCTACCTAAGGAGACAAAAGACCTGTATGCAGAAAATTATAAGACACTGATGAGAGATATTAAAGATGATACAAATAATGGAGAGATATATCATGTTCTTGGATTGGAAGAATCAACATTGTGAAAATGACTCTACTACCCAATGCAACCTACAGATTCAATGCAATCCTTATCAAACTACCACTGGCATTTTTCACAGAACTAGAACAAAAAATTTCACAATTTGTATGGAACCACAGAAGACCCCGAATAGCCAAAGCAATCTTGAGAATGAAAAACGGAGGTAGAGGAATCAGGCTCCCTGACTTCAGACTACACTACAAAGCTACAGTAATCGAGACAGTATGGTTCTGGCACAAAAACAGAAATATAGATCAATGGAAAAGGATAGAAAGCCCAGAGATAAACCCACACACATATGGTCACCTTATCTTTGATAAAGGAGGCAGGAATGAACAGTGGAGAAAGGACAGCCTCTTCAATAAGCAGTGCTGGGAGAACTGGACAGGTACATGTAAAAGTATGAGATTAGATCACTCCCTAACACCATACAGAAAAATAAGCTCAAAATGGATTAGAGACCTAAATGTAAGCCCAGAAACTATCAAACTCTTAGAGGAAAACATAGGCAGAACACTCTATGACATAAATCACAGCAAGATCCTTTCTGACCCACCTCCTAGAGTAATGGAAATAAAAACAAAAATAAACAAATGGGACCTAATGAAACTTCAAAGCTTTGCACAGCAAAGGAAACCATAAACAAGACCAAAAGACAGCCCTCAGAATGGGAGAACATATTTGCAAATGAAGCAACTGACAAAGGATTAATCTCCAAAATTTACAAGCAGCTCATGCAGCTCAATAACAAAAAAACAAACAACCCAATCCAAAAATGGGCAGAAGACCTAAATAGACATTTCTCCAAAGAAGATATACAGATTGCCAGCAAACACATGAAAGAATGCTCAACATCATTAATCATTAGAGAAATGCAAATCAAAACTACAATGAGATATCATCTCACACCAGTCAGAATGGCCATCATAAAAAAAATCTAGAAACAATAAATGCTGGAGAGGGTGTGGAGAAAAGGGAACACTCTTGCACTGCTCGTGGGAATGTGAATTGGTATAGCCACTATGGAGAACAGTATGGAGGCTCCTTAGAAAACTACAAATAGAACTACCATATGACCCAGCCATCCCACTATTTGGCATATACCCTGAGAAAACCACTCCTATTCAACATAGTTTTGGAAGTTTTAGCCACAGCAATCAGACAAGAAAAGGAATCCAAATCGGAAAAGAAGAAGTAAAGCTGTCACTGTTTGCAGATGACATGATAGTATACATGGAGAATCCTAAAGATGCTACCAGAAAACTACTAGAGCTAATCAATGAATTTGGTAAAGTAGCAGGATACAAAATTAATGCACAGAAATCTGTTGCATTCCTATACACTAATGATGAAAAATCTGAAAGAGAAATTAAGGAAACACTCCCATTTACCATTGCAACAAAAAGAATAAAATACCTAGGAATAAACCTACGTAGGGAGACAAAAGACTTGTATGCAGAAAACTATAAGACACTGATGAAAGAAATTAAAGATAATACCAACAGATGGGGAGATATACCATGTTCTTGGATTGGAAGAATCAATATTGTGAAAATGACTATATTACCCAAAGCAATCTACAGATTCAATGCAATCCCTATCAAATTACCAATGGCATTTTTTATGGAACTAGAACAAAAAATCTTAAAATTTGTATGGAGATACAAAATACCCCAAATAGCCACAGCAGTCTTGAGGGGAAAAAAAGGAGCTGGAGGAATCAGGCTCCCTGACTTCAGACTATACTACAAGCTACAGTAATCAAGGCAATATGGTACTGGCACAAAAACAGAAACAGATCAATGGAACAAGATAGAAAGCCCAGAGGTAAACCCATGCACCTATGGTCAACTAATCTCTGACAAAGGAGGCAAGGATATACAATGGAGAAAAGACAGTCTCTTCAATAAGTGGTACTGGGAAAACTGGACAGCTACATGTAAAAGAATGAAATTAGAACACTCCCTAACACCATACACAAAAATAAACTCAAAATGGATTGGAGACCTAAATGTAAGACTGGACACTAAAACTCTTAGAGGAAAACATAGGAAGAACATAAATCACAGCAAGATCTTTTTTGACCCACCTCTTAGAGAAATGGAAATAAAAACAAAAATAAACAAATGAGACCTAATGAAACGTAAAAGCTTTTGCACAGCAAAGGAAACCATAAATAAGATGAAAAGACAGCCCTCAGAATGGGAGAAAATATTTCGAAATGAATCAACGGACAAAGGATTAATCTCCAAAATATATAAGCAACTCATGCAGCTCAATATTAAAAAAACAAACAACCCAATACAAAAATGGGTAGAAGGCCTAAATAGACATTTCTCCAAAGAAGACATACAGATGGCCAAGAAGCACATGAAAAGCTGCTCAACACCACTAATTATTAGAGAAATGCAAATCGAAACTACAGTGAGATATCACCTCAAACCAGTTAGAATGGGATTCATCAGAAAATCTAGAAACAAGAAATGCTGGAGAGGGTGTGGAGAAAAGGGAACCCTCTTGCACTGTTGGTGGGAATGTAAACTCATACAGCCACTATGGAGAATAGTACGGAGGTTCCTTAAAAAACTAAAAATCGAATTACCATGTGATCCAGCAATCCCACTACTATGCATATACCCAGGGAAAACCACAATTCAAAAAGACACATGCACCCCAATGTTCATTGCAGCACTATTTACAGTAGTCAGGTCATGGAATCAACCTAAATGCCCATTGACAGATGAATGAATAAAGAAGATGTAGCACATATATACAATGGAATATTACTCAACCATAAAAAGGAACGAAATTGGGTCATTTGTTAAGACGTGGATGGATCTAGAGACTGTCATACAGAGTGAAGTAAGTCAGAAAGAGGAAAACAAATATCATATATTAATGCATATATGTGGAACCTAGAAAAATGGAACAGATGAACCGGTTTTCAGGGCAGAAATTGAGACACAGATGTAGAGAACAAATGTATGGACACCAAGGGGGGAGACATGGGGGCGTGGGGATTGTGGTGTGATAAATTGGGCGATTGGGATTGACATGTATACCCTGATGTGTATAAAATTGATGAGTAATAAGAACCTGCTGTATTAAAAAAATAGAAAGAAACTATTTATCAGGTTTATAGACACGTGTGCAATTAAAAAAAAACACTACTGTTACCTTGAAAAAAGAAGAAAGAAACCTAGAGACCAAAAAAAAACCCCAAAAACATGACAATCCAAAACTTATGGGATTCAGTAAAAGCAGTTTTATGAGGGACATTTTAATCAATACAAGCTTACCTCAAGCAACAAGAAAAATCTCAACTAAACAACCTAACCTTAAAACTAAAGCAACAAGAAAAACAACATCAAACGAAACACAAAGTTAGTAGAAGGAAAGAAATCACAAAGATCAGTGCAGAACTAAATGAAATAGAGATGAAGAAAACAATAGAAAAGAGCAGTGAAACTAAAGCTGGTTCTTTCAAAAAATGAACAAATTGGAAAAAATTAAGCCAGACTCACCAGGACAAAAAGGGCAAATCAATAAAGTGAGAAATAAAAAAGGAGAAGTTACAAACAACACCACAGAAATTCAAAGGACCACAAGAGACTACCACAAGCAAATATAAGCCAATGAAATAGACAATCTAGAAGAAATGGACAATTACTTAGAAATAAGCAGTCACTCAAGACTGAACCAGGAAGAAATAGCTAATATGAACAGGCCAATTACAAGTACTGAAATTGAAACTGTGATTTTAAAACTCCCACCAGTGTTCCTGGTTTTAGGCTTTCTCCTGTTTCTCAGAGGATTTATCAATTATGCAAAAGTCCGGAAGATGCCAGAAACTTTCTCAAATCTCCCCAGGACCAGAGTTCTCTTTATTTATTAAAGATGTTTTCTGGCAGAGGCCTTCCTGCATTTATGAATTCTCTCCCAAGAAGCAAGAGAACACCTGCAGGAAGTGAATCAAGAGGCGGAACACAGAGGAATAATCACCTGCTTTAAAAAAATAAAGTACTGTTGACAAAGATCATTTCTCTCTATTTGTTCCTAGATGTAAAATTTTAATAGTTAATGCAAAATTCTGTAATCATTGAATCATTAGTGGTTAATGTTTGAAAAAGCTCTCGCAATCAAGTCTGTGATGTACTAATAATGCCTTATCTATTTGTAGTCATTTTAAATAGCATGAGCCTTGTCCCTGTAGTCAGTAGGGGGCGATCTTGCTTTATTCATCCTCCATCTCAAAATGAATTTGGAATTAAATATTTTAGTGTAAGATATGTACAATGCTGGCCATTTAAAAAAGGGGTTTTCTCAAAAGTATAACTTTTGTTATGACTGCATTTCTGCACATAATCCATTTTGCTGTTAAAATTAATCTAGAAATTTATTTAATTGTACTGTGAACACCTAGAAACAAAATCATAGTGCAAAATACATTTAAGGTGTGGTCAAGAATATGTTCTTAATTGGTAAATGATAAGCATTAATTTTTTATAGTCTGTATTCTAATTTTGCTGTACCTTATTCTGTTGTGTACCTAAGGGATTGTAAAGGTGTTATCACTGTATAAAATAGAAAGGACAAGGACAAATGCAGCATAATTACTAATAAAATGCAATTGGTGATACTTTCTGTGAAAAAAATAAAAAATAAAAAAATAAATAAAACTCCCACCAAACAAAAATGCAAGACCAAATGGCTTCACAGGTGAATTCTATCAAACATCTAAAGAAGAGTTAACACTTATCCTTCTGAAACCATTCCAAAATATTGCAGAGGAAGGAAAAATTCTGAATTCATTCTATTAGGCTATTGTCACTCTTTTACCAAAACCAAAGATACCACACACAAAAAAAGAAAATCACAGGCTAATATCACTGATCATCATAGATGCAGGAATCCTCAACAAAATGTTACCAAACCAAATCCAACAATGCATTTAAAGGATCATACAGCATGATGAATGGGGTATATTGTATGGATGCAACGGCTTTTCAATACCTGCAAATCAATCAGTGAGTTATACCACATTAACAAATTGAAGAATAAAAACCATATGATCACCTCAAAAGATGTAGAAAAAGCTTTTGATAAAATTCAACATCTATTTATGATTAAAAATTCTCCAGAGGGGCTTCCCTGGTGGCGCAGTGGTTGAGAGTCCGCCTGCCAATGCAGGGGCCGTGGGTTCATGCCCTGGTCTGGGAAGATCCCACATGTCGCGGAGCGGCTGGGCCCGTGAGCCATGGCCGCTGAGTCTGCACGTCCGGAGCCTGTGCTCCGCAACGGGACAGGCCACGGCAGTGAGAGGCCCACGTACCGCCAAAAAAAAAAAAAAAAAAATTCTCCAGAAAGTGGGAATAGAGAGAACACAACTCAACATAATAAAGGCTATAATATGACAAACCTACATCATACTCAGTGGTGAAAAGCTGAAAGCATTTCCTCTAAGATCAGGAACAAGGCAAGGATGTCCATTCTTGCAACTTTTATTCAACATAGTTTTGAAATTCCTAGCCACAGCAATCAGAGAAGAAATAAAAAGGGGAGGGGGGTATCCAAACTGGAAAAGAAGAAGTAAAACTGTCACTGTTTGCAGATGACATGATACTATACATAGACAATCCTAAAGATGCTACCAGAAAACTACTACAGCTTGTCAATGAATTTGGTAGAGTTGCAGTATACAAAACTAATAAACAGAAATCTGCTGCAATCCTATACACTAACACAAAATAGCAGAAAGAGAAATTAAGGAAACAATCCCATTTAGCATCGCATCAAAAAGAATAAAATACCTAGGAGTAAACCTACCTAAGGAGGCAAAAAAACTGTACTCTGAAAACTATAAGACACTGATGAAAGAAATTGATGATGGCACAACAGATGGAAAGATATACCATGTCTTGGGTTGGAAGTATCATTATTGTCAAAATGACTATACTACCCAAAGCAGTCTACAGATTCAATACAATCCCTATCAAATTACCAATGGCATTTTTCACAGAACTGAAACAAAAAATCTTAAATTTTTATGGAGATACATAAGACATAGAATAGCCAAAGCAATCTTGAGAAAGAAAAATGGAGCTGGAAGAATCAGGCTTCCTAACTTCAGACTATACTACCAAGCTATAGTCATCAAAACAGTATGGTATGGGCACAAAAATAGAAATATAGATCAATAGAACAGGATAGAAAGCCCATAGATAAACCCACTTACCTATGGTCAACTAATCTATGACAAAGGAGGCAAGACTATACAATGGAGAAAATACAGGATCTTCAATAAATGGTGTTTGGAAAACTGGACAGTTACATGTGAAAAATGAAATTAGAACATTCTTTAACCTCATACATGAAAATAAACTCAAAATGGATTAAAGACCTAAAAGACCAGATCCCAATGTAAATTGGTACAGCCACTATGGAGAACAGTATGGAGGTTCCTTATAAAAGTAAAAACAGAGCTACCATATGATCCAGCAATCCAACTCCTGGGCATATATCTGGAAAATATCATAGTTCAAAAGGATACAAGCACTCTAATGTTCATAGCAGCATTGTTTACAATTGCCAAGACTTGGAATCAACCTAAATGTCCATCGACAGATGAAAGGATAAAGTTGTGGTACATATATAAGTGGAATATTACTTAGCCATTAACAAGAATGAAATAATGCCATTTGCAGCAACATGGATGGACTTGGAGATTATCATACTTAGTGAAGTAAGTCAGACAGAGAAAGACAAATATCATATGATATTGCTAACATGCAGAATCTAATAAAAAATGATACAATTGAACTTATTTACAAAATAGAAAGAGACTCACAGACTTAGAGAATGAAATTATGGTTACTAGGGGGGAAAGGTATGGAGGAGGGATAGATTGGAAGTTTGGGACTGACACGTACCCACAGCTGTATTTAAAATACATAACCAACAAATACCTACTGTATAGCACACAGAACTCTGTTCAATAACCTGTAATAACCTAAATGAAAAAAGAATTTGTAAAAGAATAGATACTGGTATATGTACAACTGAATCACTTTGCTGTATACCTGAAACTAACACAATATTGTAAAAAATAAAATAACATAAAATAAACAACAAGGTCCTGCTGCATAGCACAGGGAACTATATTCAATATCCTGGATTAAACCATAATGCAAAAGTATATGGAAAAGAATATATATATACATATATATATATGTGTATGTGTGTGTGTGTGTATATACACACATATACGTATGTGTCTGTGTGTGTATATATATATATGTTTTTGATGTACACCAGAAACTAAAAAAACCTTATCAATCAACTATACTTCAATAAACAATACAAAATAAAAAACAAAGCAATGCAGTTTTTGTCCTGTTTCAGTGTGGATGACTGAGAGAGGGTAAGGCTGTTCTTTTCATCTGGACCACAAATTCCTGTTCTGCAGAATTGTGCACGGAGTGGTGTGTAGCACCATCTGCTGGAAAGCTTTTGTACAACCAAAATACATGAATAGATGTTAAAAAACGCAGGGTGTTCAGTGCTTCAGTGGCCACTGCAGCTTGTGTCCAGGATCACGGAGCTGAATGTTTCTAGCTCTAGATCTATCCAGGAGCAGTCTCTGCACATATAGGCTAATGCCAGTTCCATCTTTTAAACCACAATTGAGAGCACAAGTGCTCTCCAATCTAACACATCACCCTTTTTGTTCACAAAACTTAGGGTCTTAGAAATTGTCCCCTACTCACAAAAGCATTTCATTTTGGGGGGTCAACTGTGAGCAACAGCCTAAAAGGAAAGTGCTGCATTCATGATGGGAAAAGAAAGTTTTAGTGAAAGGGTATCCTTTCTGGTACATCAGCACAGTTTAGACCTTGTACACTTATGTGTATCAAACATCCATAAAAACATTACCAGAATTCTCTATTGTAGGAAGAATTGTCTCCCATTAAAAAATGTGGAAAGGGAGACTTAGAGTGGTGACTTATTCGGGGCCACCGGGAGGGAATATCACTTCTCTGGGCTGTGACAACAGCCTGTCTCTTTCAAAATACTTAGAGATCTGTACTTTTTACTCCTCCTTGACCTGCTCATTCCTGATTTGAGAATACTCTCCCAGAAAACTGTCCAAAAATAATAAAATCATGATTCATAAGGTTTCCATGCAAGGAGAATTTATCAAATGGAAAGATTAGTGATGTCACGTGCAGGGGAAGCAGAATGAGCTTGAGCTTTGGGGTGATCTCTGCTCTCTGCCAAATAAATATAAGACAAAAGGCACATTGATGTTGTTAATAGTAAGTGTAGATGTATATTCTCCTAGTAACAGGCACAAAACAGTTACTCTATATATGATATTAGCATTAGATCAATGCTTCCCACAAAAAGGAAATGCATAAGCATTAGTAGATTACAAAAACTCACAGTACAAGGAGATCTTGGTAATTCTGGGCCCCAAAATCTTACTTCTAGTTTTTTGTTTTAGGTATGTCATCCTCTATAGAGTCATGGAAGTGCCTAGATATTTTACTCGATCTGTGCACATCATATGGTGAAAGTTTTTCCCAACGTTCCATTTTGAGGAGGGAGAGTGGGAGCAAAGATGGGAAGGAGATTGTTCTGCATAATTTAATCACATATCTTTATGAGTTTATCATACAAAATAACTTATACATTATGGATGAGTATAATTTTTTTTAATGACTGTATCTGAGTCTGTTCCAACTCTCCATTTCACTTAATTCCATGAGTTGATCTCTCAAGGATCATACACTCCTATTTTCCCACACGCTTTTTAAAAAATAATTTCAACCCTACAGAAAAATGAAAAGAATAGTAAACTTAATACCTATATACCTATCCCTCCCATTGTCCAATGAACATGCTGTCCACATTGTATTATTTCTCTCCACATATCCCTTTTGTTTAATTGTTAAATAGCTCTGCTAAAGCATTTGGAAGTAAGTTTCAGACACCTACTAAATACTGAAGTTTTAACATCCTAAAAATGAGAATGTCTTCTATAGAATCACAATATCATTATTGTAATGAAGGAATATGATTTTAATTCGAACAAAATATTCATTTCTCTATTTGTTCAAAGCCATCTTTAAATTAATTTTCCAATTCATCTCATTAATGTTCATACACTGTCATTTTGCTTCAGGCTTCTTATAATCTAGATAAATTCTGCTGACTCTTTTTACAAATACGTTTATTGAGGTATAATTGACAAACAATAATGTGCACATTAAGGTGCACAATTTCACGGGGGCTGACATATATATAATGAATGAAATTACCGGCATCATCAAGGCAATGAAAACACCCATCCACCCCCGACAATATCTTCAATGTAGAACACTGCTCCTGTCCCTCCCCCTCTTTGTCTTTCATGACATTGACTTTTGTGAAAGCTTCAAGCCAGTTGTCCAGTGCAGTGTCCTCATTCTAGATTTGCCTGTTTCCTCATGGTTTGATTCTGATTGAACATTTTTGTCCAGGACATCACACGGGCAATGTAGAGTTCCTCCCACTGCATCCCATTAGGGGATATAGAACGTCACTTTGGGCACTTGGTTCAAATGGTGTCCTCGGATGCCTCCATGATAAAGGTCCCTTTCCTCTTCATCATCTCAAGTGGTCTGTGGCCTGATACCATATTTCCTAACAACAAACCCAAAGGCATTGACTGGAAGTGATGATTGTTGCTGGCTCAGTGGTGGCATCGTGAGTAGCAGATGGTGGTTCTCTAATTCTGCACGCCTACACTTCACTGCTGGCATCTTCTCTAAGGAAGACCTTTCCTTCCCTGACTCCCCCTCTGGCCTTTTTAAAGGTACCCCTTGGACTCATGAATTCTTTTTTCTCCGTCCGATGTGTATAACCCATTATCTTTCTTGTTGAGGTCCCGACTGCTCTGTGTTGGGTCTGTCGAGCTCTTTGCCCTGCCTCTGCCTCCTTCTGCTTGGTCCTCCCTAGTCTTCCAGAACATCCCTGCTGTCAGACACAAGAGCCTTCAGGGTCATCTTCTTCTTTCCTGAGACCAGACCTAGAACCAACCATTTCTCCACAACATCTTGCTTGCATTTATTGGTGAGTGACATTGGAAAATCAAGATCTAGGGGAGTAAACCTTTTTGAATGTCTGATGTAAAATACTTGAGGGTGTACATGTTAAGAACTATGAAGGACTATTATCTATTACCTGAGACTTACCTTATTTTTGAGCTAAAAAGTTAGCCTGCTCCTATCTCCTGGATGCTGGCCGAAGATGAGACACAAAACACTTTCTTATTCAAGGCACGGCAACCAGCATGTTCTCCATGTTAGCATCAGTTCCTCACGTCCCTCCATCCGTGGAGTGGACCCAGATGGATGCTGTGCACACACCAAATTTGCAGCACAGCCAAGGAACCTCCAGCCCAGTTCATCCTGAGCTTCTGTACTGGGCTGCAGGCAAACCTGCACAGTCTGTCCCTCAAAGGGGGGCATCATTTTTATCATGTTGTACAGCATTCACTCTTCCTCTGCCCAGGAGGGCGATTCTATGTTGATTTTCCAAAGCAGTTCCTCATGCAAGCATCCATGAAAAGACAGTCCAGAACCAAAAAGCAGTCCATGCCTCTGCTCACAGGATGTGCAGAAACCCAAAAGACTCATAGAGAAAATTGTCCTAATATTAAACAGCCAAGAAGAAGGGTTACAATAGGAACTAAGACTATTCTTTGACCTTGGAAACCTGGGTCTTTGATGAGGTTATTATGAATAATTTTGGGAAGTGGGAGGTGGAGGTGTGGAGAAGGTACAGGGAGGACCCCTCTTCAAGCAGGGTCTGCACAGGGTCTTCAAGTATGCTCTCCAGACCAGCAACATCAGGACCATGCAGACATTTATTAAAAATCCGGATCCTTGAGCCCCACCTCCAGCCTACTGAATTAGAAATTCATCGGGTTGGGTGGGGAGTCCAGAAATCAATCTACGTTACAAAAGCTGACCAGGTGATCTTGGTGCACCCTAACATCTGAGAACCATTCATCTGGAAGTTGCATTTGAAGGAAACTAGGATATGTCCCCGTAAAAGTTGTGATTTTGACATAAAAATTATTTTGAGCCAAAGGCAACTAAGAAGCAGCAAACTCAGAAAAACTCCCTTTTTCTGCCTAGAGGTGGGATATAAGTTCTTCTTTTAGTGGAGGCAGATGCTTATCAGCCCGGAGAGGGCACCAGAGGAACTTGCGAACAAACCTCACCATTAATTCTCTTTCGTGGATTTAACTTCCCGCATTTGGCCACCCTTGAAAGCCTAAATCTGCTTCCCAAGCCCTCTTTCTTGCCTACAAATGCACTACCTTTGTTGAAGCTGCTTTATAAACTGGGATTCTAAGCCACCATTTGGGGTTCCTTTTCCTTTAGGTTCGTTCAGCTAGAGGGGTGTTGCTGACTTAATTCACTGTTTTCCTCGTGCTAATTTTTCTGTCTGAGACTCTCAGCTAAAATTAAAGTTGGGTAGAGGATGTATTTTGCCTGGCCCACACATTCAAAGCAAACAATTCTTCCTCACCCTACTGGATAATTCCATCCCCATAAGATGATGAAGGGAATTTGTCACATACAGCACAGGAGAATCCTGGGTTAAAAGAGGAAGTTTTCTGGGTTTTAGTGACAGGATCAGCACTGAAAGTGTAAATTCTCTGCCTGAAAATTGAATATTTGAAAACGGAGTTGTTTTTTAGAGTTAAAAGCAGGAAATGACGGCACATCAGAGAACTCATTGACTGTCAGGTGTCAGCCACTCTGAAGACTTCAACTACATGATCTTTTTTAAAGGGTCTCAAATCAGTGTTTATAGCTTAAACCTCTTCCCTAAATATCAAACCAGTAAAATCAAGTGCAAACTAGATATTTCTATTTCTTCATGGACCAAACACACATTGTGTTCAATCTGAACTCGCTTCCCGTTCAATCCTGCCCTGGCCCAGTGCTTGCTATTTCAGAGGCTGAAGCTCTGGCCTTCCTCTCCATATCCCATCGTTTACTAATCTTGTGGGTCCACTTCTCACCTCATTCCACCACGTGGCTTCGGGACACCACAGTTTCTAGCAAGAGCCCCCTAAGGATCCAACCTGGCAGCTGCATCTTTCCCACCTCATCCACCCAAGTCTAAGAAGCAGCCAGGGAGATCTTTTCAAAAGCATCTGCTGCTCCTGGGGTCCCTCTGCTTGAAATCTGCCAGCAGGTTCCACTGTTCTCAGGGTCAAAACCCAAAATTCCTAACAGGGCTCCAGGCCAGCTGTCCCTTGCCTCACTCACTGGCTTCAGGAAGTCATTCTCTGTGCCCTCATTTCAGGAAGAAATGCCACCATAACTTCTCAGTTTGCTAAAGCCCATGGACCTGTGAGAGGAAACATCAGACCTCTGAATTTGCTTCTAACCACACTCTAGGCCCCACAGAAAGAGTCCCCAGGGTCCCCCAAGTAGCCGGATCTCTTAGCAAAACTCCCTACCTGGTGCTCCCGTTTTGTTCTAATGGTGGGCTCCCTGCGTGATTTACCTTCTGTGTCTTTTTTGGGCCTCCTGTGTCTCTGCTGGTAGGTTGCAGTGGATGCTCTTCACTCCTTCTCCCAACAGCCCTGAGTGCTGGCAGCTTCTTCACCCATAGTGAGAACTCTCCTGGGTGCAGGTGCCTCTCGTGCTGGTCTAAGAGAGACCATAGAGAGTCTGGGAAGTGTACATCCAAGCTGCACTTGACAAAGTTCCCAAGGAGGTTCCAATTGAAAACAGGTGTGAGGATCCCTGGCTGTAGCCTCAGTAAAGATTGGTTTTATGTGATTGGAATGTGGGTAGCAGGGAAGCAGAAGGATAAGAATAATGATTGTGGGCATCTGAGTGACAACATCTGTAAAGTATTTTAATTCTAAAATAAATCCAGTGTTTTACGTGAATATACTCACAATATTTAGAGAACAATTTCCAAATGACAACCAAAACCTTTTTTTAAAAAGGTGAACGTCTTTGACAAATAGTTATTGAGCATAATTTCTCAGCTAGTTGGTGTACTAGACTTTTAAGACACCGTGACCAAGGAAAAAGCAGTCACAGAATGTCCAGTCTCATAGGTGGGAAAGGGGTGAAACAACCACCAGATTCATGAGTCAGCGTGAGGTGCTGGCAGGGAGTATACCCTGGCATCCTAAAGACACTACCTTTGCCAGGAAATCGAGGAAAGACTCCCTGGAGAATTGATGCATGGTAGGAGGAGGGTAACAGGACAGATTTCTGGTTGAGATCTAACCAGAGTTATCACTCTGACTGCAGAGGGGGATCAATGGAGAGGTCCCAGTGGAGTCTGGGGAGGAGCCATGGTTGGGTAGCCAAGTGTGAGGGAGGCTGCAAAGTTACACCTCCCTGAGCAAAAGTTGCAGAAGGTGGTGGGGATCTCGGGGAATATTAAGTAAAACAAAAGTTACTGATGAGGGAACAGCAAAGAAGTGCTGAGCACTGGGTTGAGGTTTATTGGTTGGCAGAGAACATTTATTATGATCATTCATATGCAGATTACATGACTCCCATCAGGCTTAGCTGCATTACATCTCTGAGAAGAGGGCAGGTTATCCTGTATCCCTTGAAAGCCATTTCCCCATTTGTAAGCTGGGGACAGAAACAGTACTTTACACTTAGAGTAACTCTAGCCTAATAACCAGAAATTCAGTAAATATTTTAAATGAGAATACATGTAAGGTACATACTATCCATGAAGTACTTCATTTTTGATTGGCATGATTTTCAATCTTTTGAGTAATATTTTTTCTAGTATCATTTTATGTAATGTCAGGAGAAGAACTATGCTAAAACACATAAAAAACACTAACAGGGGGAATAATCAGGCATCATCCTCCCCTTAGATAAATCAGGATTTATATTCTCAACTGTGTGTTTCCAGAAAATTTATATATCCACATATTTATATTTTTATGTGACAGATGATTTAGCATAAATGGTAGTATATTTTACAAATAGTTCCTTAAATCTGTCCATTTAACATTAGAAATGTGTCCTTCACTGTCATAAAATTACTTCTCTAGCAAGAAATACAATTTTTTAAAAAAGAGTAATATATATTGTTTATAAAATGTAAAGGGCAGAAAAGGAAGTCCACCCATGCCCCCAAATAATCTCTGTTAATCGTTTAGAACTTTTTGTACTATATATACTGTACACTCACCACATCATTACTAGTGTATTTAAACATCCTAACATGAGCACCAAATAGCAGCTAAGTGTTCCTAGCATTGGGAAAACTTCAGTGAACAAAACCAAGTCTCTGCTCTCCTAGAGTATCAAAGATGGAAAACAAAAACATAAATCTCCTGCATATATGCACATGAGAAAAACGTTTTAACATATTTCTAACATCTGGCTCAATACAAACATAATGTGTCAGGTGATGACAGCTATATAAAGGAAAATCAGCATGGAAATAGTCCAGACCCCTTTGGAAACCTGTTTGGCTCTTGATACTAAAGCTGAGTATGCATATATGCTCCCCTATGGCTCAGAAATTCCACTCTTGTTATCTATCTTTCAGAATGTGGTCATGTATGCAAGGATGCTCATAGGAGCACAATTCCCAAGGGGAAATCTGGAAACAACCCAAGAGATTTCAACAACAGAATGGACTAATGAACAGTAGTACAGGCATACGATGGAATACTATTCACCAAGAAAAAGGAATGAAAAACAGAAAAATAAGGATGAATTCTCGATCCATCATATTGACATGAAGAACCCAGAATTAAAATAGAATAGTGTATGCCTCCCCTTATATGAAGATCAAAACCAGGCCAAACCAGCGAATCTTTTAGCAGCAGGTGGCGGTTATCTTTGGGGAGGAGCGTGGAGGCAGTGATGGAGAGTGGCCAGGAGGGGAAAGGGAGCAGGTACTGTTCTATTTGTGGGCTTGGTGGCTTACGGGACTATGTTCACTTTGCAATCATTCTCAGGATATGTAAAATGATGGGTGCATGTCTTTATGTATGTATGGTCTACATCCATAAATGTTTACTTAAAAAAAGAAACTGCTTCTGTTCTGTCTCCATAGGTGAGCCAGGGAATCTGCATTTGCAACAAGCATTTTGGTGACCCCCAGCCAAGGGAAACGGTGATAACAGAGATATGCAGTAAGAGGAAACTGAGTTCAGACCCCTGGTCACTCACTGACTAGTTGTGTGACCACAGACGTGCGTCATGGTGGGGTCTCAAGTAGCCTTCCTTCCAGCCCCACCTCCAAGCTGCACAATGTCCCCTGCCCTCTGCCATGTCCCAGTGACCCTAGGTGTGGTCAGTGTGGAGTGGACTCTGGAACAAGACTCTGCGTTTGAGTCCGGGCTCTGCCATTTATCAGCTGTAAGCTTGGGAGCACGGGTTAGCTCACACCCCTGTGCCTCAATTTCATTCTCTGTGAAGTGAGTTGGTGGCAGAACCTAACTCCTCGGGTACTTGAGACTCAAGCAAGCAGTGAGAAGACAAAAAGTGCTATGTCAGTGACTCTTGTAGTGAGGACGATTATAATTGCACCTGAAGCACATACCCATTAGCCTCTACTGTGAGTCTCAGATCTGAAGAGTGTGGTTCCTGTGAGAGTGGATCTGACACTGGCTCAGCCACTTACCAGCTGTGCCCCTACTGTGTGCCAGCCCCATGTTCACACAGCTGTGCTCAGGTCAGGAGTCTGAACACCTGTTTGCCTTACTGTAGTAACTGCAGTGGTTTCCGGCTCTGGTGAGAGAAAGGGCTCTCTCATGATCTAGGGGTTCAGGAAAATACAAACTCCTTGTCATCGGGATGGAGGGGTGGCTGGGTCTGATGCTGGCATGTGCTTTTTAAATGAATTTGTCAATAGAAGTCTCACACATATCAGGAAATTTGCAAAATTCTTTAGTGTCTTATCACAAAGGGAATGCAGGTCTGAAACAAGATCTCATCTGTAAAAACAAAAGGCATTGCCAGCAATCTCCCCCCACAAACCCTAATCTAGGGACAGGATCATACCCTAATAACAGTAAAAGAGATGAGTTTTTTAAGCAGAGGTGTAATGAGATCAATTTTTTTTGGAAAAGTGAATGCCAGAGAACAGAATGATGACAGGGATGGCAGATGACCCAGTGAATGGGCCACTTAGGAGAATAGAGCAGTGGCCCAGGTGAGAGCTGCTGCTGCCCTGGTTTGGGAGAGAGAAATGGAGTTGAGGAAAAGTGGTGTGGGCCATTGGGTGTGGAGATATTATTTACTGAAATAGGCATTCCTGTGAGTAATAGGCTGAGTGCAGGGGATGGATTCAATGTAAGAGAGTGACGTGTTGGCAGTCTGGGAAGAGGCATCTAGAAGTGGCCAAATGGCATCTGGACACAAGGCTTTCAGGTAGATCCACCTGAGCTAAAGCTAGAGATTGAAGAGCCTTCAGGACACAGCTTGTAACTGTGGCCTCCCCAGTGAGGGGGAGCACATAGAAAGTGTTTCTAGATCAGTTTTAAATTTCAACATGTGTCAGAATCACTGGGAGAGTTTACTGACACAGGCATAGATCAGAGATATTGTGGGCCTGGTTACAGGCTACCTCAAGAAAAAAAAAAAGAAAACAACTATGACAAAATAGTGAGTCATGTGAGTGTTTTGGTTTCCAAGTGTGTATCAAAGGTATGTTTACACTATACTGTCATCTATTATGTGTGCAATAGCATTTTGTCTAAAAAACAATGTAATGCCTTAATTAAAAGACTTTATTGCTAAAAAAAATGCTAACCCTCATCTGCGCCTTCAGCAGGTTGTAGTAGTAACTTCAAAGATCACTGATCACAGTTCAAATTTAATAGTGATGAAAAACTCTGACATATTGTGACAGTTACCAAAATGTGGCACAGATACAGGAAGTGAGCAAATGCTGCTGGAAAAATGGCACCAATAGCCTTGCTCCATGCAGGGTTGCCACCACCCCTCCATTTGTAAATAGGTCATAGCGTGATGAAAGGAGAAAGGCCTGTACACAGACTGCTGAGCCACCCCTGCAGGTTCTGACTCAGTAGATCCCAGGTGGGAACCTGGAAGCTGCATTTCTAACCAGCTCCCAGGTGACGCACATGATGTTGGTCTGGGAACCACACATTCAGACCCACTAGAGGGCGCTGCAAAGAGGCCACATATAGGTTTCTGGATTCTCTAGGTACCTCATCTGTCACTTCTTCCAGTTACTAGATTTTTACCAAAGAAACAAATCAATAGTACGTGTTGTCCACAAAAATTCAATTAACAATGCCATTAAGAAGGGAATTTCAGGGGCTTCCCTGGTGGCGCAGTGGTTGAGAGTCTGCCTGCCAATGCAGGGGACACGGGTTCGTGCCCCGGTCTGGGAAGATCCCACATGCCACAGAGCGGCTGGGCCCAGAGCCTGTGCTCCACAATGGGAAAGGCCACAGCAGTGAGAGGCCCGCGTACCGCCAAAAAAAAAAAAAAGAAGGGAATTTCATTCAAGCCAAACTGAGGAATATAACCTAAGTTCCACCTGTTAGAAGTTGAAGGCATAGTCATGTACGTGTTTGAGACACAGGATCGTCCATCAAAATAACATATGGATATGTTACATAAAGTTCACCAAGGTAAGCACGTACAAAGTGAGCAGCAAGGTCCATGACTCCCTACGGAGCTGGGAAAGAAGGCTATTCTTTTAATAAATCACATTGCTAGCATCAAAGAAAGGGGAAAATATTGATATTTATGTTCAAGCAGGTTCTCCCATCTTTTAGGAGCTGTGGGTTATGTGTGATGCAGAGGCACCCTGCACATTAGGGAGAGAGGGAGAAGGCCCAAAGGGACAGAGAGAGTGAATTTTAGGTTTAAATTTTCTTTTCCTGCCTTAAAATATAAATTTTATTCTATCGATATTGAACATAGTAGGTGAGTCATTGCTTACCAGTGTTCACATAATTATAAATACATTTTTTCTTCATTCTTCAGGATAAGTTCCCTCACTTAGTTTGGCTCTAAAGCCCTCCCAGCAGTTCATTCCCTTGGACATTTTGGGGGCACAATCGATATTTCCACACTAGTGAGGGGCAGACCTTAGTTGGAGCTCCCCAGCCTGAAAGAACTGATGTAAACAGTCAAGTGTTCAACTTTGATGGCCTCATCTGGAATAAATGCCTGAGTTACAGTCATTAAATCCAACTCCCTACATTCAAACTTTCACTCGCTCCTCAAGGTTTCAGTCCTGCCTTTCTACTCAGACGGTTCCTCATGGTGATTCTGTTTCCAACACCATTGATACTTTCATGACCTGAGGGCTCAGGAACTGGACTTTGTCAACCAGTCGCAGGTGCTCTTTCAATAGCTGTATCTGCTTTGTTTTCCTCTTCCTGGCTGCTCTGTGGCTGTGGTCCCTGGGGTTCTGCCCTTGACTCCCTCTCACTTTCCACCAGCGTCTCTCCACCTGTGTTCTGGTCCCACAGACTGCTATGCAACAGAGCACATTCATTTCTCATCCCTGCCCAGTGAACCTCAGAACTGGGGAGCCTGGAGAGAGAAATGCCCACCCCTGCCCCCCATGAATGGGAGCTGGCCTGGCACCCTCACCTAGGTCTTGCTGTTCTCCTGATGAGCGTAAACAACTTCACAGAACAGCAACATCATCCGACAGGGCCACTCTGTGACTTTGATCAACAAGACAAACACAAGACTACTCTTGAAGCAGGTCTGGACACAGACAAAACATGAACATTGTTCAAACCACAAAAAAGACCCAACATCCAGGACAGGACCCACCTCTCTTCGCTAATAGGAGTGACGGCTATTTGCCCATCACATCTTCAGCCTCAGTCTAGTCTTCCCTCCTTCTGCATGAGGTTTATGAAGATACCCTGTCACAGAATGAATCCCCTACTGGCAATATCCTATCAGAGCAATGTCCTTCTTCCTTAGCCTTTTCCTAAACCCCATAACACAACACCACCAAAATAACACTCCCTCCCTGAAATGCTAGAGGGTTCCCCATGGTGTGTCCTCCCTTGCTGAGAGTAGTGAGCCCAGGTGCTAAATAAAAGTGGTTCCCGTCCCTTTGGCTTGAGAGTGTTGACAGGGACAGAGGAGAGATAGATCTTGTGGGGAGAGAAGGAAGAGCCAGGTTCCCTCAGTGTAGGGGGTGCACTGGGGGAGGTGGGCTCATAGTTATGAAAAACAAGATTCTCATGTGTCCAGAATCGCTGCTCTCAAGCCACGACTCCAGCTCAGCTCCATGTGCTGAGTGGCAGGACTGGGTCTACGGGGAGGAAAACATGGGACTCATCTCAGGTGCACAATTTAAGGGGTGCCAAAACACACAGGGATCAAGACCAATACTACTTTAAGTATTTTTAAAAGTTAAAACTAGGGCTTCCCTGGTGGCGCAGTGGTTGAGAGTCCGCCTGCCGATACAGGGGACACAGGTTCGTGCCCCGGTCCGGGAGGATCCCACATGCCGTGGAGCGGCTGGTCCCGTGAGCCATGGCCGCTGGGCCTGCGCGTCCGGAGCCTGTGCTCCGCAACGGGAGAGGCCACAACAGTGAGAGGCCCGCGTACAGCAAAAAAAAAAAATTCAAAATTAATGCAAGAAATCCATGATGAACAAAATGTCAAAATCTTAAAGATAGGATATGTATTACTGATTTTTCCTTCATAAACAATTTCTTGCCAAATTCATGCATAACTAATTCATGTATTACTAATGCCTGCTATATTTTGTCATATTTGATTCAATATTTTATATTAAGAAAAAAATTAGTGTTACAGATAATTTTGAGGTATCCCAGAATCATTCTTCATTTTCATTCTTCATGTGGCTCAAGTTAGTTTGTACCTTTCAGTATACTTCAAAATTAATTATTATGAAAACTTTCAAAGATACAGAGAAGCAGACACAATTGCATTAAAAAATATTACCATCAACCCACATTCAACATTTATCAAAATTTTGTTGATTCATCTTTTTTCTTCCCTTTATGGTTGCTTTCATACTTGTATACATCATACCTCACTAAAAATGTGGACATTTTTTACTAAAACCTTTATAATACCTAGAAAACAAGCCACAACTCCGTGATATCATTTAATACTTTATAGTCAAAATTCCCCAACTGCCTCATAAATGTCTTTTGTTATGTTGGTTTATTCAAATGTGGATCCAAAGAAGTTTCATGTTTCACATTTAGGATTTTTTTTTCATTTTCAACACTATTCTTTTTTTTTTTTTTAATGCCAGCATTGACTCATTGACCTGTACAATTTCCCACATTCAAGTGTTGTTTCTTTTAAGGTCATTAACATATTCCTCCTCTACTCCCTACATTTACCATAAAGTGAAAGGATGCTACAAATGCTCATCCAATTCAGATTCAATGTTTTGTGGTTAGATGATTTATAGGTGATGCAGAGTAGCTCAAAAAAACATCAAATAATTGTACACATAATGTGTAGTTGCTCCCGTTTAGTGATGCTATGATTGATCAGTAGGTTAAGGTGCCAAAGTCTTGGTGCTCAAGTGTAAAGTCCCCACCAGAGGGTCTACCAGCTCAGTAAGGAGATGCTGAAAAAGTCTTAAACACTGAAAGAAAGAAAACTGTCATTATTTGCAAAAGATAAAACTGTCTGTTACGAAACTCGAAGAACCTGAAGAGAAATTATATAGCCTTAAGGGGATTTTAGCAAGATTATTGTATAAAGTATTAATACATATTTTAAGTATATCCACATGTGAGAAACAAAAACATAGTGTTTAAAGTGAATCTTTTACAATTGCATCAACATGTAAAATACATTTGAATGAATCTAAACATGAAATGCAAAAGTTGTATGAACAAAATCATAAACATTTAATGAAAGAGATTAAGGAAGACCTTTATAAATGTAAGATATACCACACCTCCATGGATTGGATGACTCAAACTAAAAGTTTCATGTCTCTCCAATTTAGATTGCTGCCTCAATGAAATCCCGAATAAAATTCACAAAAACACTATTTTAATAATCAAATATGATTTTACATTTTATTTTGTTTATCTATGTTCAGGGACAAAACTAGAGAGGCAAATCATCACTGGAAACATTATTTTTGAGGAGTGGATAGCTTGTAGGTGCTTCATAAAAGTGCTTATTTAAACTATTTCCTGAGTTGTCCTTGACAACACATTTTAAAACAATGAAGTACATGTGCTGATATAGGACAAAAATAAGTGGAAAATAAGCAGTTAAAATGAGATAGATTGCCCTCATTGCAAATATACCCAGGGGAATGTTCTATACACATAAAGTATACATCATATAAACATTGGGGTTTATATGTAGGCTACTTGGGAAGGTTCATCAAAAAGCCATTAAGCAGGATTCCTCTAGAAAGGGAAACAGAGGAAAGGAGGCCCCCATGTGACCATTCTACCCGGGAAGGCTTTTCTGTAATGCACATCCCATCATTTTACCCTTCAACATTTTAAGGAAGATGTTTCTGGAGTGCAGGCATATGTGCTCCTGTTTAAGAAAATCTTTATGCTGTCCTGGGAGTAGATGGCTGTCCTCAGGGAGAGAAGAGGAGCACCTTCATCTGAGACTCATCTCCCTCTGTGGGCACCATAAGTGCCTGCCTGTGGGGAGTGTGCTGGGGTCCTAGTGTCCCAGGCTGCTAATCAGCATCCAGGGACAGGGAGTACTTAGGACAGGTTTGATGGATTAACATAGGAATGATTGAGCCATCAATGAATGGGACATCATGCAGGCATTCATTATATATTAATACAAAGATCCTTAGTCCTCTATGAATATAAAGATGTGAGAAAGATCAAATCTGGAAATGGAGATTCAGGATTACTTCGGAACTTACAAAACATAAGGAGCTCCAGGGAAATGTATTTAAAGTACATTCAAGGCCTCCTCAAGGCAAACTTCTATTTCATTCCATCCAGGGAAGCCTGTCCCTAAACCTGTCCTGGTGCTGCCCCATGACAGCCCCTCGCCCACCTGCTACAACACTCCCACAAAGCCCCCACCTCCTGAAGGAGAGGTGCAGCTGCACCTCAAGGAGAGAGCTTGTCTGCTGCCTGAGAGGTTGAGAACTGCAGAAGGGTTTTGGAAATCCAGAAACGGAGATTAGGATACATTTGGGAAACACCTCCTTTAAGGGGCAGACGGAATTCAAATAACCTCTGAAGGGACAGGCCAAGAATATTCAGCAATTTCACTTTAGGAAAAAAAAATGAGGACTTTCCAATGTATTCCAAGGAACCGCTATATTTAAAATGGGTAACCAACAAGGACCTACTGTATAGCACAGGGAACTCCGTTCAATGTTATGTGGAAGCCTGGATGGGAGGGGAGTTTGGGCGAGTATGGATATATATATATGTATGGCTGAGTCGCTTTGCTTTGCACATGAAAGTATCACACTGTTAATTGACTCTACTCCAATATAAAATAAAAAGTTAAAACATTAAAAAAATTTAAAAATAATTCAACAATCAAAATAAATAAAAATAAAATAGACATGAAAATCACCTGTACCTTGAAATATATTTATAATTATTAATCATTATTTTAGAAAATGGTGTGATTTCACATAAGTGAAATGAATACTTAGAAATCTGTGATTTCACATAAGTGAAATGGATAAAACTTAGAATTCATTTGTCATATTACTAGAATTCATTTGCACTGTGTTTTATTTTAATGCATTTGGAAAGACCCATGCTGTAACAGTGAAATTTTCCCAAAAGCAACTGTACTAAAAACCTCAAATAATACAGCACAATCCTGACAGGAAGAAAAGGGAAAGTAATATAATTAGTCAATAGGTTTTTAGTACCTGCTTTATGCCCAGCTGAACCCTGTTCAACAAGTGAAAAATGTATAGGACATGGTCCCTGTCTTAAGAAAACTTATAGCTCATTAAAAAGATGCAACAAATTCCTTATTTAAAAAAATTCAGAACAGTTAGGTATGAAATTTTGTGCTTTGATTTTAAGAACAGTAGATATTCAGAGAAAAAGGGAAAGGGGAAGAAAAGGCTGAATGACAGTCATAAAAGGCTTTTTGAAGGAGAGAGAATTCAGGAAGGTCCAGGAAGGATGGGTATGGTCTGGTTAGAAGAAAAGGAGAGATGTTATTTCAGAAGATTAAAATTGATTGAATAAAGACAATAAGCCCATTAATTTACATTTGATGGGGGAAATGAAAGGCACGAGGAGGAGAGGAATGAGAACATCTGATGGACAGAAGCAACAGAGTGAAGGGCAATAAAGTGAAGATGGGACGGGAACTATAAACCTGTCTCCACTCTGCCAGGCACGTGAACTAAACACCCTGAGTCCATCCAATCTCCAGGCGAGGCTCCCCGGACTCCCTTAGAGGAATTCATCATCAATTCAGAATATCAGGTATCAGGCTTGGTATGGAGTGACCATGAGCTGATGGCTTGGATCTTGTGCTTAACACAAGGCTTCATGTTGAGACACTCCTCCAAAGGGTTATTTTGTTTTAAATTTGGCTCCTCGGGGATTCTATTCTATTCCTCAACTCTCCTAGTGCTTCCTTGGGCCATAATTCACGGATCTCAGGCTCATTAACTAGAACAACCCTCTGGCTCTATCTTTGTTGTGGAAATTGAAGCTAACCTTTCTCATAGTTATATTCTACAAAAGTCAGATAATTTATAATTTGAAACTCTATGAATAGATAATGTGATACATAAATGCTGTGTCTTTTTCAACTAGTTGTAGGAAGTTTGGTATTCAAGGCTTACGCAAATTTACTGAGTTAAAACTGTAATTTATGAGAGGAAACTTCAATCTTTTCTGCTTGGGAGTTTGAAAAGAATGAAGGGGAAATCATTGGAATGAATATGGATTTGTTTTGAACAAAGGAAATTCATATGTGGAAATGATCTACAGGGCATTCACTTTAGCTTCCAGACAATGCTGAATTTCTTCCTACCATAAAAGCTCAGAGGTTAAGTTCAGACTATTTTAAGCTATGATTCAGCTGCTACCAAATGTCAAGGAGAGCTTGTATGAGTCCTGGGCAATATAGTTTAATATAAAGTGGTGGCCTGACTATAGTCAACACTATTGTGGTTTTTTTTTTTTTTTGAAATTGTCTTTCACTGCCTCTAGATTCTTCTTTTTTTTTTTTGAGCATAGTTGCTTTACAATGTTGTGTTAGTTTCTGCTGTACAGTAAAGTGAATCAGCTATATGTATACATATATCTCCTCTTTTTTGGATTTTCTTCCCATTTAGGTCACCACAGAGCACTGAGTAGAGTTCCCTGTGCTATACAGCAGGTTCTCATTAGTTACCTATTTTATACATAGCAGTGTATATGTGTCAGTCCCAATCTCCCAATTCATCCCACCTACCCACTCCCCTCCTTGGTTTCCATACATTTGTTCTCTACATCTGTGTCTGTATTTCTGCTTTGCAAATAAGTTCATCTGTGCCATTTTTAGATTCCAATTATATGCAATAATATATGATATTTGTTTTTCTCTTTCTGACTTACTTCACTCTGTATGACAACCTCTATGTCCATCCACATCTCTGCAAATAGCACAATTTTGTTCCTTTTTATGGCTAAGTAGTATTCCATTGTATATATATGCCACATCTTTATCCATTCATCCATCAACAGACATTTAGGTTGCTTCCATGTCCTGGCTATTTTAAATAGTGCTGCAGTGAACACTGGGCATGTGTCTTTTAGAAATATGGTTTTCTCAGGGTATATGCCCAGTAGTGGGATTACTGGGTCATACAGTAGTGATATTTTTAGTTATTTAAGGAACCTCCATACTATTCTCCATAGAGACTGTATCAATTTACATTCCCTCCAACAGTGTAATAGGGTTCCTTTTTCTCCACATCCATTTATTGTTTATAGATTTATTGATATTTTTCATGATGGCCATTCTGACTGGTGTGAGGTGATACCTCATTGCAGCTTTGATTTACATTTCTCTAATAATTAGTGATGGTGAGCATCTTTTCATGTGTTTGTTGGCCATCTGTATATCTTCTTTGGAGAAATATCTATTTAGGTCTTCCACCCATTTTTTGATTGAGTCGTTTGTTTTTTTGACACTGAGCTGCATGAGCTGTTTGTATATTTTGGAGATTAATCCATTGTCAGTTGCTTCCTTTGCAAATATTTTCTCCCATTCTGAAGGTTGTATTTTTGTCTTGTTTATGGTTTTCTTTGCTGTACAAACCTTTTAATTTTAATGAGGTCCCATTTGTTTATTTTTGTTTTTATTTTCATTACTCTAGGATATGAGTCAAAAAAGATCTTGCTGGGGTTTATGTCAAAGAATTGTTCTGCCTATGTTTTCCTGTAAGAGTTTTACAGTGTCCAGGCTTACATTTAGGTCATTAATCCATTTTGAGTTTATTTTTTTGTGTATGGCATTAGGGGGTGTTCTAATTTCATTCTTTTACATGTAGCTGTCCAGTTTTCCCAGCACTACATATTGAAGAGACTGTCTTTTCTCCATTGTGTCAATATATTATTGTCTCCTTTGTCATAGATTAGGTGACCATAGATGCGTGGGTTTATATCTGGGCTTTCTATCCTGTTCCATTGATCTATATTTCTGTTTTTGTGCCAGTACCATGCTGTCTTGATTACTGTAGCTTTGTAGTATAGTCTGAAGTCAGGAAGCTTGATTCCTCCAGCTCCGTTTTTCTTTCTCAAGATTGCTTTGGCTATTCGAGGTCTTTTGTATCTCCATACAAATTTTAAGGTATTTTGTTCTAGTTCTGTGAAAAATGCCACAGTAATTTGATAGGGACTGCACTGAATTCAACTGCATAAATGCAGTTGAATCTGCTTTGGGTAGTATAGTCATTTTCACAATATTCATTCTTCCAATCCAAGAACATGGTATATCTTTCCAACTGTTTGTGTCATCGTTGATTTCTTTCATCTGTAACTTATAGTATTCTGAGTACAGGAATTTTGCTCCTTTATGTAGGTTAATTCCTAGGTATTCTTTTTGTGGTAATAGTAAATGTGATTGTTTCCTTAATTTCTCTTTCTGATATTTTGTTGTTAGTGTATAGGAATGCAAGAGATTTCTGTGCATTAATTTTGTATCCTGCAACTTTATCAAATTCATTGATGAGCTCTAGTAGTTTTCTGGTGGCATCTTTAGGATTTTCTATGTATAATATCATGTCACTGGCAAGCAGTGACAGTTTTACTTCTTCTTTTCCAATTTGGATTCCTTTTGTTTTTTTCTTTTCTGACTGCCATAGAGGGGACTTCCAAAACTATGTTGAATAATAGTGGTGAGAGTTAACGTCCTTGTCTTGTGCCTGATCTTAGAGGAAATGCTTTCAGTTTTTCACCATTGAGAATGATGTTTGCTGTGTGTTTGTCATATATGGCCTTTATTATGTTGAGGTAGGTTCCCTCTATGCCCACTTTCTAGAGAGTTTTTATCATAAATGGGTGTTGAATTTTGTCCAAACATTTTTCTGCATCTGTTGAGATGACCATATAGTTTTTATTCTTCAGTTTGTTAATATGGTGTATCACATTGAGTGATTTGCATATATTGAAGAATCATTGCATCCTTGGGATAAATCTCACTTGATCATGTTGCATGATCCTTTTAATGTGTTGTTAGATTCTGTTTGCTTGTATTTTGTTGAGAATTTTTGTATCTATATTCATCAGTGATATTGGTCTGTAATTTCCTTTTTTTGTAATACCTTTGTCTGGTTTTGGTATCAGGTGGATGGTGGCCTGGTAGAATGAGCTTGGGAGTTTTTCCAAGCTTTCTCTGTAATTTTTTGGAAGAGTTTGAGAAGGAAGGGTGTTAGCTCTTTAAATGTTTAATAGAATTCGCCTGTGAATCCATCTGGTCCTGGACTTTTGTTTGTTGGAAGATTTTTAATCACAATTTCAATTTCATTACTTGTGATTCATCAGTTTATATTTTCTGTTTCATCCTGGCTCAGTCTCGGAAGGTTGTACCTTACTAAGAATTTGTCCATTTCTTCCAGGTTGTCTATTTTTTTGGCATAGTGTTGCTTGTAGTAGTCTCTTATGATCCTTTGTAGTTCTGCAATGTCCATTGTAATTTTTCTTTTTCATTTCTAATTCATGGATTTGAATCCTCTCCTCTTTTTTTCTTGATGAGTCTGGCTAAAGGTTTATCCATTTTTTTTCTCTTTGCAAAGAAACAGGTTTTAGTTTTATTGATCTTTGCTATTGTTTTCTTCATTTCTATATAATTTATTTCTGCTCTGATTTTTACAGTTTCCTTCATTCTATTTTTGGGTTTTGTTTATTCTTTCTCTAGTTGCTTTAGGTGTAATGTTACATTGTTTATTGGGGACTTTTCTTGTTTCTTGAGGTAGGATTGTATTGATATAAGCTTCCCTCTTAGAACTGCTTTTGCTGCACCCCACAGGTTTTGGGTCATGGTGATTTTGTTGTGATTTGTTTCTATGTATTTTTTTATTTCCTCTTTGATTTCTTCAGTGATCTCCTGGTTATTTAGTAGCATATTGTTTAACCTCTACGTGTTTGTGGGGGTTTTTTTTTTCTGTAGTTGATTTCTAATCTCATAGCATTGTGGTCAGAAAAGATGGTTGATATGATTTCAATTTTCTTAAATTTACTGAGGCTTGATTTGTGACCCAAGATGTGATCTATCCTGGAGAATGTTCCATGTGCACTTGAGAAAAAAGTGTATTATGGTGCTTTCAGATGGAATGTCCTGTAAATATCAATTAAATCTGTTGGGTCTATTGTGTCATTTAAGGGTTGTGTTTCCTTACGGAGTTTCTGTCTGGATGACATATCCATTGATGTAAGCAGGGTGCTAAAGTCCCCCACTATTATTGTGTTACAGTCAAGTTTTCCTTTCGTGTCTGTTAATATTTGCCTTATATATTGAGGTGCTTCTATGCTGGCTGCATATGTATTTACAATTGTTATATCTTCTTCTTTGTTGATCCCTTGATCAGTATGTAGTGTCCTTCTTTGTCTCTTGTAACAGTCTTTATTTTAAAGTCTATTTTGTCTGAGATTAGTATTGCTGCTCCAGTTTTCTTTTGATTTCCATTTGCATGGAATATCTTTTTCCATCTCCTCACTTTCAGTCTGTATGTGTCCCTAGGCCTGAAGTGGGTCTCTTGTAGACAACATATATACAGGTCTTCTTTTTGTATCTATTCAGCCAGAATGTATCCATACTGTGTCTTTTGGTTGGAGCATTTAATCCATTTATATTTAAGGTAATTATCAATATGTGTGTTCCTATTACCTTTTTCTTAATTGTTTTGGGTTTGTTTTTATAGGTCTTTTTCTCCTCTTGTGTTTCCCTTTTAGAGAAGTTCCTCTAGCATTTGCTGTAGATCTGGTTTGGTGGTACTGAATTCTCTTAGTTTTTGCTCGTCTGTAAAGCTTTTGATTTCTCATCGAATCTGAATGAGATCCTTGCTGGGTAGAGTAATCTTGGTTGTAATTTTTTCCCTTTTATCACTTTAAATATATCCTGCCACTCCCTCCTGGCGTGCAGAGTTTCTGCTGAAAAATCATTTGATAACCTTATGGGATTCCCTTATATGTTCTTTTTTGCTTTTCCCTTGCTGCTTTTAATATTTTTTCTTTGTATTTAGTTTTTGTTAGTTTGATTAATATGTGTCTTGGCATGTTTCTCCTTGGGTTTATCCTGTATGGGACTCTCTGTTCTTCCTGGACTTGATTATTTCCTTTCTCGTGTTAGGGAAGTTTTTGACTGTAATCTCTTCAAATATTTTCTCAGACCCTTTATCTTTTTCTTCTTCTTCTGGGACCCCTATAATTTGAAAGTTGGTATGTTTAATGTTGTCCCAGAAGTCTCTGAGACTGTCATTTCTTTTCATTCTTTTTTCTTTATTCTGCTCCTTGGCAGTAATTTCCACCATTCTATCTTCCGGCTCACTTAATCATTATGCTGTCTCAGTTAATCTGCTATTGATTCCTTTTAGTGTATTTTTCATTTCAACTATTGTGTTGTTCATCACTGTTTGTTCTTTAGTTCTTTGCCTTTGTTAAACATTTCTTTTATTTTCTCAATCCATGATTCCATTCCATTTCTGAGATTTTGGATCATCTTTACTGTCATTACTCTGAATTCTTTTTCAGGTAAGTTGCCTATTTCCTCTTCATTTATTTGGACTTGTAGGTGTTTACCTTGCTATTTCATCTGTACCATATTTTTCTATAGTCTCTTTTTTTTTTTCTGATGGGTGGGGCTGTGTTCCTGTCTTGCTGGTTGTTTGGACTGAGGCATCCAGCACTGGAGTTTGCAGGCAGTTAGGTGGAGCCAGGTCTTGGCACTGAGAAGAGGACCTCTGGGAAATCTGACATCAATTAATATTCCTTGGGGCCTGAAGTTCTATGTTAGCCCAGCAGCTTGGACTCAGCGTTCCCACCACAGGAGCTCAGGCCTGACCCCTGGCCTTGGAACAAAGACCCTGGTCATGCGGGGATTTGTCCCGTCCTCTTCAGTGCCTTAGGTCCCCTACCGGCACCCATTACGTGCTCTGCAAGAATTGCTCTGATGCATTTTTGTTGTACTTGTGGGGAGACGCAAACTTCACATCATCTTACTCCACCACCTTAACTCCGCCTGCCTCCAGATTCTTAACTTCTCGTGGGCAGGAACCTCATCCCAAACAGCCAGGGATTCCAGCAACCAGCACACACCTGGTGTGGCAGGTGCTCAGAACTGCTCACTGAATGAAGATGCACTGTCTGTCCGTCATATTCACATGAGACTTTCAGCTTTCACGGGACATCATTTTATTGGTACTTTGATTCAGACACTGAATCTTCCAGCTCCTTGGTGTCAGATTTCCTAGCCTCCAGAACTACCAATCCATGAAATTCCGTATGGAACTTGGCACCCAAGCAGGACAGCCAGTGGGAAGGGAACTGCAGATCAGTGCCCTCAAGCCAGCCGGGTCCAGCGCCCCTGCCCAGAGAAGGCAGCCTGTGGGCCTGTATTGTATATTTGAAAGTTGCTAAAAGAGTAGATCTTAAAAGTTCTTATCACAAGTAAAAATAAAAATTCTAACTATGTGAGGTGATAAATGTTAACTAAACTTATTGTGGTGATCATTTCACAATATATATGTATATCAAATTCTTATGTTGTATACCTTAAAGTTATATGATATTATATGTCAAATATATCTCAATAAAACTAGAAAAAATAAATAAACTTATGGCCTTCTTCTGGGGAAAAAAAAAAAAAGTATTCCAAGGAGCCAGAAACTAGATCACTGATAGAATTAGAGAGAGGGGATTAACGTGGAGTGTCTGCCACACCCTGGACAGAAGATTCAATCAGAGAGGAAGATGAGAGGTATCATCAGCAGTCTGTAATCTCCCAGGCTGATTGCAGCTGCAGTCTGTCTAATGGGATAAAGGAAAGGAGTCTCCCTACAGGCTTTTAAGGCCCAAGGGGCCCGATTCTGACCCCAGCAGTGAACAGAGAAGGTGGGCTGTGTCGTGCCTTCAGACCTGGATCAAGACCTGGATAGAGGAAGACCTTCTGCTCTGTGAGGAAGAAGCCCAGAGCCCCAGTGGGTGGAGCCAGGATGCCCCCAAGACCTTGAGGACACAGACCAGCTCCCGCAGCACAGAGCCAAGACTGAGAAGCATGGGCAGGTGAGTATGGACTTGGGGCCAGAATCTCAGGTGGGCCTGAGCAGGGACAACATAGCTGCCCAGGGGACACTGGGTGACCACACTCTGATGGAGAAGGGCCAAGTCAGGATGGTCTGGGAGGTGCTAGAGGGCAGGAGGTTCTCATTGGATTCATTTGGAACAGACTCTCTGGCCAGCAGAGTGGAAAATTCCATGGGTTCAGAGGAAGATGCAGTAGGGGGAAGGAAGCCCCAGGTGTGGGTGTGACCTGGAATCTGCCTGTCACCTGGTCCATACCTGTGGGAGGTGTGGGCAAGTCCTAGGGGCTCCTGTGGGATGGACCTGCTGTGTGTCAGGCACCCTGCTCACTGCTGTTCCGTTTTCTTCTCAATATATGGGCTCCTTAGTTAAGGTTTTATGTATGTACCCATGTGGTTACTTTATGGAAGATAAATATTTGCTGGCTATCATAAGGACATATATACACACAGTTTCTTTTTATACTGTATTCACCTGTGACATTTGTTTTAGCATAATAGAGATAAGGTCAATCTTTTAAGCCCTGTTTCTTCTTCTTTTTTTTTTTTCCTCCTTTTGGGAATCAGACCCCAGGGAGTTTGTTCTTTAGCCTGCAGTGCCTGTTTTGCCCAAGGCCATTCCTAGGTCTTTTTCTAGAATGGCTGTGCTCTTGTCTTCCTGTCTCAAAATAATAGTATTATTTTCATGTGTTTGAACTTGCAGCCAACTCACATCAATTACTTGTAATGGTGGTACGTCATATTTTTTTAATTGAAGTAGAGCTGATTTACAATACTTTGTTAATTTCAGCTGTATAGCAGAGTAATTCACATTACATATATATACATTCTTTTTCATATTCTTTTCCATTATGGTTTATAACAGGATATTGAATATAGTTCCTTGTGCTGTATAGTAGGACCTTGTTGTTTATCCATTCCATATATAATAGTTTGCATCTGCTAACCCCAAACTCCCACTCTGTCCCTCTGCCACCCCCTCCCTCCCCCTTTAGAACCACAAGTCTGTTCTGTATGTCTGTGAGTCTGTTTCTGTTTCAGAGGTAGGTAGGTTAATTTGTGTCATATTTTAGATTATACATGTAAGTGATATTATATGGCATTTGTCTTTCTCTTTCTGACTTACTTAGCATGATAATCTCAAGTTCCATCCATGTTGCTGCAAAAGGCATTATTTTGTTCTTTTTAATGGATGAGTAGTATTCCACTGTATACATGTGCTACATCTTCTTTATCCATTCCTCTGTTGATGGACATTTCAGTTTCTTCCATGTTTTGGAGATTGTGAATAGCGCTGTTATGAAAATAGGGATACATGTGTCACTTTGAATTATAGTTTTGTTCAATATGTGCCTAGGAGAGACATTGCTGGATCATATGGCACTTCCAGTTTTAGTTTTTCTGAGGAAACTCCATGCTGTTTTACATATTGGCTACTCCAACTTACATTCCCAGGTTGGTACGCCTTTTGAGTCTGCTGTAATCTCTAAATTTCCCCTGGAGATAGAGACTGAAGGGATGTGGACACTTTAGGATGGAGGGAGAGGGAGAGCTGTGGCTCAAAGAAGGAAGAGAGAAGCTGGCGTGGCCTGGCTGGGGCAGGAGCACACTGAGAACATTGGTCAGCCTTGTGAAAAGTGTTTTTACATAGAACATGTTAAGCTTGTAAATTAATAGAAAAATAGTAGAACAAACATAATGTATCAGTTTCCAAGGGCTGCCACAACAAAACACCACACATCAGGGTGACTTCAGCAACAGAAACTCTGTCCCAGGTCTGGAGACTGGAAGTTGAATATCAAAGGGTCAGCAGGTTCACTTTCTCCTGAGGCCTCTCTCCCAGGTGGCCTCCTCGTGGCTGTGACCTCACATGGCCTTTCCTCTGTGGGTGCCCATCCCTGATGTCTCTTCCCCTTCTAAGGACACCTGTCAATGTTGCATAAGGGCCTCTCCCCAGCAGCCTCATTTTACCTTAATCAGCACATTACAGACTTTATCACCATATAGGGTCCCATTCTGATGTACTGGGAGTTAAGCTTCAACTTGTGAACCGTGGGGCACACAATTCAGCCCACAACATCCCACGTACACATCCAGTGAGTGATGCCCCCAGCCATCCCTGCTCCTCATCACAGGGAAGCAAACCTAGATATCATAGGGTTTATATGTAAATGGATCTCTTTTCATTAATAAAATCACATTAAGTAACCTATAAAAACATCATCAGAGCTTTCCGAGGACAGCGACCGAGTCTGTGGAGCCGCCCCAGGAGCCGGAGCTGTCGCATCCCCTCCTCTTCCACTTCCCGTTGCAAACAATAAAAGCCGTTCGTACCGTTAAAAAAAAAAAAAAAAAATCATCAGAGACCCACAATCCCAACTGATTACAATTAGATTTTGTTTGGAAGTTTATGTATTAGAATCCAAAAAAAAGCTTGGTCAAATATTGTTGATTATATACATGCTCTTTATTTCTGTAATATACATTCTTTTCCCTCTTGTTATCATTTTCTTGAAGGAGCTGGTGAGTTGTGCCATAGAGTTGCCCACACCTGGATTTTGCCGATTGTGTCCCTGTGCTGTTGATTTTCATCACTACTGGGAGCAGTGGCTCTCTGTGAAGAAGACGACCACCTAGAAAGCTCGCTTTCAGCGCATTAAGTAAAAGGGACAGAAATGCCAAAGGAAGCAGAGACTGACTGGGGCTCTCAGTCCTCCTGGCGGCTGCTGTAGGGTTGAAGGGAAGGGGTAGAAATAGGCCTGAGTGGCCACAGCTCCCTGCAGATCCTGGCAAACCTACTGGCAGCCGTGAAGAAGCAGAGAGAAGGCTGGAGGGTCAGATGGTTCTCACTTGTCCCCACCCCTGGAGAGCCAGGTTTCTCTGAAGGGAGTCTCCTCAGACAGAAACCCTCCCTGCACGATGGCCCTGGCATCTTCCCTGGCACAGCTCCAAGCAGAGGCCAGCTGCCCCATCTGCCTGGATTACCTGAGAGACACAGTGACCACTGACTGGGCACAACTCCTGTCACCCCTGCATCCAACAGTGCTGGGAGGGTCTCCACGACATCTTCCCCTGTCATGTCTGTCTCCAGCCCTGCCCTGACAAGGGCTTTGGAAGGAACACTCAGTTATGTCTCATGATTGATTTTGTGAAGCAGCTTCCCAGCACAGAGGAAAAGAGGAAATGGCAGAAAGAGAAACCCCCGTGCGAGAAGCACAGGCAGGTTCTGAGCCTGTTGTGTGAGAAGGACCTGGAGCTGCTGTGTCTTCAGTGCAGGGTCTCTCCTCTGACCATCGCGATCACCCCCTGGCACCCATGGAGCAGGCTGCAGCCTGTCACAGGAGGAGGCACAAAGTCCACATTGAGCCCCTGAAAAAGCAGCTTGAAGATGCTGAAAAGTCATTAGAAATGCAAGCCTCAAAATCGTTTGAGTTGGTGCGGAAGGTGAACAATCAAAGGAGGGAATTGCACTCCGAAGTTGAATGCATTAAGCATTTCTTGGGAACAGAGCATGATGAAACTCATGTTAGGTTACTAAGTGAAGAGAAGGATGTTCAAGATAAAATAATTGAAAAAAAACACCAAATATCGGGCCACGGATCCACGTTGAAAAATCTACTTGGTGAAATAAATAAGTGTTGCAACCTGACCTGGATTTACTGACAGGCATTGAAAGGATCCACAGCACATATGGAAACCTAAAGAGCCCGGCAGCCTTTTCCTACAAATTAAAGAAGGAGGTTTTCACTCTCCCCCCACAATATTTTGGCCTCCACAAAATGATCTGCACATTTCAGGTACATCTCACACTAGATGCTGAAACTGCTCACCACAGTCTCAAAGTTTCACAAGACAGGAAAACTGCAACATTTCGAAGGATGGAACCAAACTGTGTTCTTAATCCCGAGGCATTTACTTCTCACCTAGAAGTCCTGAGTTCTGAGGGATTTGATGCTGGCAGGCATTTTTGGGAGGTAGAAGAGGCCTAGGTGACTGCTCCTTAGGTATGTGTAAAGAATCTTTCCCCAGAAATGCTCCTATATCACCATCCCCAAGCAATGGCTCCTGGCAAATGCAGCTCTGGGGTAGTGCACCTAACACAGGGGATTCAGGAAACCCATGTCGGATTGGCGTTTTTCTGGACTATGAGTTGGGAGAAATTTCTTTTTGTAATTTGAAAAAGAGATTTCCTTTATATTTATTCAGTGACATTTTTACAGAAAAACTTAAGCCCGATTTCTCTATTGGACCTCTTTCAAAATCACTTACAATAAGTCTAGTTGAAGATGAGTACTGAACCCCCTTAGAAGACAATGTGTATGTTCTATTTTCTCCCTGTGTTCAGGGAACATCCTTGTAATAAACAGTAATAAACAAAAACAAAAAAACAAAAAAAAGTTACTTCCTCGGGGAGGCCAGGCATAATCTTCACCCACCCAGAAGCAACTGATCCAAAGAGGTGACTGATTGTTCTTAGGTTTCAGAAACAAAACTACCCCTCGCCCACTGCACCCTGTGACGCCAGCCCACCTGAAGCCTTTGGAGCTGTGCTCTTCACTCCTCTACTGTGCAGGGAAGGAAGAAGACGCAGTGGTGAAGCTTTTCAAACCAACCTCAAAGCACTAATAACGTGAAAATGTTGCTCCGGAATTAGAGGATCAGCAGAAGCCAATGACTGCCCAGTCACCTGGGAAACGACCCCTCCCCACCATCTTGCTCAGGCTCTTCCGGGTCCCCACCCTTAGACATTGAGCATGCGCAGGCCCATCCGCGCCCACTTCCAGTGCACCCACCCATCACCGTGGCCCAGAGAGTGTTTCCAGGGACTGGTCTCTTAGGGGCCAGAGGTGTGAGCCTTGCCCTGGAGCCTCCAGACTCCTCAGAGCCTCGGGCCTGAGAGGGCTGAGCCACCTGCTCCAGGTGAGCCGGGAGGGCCCTGAGGAAGGGCGGAGGGAGCTTAGCTGAGCAGGGGCCTTTCTGGGCATCTCCTGGCGCCAGACTTAGTGGTCTCTTAAGAAAAGTCACAGGTCGAATCTTGAGAGCTGGGAATCCGCCACAGGTTTAATTTCTTAGCCTGATGTTTATTGAGCGCACGCTAGCCGAGCTTTTCAACAGCCATAAGAATGGAGTAGATAATCAGTTTTGAGGAAAAATAGCAAAGAATTCAGACCATGAACCATACACTCTAGTGTCATTAACCAATGGCTGACAAAAAATAAATGTAAAATCTTAAGTGGGTTTGTGGCGTGACAGATGTGTGGTGGCAGGGCGAGCAGAGGGGCCGGAGGGCCTCATCCTCAGGATCTCACTGTTTTAACGGTAATGAACATTGGAGAGTAAGAGGATTACATTTGAGTGTAGAGTGCTGTAGAGTTATGGAATTGATGGTCGGCATGGAGTAGAAGACGGTAGTCAGAATAGTCGGCCTCTGTATGTAGCCTGGACTGGAAAAGTGTCCCCCAAAACTGTTCTTTTCACTCCAAGGCCTGAGTCTGGAAGGTGGGTTTGGGGAGATAAGTATGGGGGAGGGGAGAACCCATTAGGAATATGTGTGGGAACGCCAGGGCACCTGCTTAATTTAAATGAAATACTCTCTATGAAACAATAGAATGTTTCTTTCTGGTTCCAGAAATTTCAGTCTTTTTTTTTTTTTGGCTGTGCTACACAGCTTGTGGTATTTTAGTTCCCTGACCAGGGATTGAACCTGGGCCCCAGGCAGTTAGAGTGTAGAGTCCTAAACCCTAGACTACCAGGGAATTCCTTTTTTTCTTATTTTTAGTCTTTTTTTAATTGGAGTATAATTGCCACAATGTTGTGTTAGTTTCTGCTGTAACAATGAAGTGAATCAGCTACATGTATCCATATATCCCCTCCTTCTTGGACCTCCCTCCCACCCCAACCCTCATCCCACCCATCTAGGTCATCACAGAGCACTGAGGTGAGCTTCCTGTGCTTTATAGCATGTTCCCACTAGCTACCTATTTTATGCATGGTAGTGTATATATATCAATCCCAATCTCTTAATTGGTCTCACCCTCCCCATCCCCCACTGTGTCCACATGTCCATTCTTTATGTCTGCATCTCTGTTCCTGCCCTGAAATAGGTTCATCTGTACCCTTTTTCTAGATTCCACATATATGCATTAATATATGATATTTGTTTTTTTTTTCTTTCTGGCTTACTTCATTCTGTATGACAGACTCTAGGTCTATCCACATCTCTACAAATGACCCAATTTCTTTCCTTTTTATGGCTGAGTAATATTCCATTGTATACATGTGCCACATCTTCTTTATCCATTCATCTGTTGTTGGACATTTAGGTTGTTTCCATGTCCTGGCTATTGGAAATAGTGCTGCAATGCATATTGGGGTACATGTGTCCCTTTAAGTTATGGTAGTCAGGGTATATGCCTGGTAGTTGGGTTGCTGGGTCATATAGTAGTTCTAATTTTATTTTTTTAAGGAACATCCATACTGTTCTCCATAGTGGCTGTACCAGTTTACCTTCCCACCAACAGTAGAGGAGGGTTCTGTTTTCTCCACACCCTCTCCAGCATTTATTGTTTGTAGATATTTTGATGATGACCATTCTGACTGGTGTGATACCTCATTGTAGTTTTGACTTCTATTTCTCTAATAATTAGTGGTGTTGAGCATCCTTTCATGTGCCCCTTGGCCATCTGTGTGTCCTCCTTGGTAAGATGTCTATTTAGGTCTTCCACCCATTTTTTGATTGGGTTGTTTGTTTTTTTGATATTGAGCTCCATGAGCTGTTTGTATATTTTGGAGATTAATCTGTTTTCTGTTGCTTCATTTGCAAATATTTTCTCCCATTCTGTTGGTTGTCTTTTCATCTTGTTTATGGTTTCCTTTGCTGTGCAAAAGCTTTTAAGTTTAGTTATGTCCCATTTGTTTATTTTTGGTTTTATTTTCATTACTCTAGGAGGTGAGTCAAAAAAGATCTTGCTGTGGTTTATGTCAAAGAGTGTTTCTCCTATGTTTTCCTCTAAGAGTTTTATAATGTCCACCCTTAAATTTAAATCTTTAATCCATTTTGAGTTTATTTTTGTGTATCATGTTAGGTAGTGTTCTAATTTCATCCTTTAACATGTAGCTGTCCAGTTTTCATAGCACCACTTATTGAAGAGTCTGTCTTTTCTCCATTGTATGTTCTTGCCTCCTTTGTCATAAATTAGGTGACCATATGTGCTAGGGTGTGACAGATGTGGTACCCTGTACCATTGATCTATATGTCTCTTTTTGTGCCAGTACCATACCGTCTTGATTACTGTAGCTTTGTAGTATAGTTTAAAGTTGGGGAGCCTGACTCCTCCAGCTCAGTTTTTCTTTCTCAAGGTTGCTTTGGCTATTCAGGGTCTTTTGTGTTTCCATACAAATTGTAAGATTTTTTGTTCTAATTCTGTGAAGAATACCATTGGTAATTTGATAGGGATTGCATTGAATCTGTAGATTGCTTTGGGTTATATATTCATTTTCACAACATTTATTATTCCAATCCAAGAACATGGTATATTTCTCCATCTGTTTATGTCATCTATGATTTCTTTCATCAGTGTTTTATAGTTTTCTGGGTACAGGTCTTTTGCCTCCGTAGGTGGGTTTATTCCTAGGTATTTTATTCTTTTTGTTGCAATGGTAAATGGGATTGTTTCCTTAATTTTTCTTTCGTTGTTAGTGTATGCAAATGCCAGAGATTTTTGTGCATTAATTTTGTATCCTGCAACCTTACCAAATTCATTGATTAGTTCTAATATTTTTCTGGTGGCATCTTTAGGACTTTCTATGTATAGTATCATGTCATCTGCAAACAGTGACAGTTTTACCTCTTCTTTGCCAATTTGGATTCCTTTTATTTCTTTTTCTTCTCTGCTTGTTGTGGCTAGGACTTCCAAAACTGAATAACAGTGGTGAGAGTGGACATCTTGTTCTTGATCTTAGTGGAAATGCTTTCTATTTTTCACCATTGAGAATAATGTTTGCTGTGGGTTAGACATATGTAGTCTTTATTATGTTGAGGTAGGCTCCATCTTTGCCCATTTTCTGGAGAGTTTTTATCATAAATGGTTGTTGAATTTTGTCAAAAGCTTACTCTGCACCTATTGAGATGATCATGTGGATTTATTCTTTAATTTGTTGACATGGTATATCACATTGATTGATTTGCATATTTTGAAGAATCCTTGTATTCCTGAGACAAATACCACTTGATCATGGTGTATGATCCTTTTGATGTGTTTTTGGAGTCTGTTCGCTAATATTTTGTTGAGAATTTTGCGTCTATGTTCATCAATGATATTGGTCTGTAATTTTCTTTTTTTGTGATATCTTTGTCTCATTTTCATATCAGGGTCATGATGGCCTCATAGAACGAATTTGTGAGTGTTCCTTCCTCTGCAATTTTTTGCAAGAGTTTTAGAAGGATAGGTTTTAGCTCTTCTCTAAAAGTTTGATGGAATTCGCCTGTGAAGGCATCTGGTCCTGGAATTTTGTTTTTTGGAAGATTTTTAATTACAGTTTCAATTTCATTACTTGTGATAGGTCTGTTTACATTTTCTAATTCTTCCTGGTTCACTGTTGAAAAATTGTACCTTTCCAAGAATTTGTCATTTCTTACAGGTTGTCCATTTTATCAGCATATAGTTGCTTATAGTAGACTCTTATAATTCTTTGCATTTCTTCAGTGTCAGTTGTCATTTCTCTTTTTTCATTTCTAATTTTGTTGATTTGCTTCCTCTCTGTTTTTTTCTTGATGAGTCTAGCTAAGGGTTTATCAATTTTGTTTATCTTCTCAAAGAACCAACTTTTAGGTTTATTGATCTTTGCTATTGTTTCCTTCATTTCTTTTTCATTTATTTCTGCTCTGATCTTTATGATTTCTTTCCTTCTACTGACTTTGGGTTTTCTTTATTCTCTTTCTCTAGTTGCTTTAGGTGTAGGGTTAGATTGTTTATCTGAGATTTTTCTTGTCTCTTGAGGTGAGATTGGATTGCTGTAAACTTCACTCTTAGAACTGCTTTTGCTGCATCCCATAGGATTTGGGTTGCCATGTTTTCATTGTCATTTGTTTCTATGTATTTTTTTAACTTCCTCTTAGATTTCTTCAGTAATATCTTGGTTATTTAGTAGCACACTGTTTAGCCTCCATGTATTTGTGTTTTTTATAGTTTTTTTTTCCTGTAATTGATTTCTAATTTCATAGCATTGTGGTCAGAAAAGATCCTTGATATGATTTCAATTTTCTTACATTTTCTGAGGCTTGATTTGTGACCCAAGGTGTGATCTATCCTGGAGAATGTTCTGTGTGCACTTGAGAAGAAAATGTATTCTGCTACTTTTGGGTAGAATGTCCTATAAATATCAATTAAATCTATCTGGTCTATTTTGTCATTTAAAGCTTGTATTTTCTTATTTATTTTCTGTTTGGATGATCTGTCCATTGGTGTAAATGGGGTGTTAGTGCCCCCTACAATTACTGTGTTACTGTTGATTTCCCCTTACATGGTTGTTAGCATTTGTGTTATGTGTTGAGGTGCTCCTATGTTAGGGGCATAAATATTTATAATTGTTATATCTTTTTCTTGCACTGATCCCTTGATCATTATGTAGTGTCCTTCCTTGTCTCTTGTAACATTCTTTATTTTAAAGTTTACTTTATCTGATATGAGAATTGCTACTCCAGCTTTCTTTTGATTTCCATTTGCATGGAATATCTTTGTCCATTCCCCCACTTTCAGTCTGTATGTGTCCCTAGGTCTGAAGTGGGTCTCTTGTAGACAGCATATATATGGGTCTTGTTTTTGAATCCATTCAGCCAGTCTGTGTCTTTCGGCTGGGACATTTAGTCCATTTACACTTAAGGTAATGATGGATATGTATGTTCCTATTACCATTTTCTAAATTATTTTAGGTTTGTTTTTGTAGGTCCTTTTCTTCTCTTGTGTTTCCTGCCTAGAGAAATTCCTTTAGCATTCATTGTAAAGCTGGTTTGGTGGTGCTGAATTCTCTTAGCTTTTACTTATCTGTAAAGCTTTTGATTTCTCTGACGAATCTGAATGAGATCTTTGTTGGGTAAAGTAATCTTGGTTGTAGGTTTTTCTCTTTCATCACTTTAAGTATATCCTGCCACTCCCTTCTGGCCTGCAGAGTTTCTGCTGAAAAATCAGCTGATAACCTTATGGGGATTCCCTTGTATGTTATTTTTTGCTTTTCCCTTGCTGCTTTTAATATTTTTTCTTTGAATTTAATTTTTGTTAGTTTGAGTAATATGTGTCTTGGTGTTTTTCTCCTAGGGTTTATCCTGTACGGACTCTCTGGGCTTCCTGGACTTGGGGGGCTATTTCATTTCCCATGTTAGGGAAGTTTTCGACTATAATCTCTTCTAATATTTTCTCAGACCCTTTTTTTTTCTCTTCTTCTTCGGGATCCCTATAATTTGAATGTTGGTGCCTTTAGTGCTGTCCCCAAGGTCTCTGAGATTGCCTTCAATTCTTTTTATTCTTTTTTCCTTGTTCTGCTCCTCAGCATTTTTCCCCACCATTCTGTCTTCTAGCTCACTTATTCATTCTTCTGCCTCAGTTATTCTCTTATTGATTCCTTCTAGTGTATTTTTCATTTCAGTTATTGTGTTGTTTATCTCTGTTTGTTTGTTCCTTAGTTCTTCTTTTTTAAACATTTTTGTATTTTCTTGGTCTGTGCTTCCATGCTATTTCCGAGATTTTGGATTGTCTTTACTATCATTACTCTGAATTCTTTTTCAGGTAGCTTGCGTATTTCCTCTTCATTTATTTGGTCTTGTAGGTTTTTACCTTGCTCCTTCATCTGTGACATATTTTTTTGTTGTCTCTTTTTTTTTTTTTTTTGATGGGTGGACTGTGTTCTTGTCTTACTGGTTGTTTGGCCTGAGGCTTCCAGCATGGAGTTTGTAGGCTGTTGGGTACAGCCGGGTCTTGGTGCCAAGATGAGGATCTCCAGGAGACCTCACTCTAATTAATATTCCTTGGGATCTGAGGTTATCTGTTTGTCCATTGGTTCAGACTCGGAGCTCACCACAGGAGCTCAGGCTTTATGCCCTGCCTGTGAACCAAGATCCTACAACCCATGTGGGGCAGCAAAAAAAGAAAAAAAAGAAAAAAAAAAGGAGCAGAACAATAACAAAAAGTAAAAATTAAAATAAAATTAGAAAACTAACAAATATGTTAGAAAAAATAAAAATATAGATGAAATATGACCAGAAAGTAAAACAGAACCACAAGAGCAAAAATGAGGGGGAAAAAAAAAGCTGCAAAAGGACTTGGCCATGGGGGATGGGGCTTATGTGGGGGGCAGGGCTTTGGCACAGGCGGGGTGTAGGTGGTGGCCTATGCTTAGGACCTAGCCAGAAAAGACCCTGGGGGATGGGGGGGGCAGGGCTTAGGGTCATCTGGAGGGGCCCTTAAGTGCCTCAGGCCTTGGAATGTGGATGATCAGGCCCAGGAACCCAGCAGGCTCCAGTGGGTGGGGAAAACGCCATCCATGCCTTCCCTCCCCACCATCCTCAGATCCCAGAGGGTCCCTCCCCATCTGCCCCTCCTCCATTTTTCCCCCCTCTCTCCCTTCTATGCCCCTAGGATCTCTGCAGCCAGAGGGGGCCCCAGAGGGTTGAGGACACCCCCGGTACCCCAGCAGGCTTCCCCAAACCTGATTGGGCAGGGGAAATGCCAGCTGCATTCCCCCCGATCGTCTAAACCCCCGAGGGTCCCTCCAGGTGTGGGAAGCCCTCCCTCTCCCAGCCACCCCTCAATGGCGCCAGTTCCATCTGGCCTCCACCCCTCCTTCTTGCTTGCTACCCCCCATGTCCTACCCGGTCACTCAGGAGTTCCTCCTATATCCCCTTGGGTGTCGAGGTCCCCCCCAGCATCTGGTTGGTGCCCTAGTTGTGGGGAGACACAAACTCTGCATCCTTCTGCTCTGCCATCTTCTTTAGTCATACTTGTAATGTACTACCTGTATAGCCTTGGGCAATATTCTTAAAACCTTATATATTTAATCAGCCAAAATGCATTTGTAAAATATGGAATTTTAAACAAGGATTAGGAATCCATGACATGACAGTGTTATTTATGAACATTAGATTGGAAGGTCAGAAGACACATTTTCATTACTTTATACATTTCTTTTTATACCATAGAGGAGGAAAAATATTTTTCCCTCTACTCTGCTGGGTTCTTGGCTGAGACACCCATCTCCCCTTCCATAATTAAAGATTAACAGGAGAAAAAACAAAAAACTTTAAATACATATGGTCATGTCGGAGCTCCATAAAAGAATGAGACTCAAAAGGCAGCCTGGCAACTGAGGCTTATATACCAGACTGAAAAGAGCAAAGGGATAGGGGCCTGGGTTTCAAATGGGAGGAAGGCAATTCACTGGAAGGTGAGGAGAGGAAATTGTTGGTAAAGTTTGCTCTGCCATGCAAATAAGTCAGGTAGATGAGTGATCTCTGGAAATAGAGCACTGCCAGGTACAGTCTCCCTTTCTAATATAAATTTCCCTAAATTCTACTCTGTTTTCTGAGCTTCTGTGTCTACAGTTTCTCAAAATAGTCTGCTCAAAATCATCCTTATGCCAAATGGGCATATTTTGGGGTGGCATATTCTGTTATCCTTTAATTACAATGTAACAAAAAAGAATTTTAATGCACTAATACCTTACAGCTCCTTCAAAACTAGATGCATGCAAACTTTCTTTGCCAAACTACTGCCATGAGCAGTTAACACCTTTTCTTCTCACTAAAGATTTAGCAGTACCAAAATTTATAGTAGCTTTTAGACTGAAATAGTGCTATCGTATATACTTTAATACAATGTTACATGATATAATAAAAATCTAGGCAGTTGAGATAGATTTCTAAGAGCTTTTTTCACTTTGAAAATGTATAAGATCTTGTGTCTAGGAGTCCCCGAGACCTAGGTAGCGCTATTACTAGGGGGACTCAGAAATCTCAGGGTAAAGGATATTCAGACCTGTGATTGATTATAGTGAATGGATACAGCAAAATCAACAAAGGGAAAAGATGCATGAGATGAAGTCTCAGGAAACCAAGGCAAACTTCCAAGAATCCTCTCCCAGGAGAGTCACACAGACCCACTTAACACCTCCAGCAACAAGTTGTGACAACATGTGTGAAATGTTGTTACCAGGGAAGCTCTTTAGAGGCTTGTTGCCCCCAAATCTGGGGGGAACAAGTCATGTAGCCAACCTCTGCCTAGAATGTATCAGATCTCCAGATTCCCAGAAGGAATACTGGTGGTTAGCATAAACCACATCATTTGTACCTACACTTTAGCACAGTGAGCCATTATCAGGGAATGGTGGTAACCCTTACAAAATCCAAGTTCCCAGACAGGACCCAAGGGCCAGCCTTTTAAGCAGGCCTTTCTAAGGACAGCAGTCTTAAGCCTGCTCTTTTAACTCTTTTTTGTACAGTGCCACTTATTGAGCATCTGTTCTGGGTTAGGTACTGCATGTCATCCCCAAAGCACCATGGTGTATTCATCAGAACCCAGAAGTTCTCTGAACCCTAACATTCAGGGGGGTTTTCTTGGTTTTATTTTTTTAATGGAGGTTTCACTATGTTGACATGGTTTATTAAGTCATTGGTCATTGGTGATTACCTCAATCTCCAGTGCCTCTCCCCAGGAAGTCACAGGTTAGGACTGAAAGTTCCAACACTCTAATCGTACCTTGATCTTTCTGGTGACTTGCCTCCATTCTGGTGCTGTCTATGGGTCCTTGGCCATCACTCATCTCATTAGCATACAAAAGACCCTCTTAACACTAGGGAGATTTCAAGGTTGTTAAGAGTCCTGTGTCAGGAACCTGGGATAAAAACTAAATATATATTTATTAGGTACAGAAGTAACAAGAAGTACAGTGTGCTTAATGGTTTAGAGTTTTATGCTACTGGGAAGTTAATAAGTTAGCCTGTTAATGTTTCATAGTTGATGCCAGATGACACAAACTCCTAGGGTCAGAGACAGAGGACTCTTACTATTGGCCCAGTCAGAAGCATGAGCATCATGATGTGTCAGTTCCCCATACCTCCCAAGTCCCACAGAGGTGATGTGGAGGGGCCACGTGGATGCTGTGCACACTGTGGGTTTGCAACACATTCAGAGATCCCTGAGTTTGGGGGATCCCCTTTCATAGCAAGCCTGTTTCTGGTCCCACAGGGAGACTTTACCTCCCCTTTCAAGGATGCTTTCTGCAAACACAACCCTGAGAAATGGCCCCAATGGTATAGGTATATTAGCGTAAACTGGGTACAATAAAGTTTTGTAATAAAAAAGGAGACTGTCCATATTCTCAAGAAATATTAGTTTAAGTATTTAAGGGAAAACTGACATGATGTCTATAATTTAAACTGTTTGAAATAATATATTCTACACACGTATATATTCATACACACTCTTGCCCTCACATGTAGTGAGAAATACTGGTCAGCCCAAATCTTAAAAACTGGACACTCTAAGCAAGGGAATAAGGGGGTTGACTACATTATTGTTTCAATATTGCTGTAGTTTTGAAGACTTTCAAAAGGAAAAGTTAGAGAAACCTCTGGCTGGTTTATTCTGTCCTGTCATGCCTAATTTCCAGGCAGAGTTATTCTCTCAAATAGTGGCTACTCAACCATCAGTACACTATTCCTTTTCCTTCTCCCCCACATTATCAGGCACCATTTTTTAACTTTTTCTGCTGTTCACATTTCACATAAAATGATGCTTGAACATAGTAAAATTGTCATGATTTCACATTTAATGCTGGATTTGTGCTTATAACCAAGGGGAAATTACCCCATTCTGACTCATCACTTCTACGCTATCTTATTTCAGAATTATTAAAATGTGAAAAAAATATGCATCTTAGAATTAATAAAATATGGTTGTATATACTTGTCATGCATTTTATCGTCCCTCCTTGCCCATTATAATCCAGCTCACTTTAGGAGAACATTGGGCGTAGGGTCCTGAAGGAGCTTAAGCCAATTGGACTGTGTATGGCCTGCCTTCCTGAATATACATGCAGGTAATCCTCTTCCACAGGTAAATCACACTCCTCACCCCACCCCAGCTAACACTTACCTTGAGTAGGAATTACTTGCCAGATATTCTGGCCACTGTTATCCGCATGTGTGTGTTTGGACAGCAGCGTTTGTATGGTGTGTGTGAATGGTAGGAATGGGCTGATAGAAGGTGGGTTTTCAAGCACAGACTGACTCACAGCTCCTGTCTCCTTTTCCTCTGATCTAGCAGGGCTCAGTATTTCTGAAACGCTTCTATGTTAGTGTCTCGTCTGTATAAATATTATTCCCTTTGACTAGGTGACCCTTTCCTTACATTTCCCTGGGTTGAGTTGAGACTTTGTGGAAGGAGCTTGAGTCCCCTTCTCTGGTAAGGTTTGCTGTGTGTCAGGCACTGTGGTAAGTGCCTTCCACACAGTCACTGATTCTCAGTTAAACCCTCATACCAACTATGAAATTAGTGCTGGGAGAGGAATTTCAACATAGGCCTTTGAAGTCTATTATGTATGCCAAGAATGCAGGGCCCTGACTGCCCTTCAACCAGGCCATCTAATACCAGTTCATGTATAAATATTCTCAGTTGCACCTACAATGTCCTTTATAACTTTTTCTCTCTATTCCCAGAGAAATTCAGATTAGATTTGGTTGTCTCTTCTCTTTAATTTTTTGTAATTGAACAGTCTCCCCACTTCTGTCTTTTATATAACATTGACATTTTTAATATTAATGTTTTTTAGGGTTTATTCATTTTGTATTCATTATTATTATTTATTTTTTAATAAAAAGCCCTTCTTGAGTATCTACTACAGGCCAATGAGGTAGACTAAGAACCTACTTATCTTACTATTGATGGACAAAAGAGAAAATAACCAACAAAAACACACATGAGGTAGACAATTTTAGATTATGATTGCATTCTATGAAAGAAAACAGAGGGGATAGCAAAGAGAGTGCAGGGAGAGGAAGACAGTCAAACTATGTGAGTAGAAACTGTTTCCTCGAGGAGATAACATTTGAGAGAGGAGACCTGAAAGAAAACACAGAGGTGTACAAAGATTCCTGCGGAGAATGCTTAACTCCATAGCAATGACCTCAGCATCGATGAAATAAAATTTATATTTTAAGGCAGGACAAGAATATGTAAACATAAAATCCTCTTTCTGTGTTTGTTTGGGCCACCTCTCTCCCTCCCCAATGTGCAGGGTGCTTCTGCATTACACATAAACCAGAGCTCCTCAAAGATGGGACTGCCTGCTCAACCTTAAAGATCAATTGTTTTCCCGTTCATCTGACCCTAGCAACTTAACTTCTTAAAAGAATAGCATTCTTTCCCAACTCTGTAGGAGTCATAGTGACTTGCTGCTCACTTTGGACATGCTTACCTGGACTATGTATCCTTCATGAACTTTATGTAAAATATCAGTATGTCATTTTGATATAAGATTCTTTGTCTTGAAAATGTATACGACTTTGCTTTCTAACTTCTAACAGGTGGAACAATTCTTTCTGTGAGTCTGTCTCCCAGGTTATAATCCTCAGTTTGGCTCGAATAAAATTTCCCCTTTTTTCTTCTTAACTTGATTGTTAATTAAATTTTGTAATCACCATATTCAACCAAAAACAGTTAATTTTTGCTGCAGTGTACCAAGGAAGAAAGAAAGATAGGACTCAACCTCAAAGTGACTAGTCAGGATCAGTACTTAAGATTTTGTATCATGTTGAGTTGAGGTTTTAAAGTGCATTCAGACACTGGAAAAATTTAATCACTGGGAAGAGAGGATATAAGTTGTCTATTCAATGGAAAATTTTGATTACTGAGTGGGAATGGATGCAAGGGAGCAAGAGTGGAAGCAGGCTGACCAGGTAGAAGGGTGGTACCATAACCAAGTGGAGAGCTGTTGGTGGCTTGGTCTAGGTTAGGCTTCTGTACTGCACTCATATATCTCACAAGGTAGGGGACTGCCCCCAAAATGTACAGAACAATAAATGAGTAGAAAAAGCAAGGGATATAGTGATTTATATCCCAGTGTACTACAAAATGAGTGAGACCACTTCCATTTAAGTTAACCATTTGTTTGAGCCTGCAGGTGATTTTTCTAAAACTTTAATATTTTGAAATAATGATAGATTCAAGGAACTTTTAAAGATAGTACAGAGGGGTCCCATGGACCCACTGTCTACGTTCCCATGTTTCTTAACAATATTATATGAAAACCAAGAATTTGATATTTGTCAAATGAGTACGTATAGTTCTGTGACACTTATGGCATGCAGATTCATGTAGCCACCACCAAATAGAGAACTATTCCATCTCTATGAAGTCTTATAGTCACAGCCATCACACTCCCACATCATACCAAAACCATGACACCCGCTTTTTGTAAAGTAGTATTTCAGAGTAACATTCAAAGTTCATGACCCCTCATCTATAAGTATTTCATCATGCCTTTCCTAAGAATAGAATACTTTCTTATGTAGCTAAAGTGTAATTTTAGAATTCAAGAAGGTTAACTATGATACCCTTATCTAATAAATAGTGTATATTCCGATTTTCCCCGTTGTCCCATACTATCCACTTTACAGCAGTTTTCCTGCCTATCTAGAATCAAAGCTTAAGATCATGAATTTCTCTTAGTTGTTTCTTTAGTCTCTTTTAATGTGGAACACTCCCCCATATTTTTTTTCAGTGTCATTCTTGTTTATGCAGTGTTTAAGACCATTGAATGTTCCATGGTTTCAATTTTGGTGATTATTTCCCTGTGATTAGATTTGGGTAATGGGGGGGGGGGCAGAACTGTTCCATATGTGCTGTTTTTCTTCCCATCGCAGGCCATCAATTTATCCATTCATTGGTCAGGAGGTGTTCTCTATTCTCTACATCATAAAGGCACTTATTTTGTCTCTCTACACATGAACTATAATTCTCAGAGTGATATTTTGAGATTGTGTGAATATATTATTTCCCATGAAATTTTACCTTACAGTATTTGCAGTCATTGATGATTCTTGCCTGAATTAATTATTATATTGTGATTGCCCGTCTAGGAAATTTTGAAATTAAAAGTTTTTCTCCCCCATAGGAATGATTGCTTTCTTGAACCTGTGGCTACTTACTTGTAGAAGAAACTCATTAATGTTAAATTTCAGTGGGCTAATTTGCAATAGAGGTACAAGCAGTGAATCTCTCTTGCCCTTCAAGTTGAGGTAGGTGCAGGGGACTCAGCAAGACTTCGGTGGCTGTCATCAGCATGCCGGTCCAGTGCAACGTAAAGCTGGTCAATCTATGATCTCTGGAGGAAGATATCCACTTCTCACTGGGTCTTGAGCTTGAGGCAGGCCTTGCCACAGGGAGCATTCTTATCCACCACTTTTGTTCTCAACTCAGTGGAGTTCGTGAGAGCCCTGGTACAGGCACAAGAGGTGTCTAGCTACCCCATCTGTGTGGATAACTTGAAAGATCCAGTAACCATCAACTGTGGGCACAGCTTCTGTTGCTCATGCATCAACATGACTTGGAAGGACCTAGGTGATACTTTCCCCTGTCCTGTCTGCCATTTTTGGTTTGGAGACAAGAACATCAGGAGCAAACCCAGCTCAGTCACTTGACTGAAGTTGCTAATTTACTCCAGATCAGAAGGAGCACATGGAAGGGGCAGGAAGAGAATTCTGTGTGTGAGAAGCACAATCAGTTTCTGACCCTTTTTTGTGGGAAGGACCTAGAGGTTTTATGTACACAGTGCTGTTTCTCCATTCAACACCAGAAACACTACAATTGCCCCATCATGAAAGCTGCCTCTCATCACAGGAAAGTTCTAGAATGTACCGTTGAGCCCTTGAAGAGTGATATGGAACAAGTTGAAAAAGTGATAACTCTGCAAGCCAGCCAATCAGTTGAACGTGAGAAACCAGGTTAAATGTAGGAGAGAAGAAATAAATTCTGAATGTGAGCAATTTAGACTGTTTCTACGGAATCAGCAAGAGGATATTCTTAGGCAGATGGAAGATGAAGAGATGGACATTTTAACAAAACTCTGTGAAAACTTTGTAACATTTACAGATCATGCTTCCACACTGAAACATCTGCTGAGGGAGGTAGGGGAATCTTGCCATGACATACGAACAACCACTCTGCAGATGTGGTTAGACTATCCTTGCAAACTTGTTTGTTCTTTTTGTTCACCTATAAACTCTGGCTAATGTATTTTGTCAACTCAGCCAATTTATAAGCATGAAAGTTACCAGTATGGGAAGACATGGCAAAACTGAGTCCTGATCATTAACTTGTAATGAAATGTTATCTAAAAGAATAATTTGGAATGAAAATATTAATTCAGATTATTGACAGTAAGAAGAAATTTGGTGTAATGTCACAAAGTGCAGAAAAAATACACTCACTGTTAGCTTTCATATATATGTCTAAAAACAAATTCACTCTGAAGTTCAAAAATATAAAATTCCTTTAACACACTCAAGATCATTAACTATGAGTTTTAATATATCCCTGCACTTCTGGTTCACTTAAGAAAAATCAGAAAATACAGTTTAGTAAAAGAAAAAAGAGAATATTTACTGATAGTCTCACCACACAGAAATAACCATGATAAGCATTTGTTATCATTTTTTAGGACATTTTAAATGTAGATATATAGTCATGCATTGAAAAAAATTGCATACGTAAATTTGCTTTTTTTTAATTTAAAATGAACATATTGCTGTTAATAAATACATATGTGCAACATCATTTTCAATTCTTGCATGGTATATATGTGCCACTGTTTATTCAGTTTATCCTTTATTGTTGGATAATTTATTTTTCAGGGCTCTTTCAGTTGCAAGGAACACAAAACTTAAACTGCCCCAGACCAAAAGAGGAAAAGTCTTAGGTAGGCTGTCCTCTGTTGGCAAGATAGCTACCAGCAGTTCTGGAATAATATCCTTTCAACTCCAAGTTCAGCAGGTGGGGGAAAAGCCATGCCTTCAAATGTTCTAGTTCTAGAGTTCACTCTAACTAGACCAATTTGGATTCGATCACTGTATGGAGAGGAGGAGCTGGGTGTAATCCGACAAAATCAGAGCGATCTTACCAGAATGAGGGAATATGAATGCTGATGGGCAAAAACAGCATCTGTCCACTCCAGACATTTTCAGTGTTTGCAACTATTTGCCTTCATGGACTATATACCCCAGGGACTATCCTTGAACATAAATCTTTAGAAACATGATTGATTATTTCCTTGGGATATATACTTAAAAGAGAAATTACCAGATCTAAGAGCATGATATATTTTTAATGAATTTTATACCTTTTGCCAGATTGCCTTCCAGAAAATGCTGCCAATTAACCTGTGCTTTAGAAAATAGGAAGTTCTGTGGAAATTTCTCTCTCACTTATTTTTCTTAAAGCTTAGACATATATTTATGGCTTTAAAAGATTGCCAGTTCAATCATGTAGAATGAAAGTATTCTGTACATTGAAAAACAACTCAAACAAATAAAAAGTTTCCTCATATCCTTACCATTACTGCTAGGCAAAAATTTCGTCTTTTTTTACTTTGTATTTATATTAATTACTCCTAAAAAAATTTATATACATATATCTATTGGTATTTTTATTCTGTAAACTTTCTGCTAATGTCCTTAGGCATTTATTCATTAGAGTATTGTCTTATTCATTTATAAAAGTTGTCATGTATTCACCCTTAATCTTTGTCCTATATGTTGCATTTACCTCTTAACTTGGTTAGGAGCTAATAAAGTTTAGAGTATATAATATAGAGGCCTGGTTTGTTGCCCACGTTTAAAGCCTGTTTCCACCACTTTGTTTTGTGTCTTTGGGCAAGTTCTATAACCCCGCCTCTGCCTAAGTTTCCTTTTTGGGAAATGGAGATCATAAATAGTATTTATTTCACAGAATTGCTGTGAGGATTAAATGAAATAATGCATCTGAATAACTGAGGACAGTGTCTGGTATATAGTGATCAATTTTAGATATTATTTTTGTTTGTGTTGTTTTTCAGTGTATAGAAGATTTACATTTTATGTAACTGAATCTAGCAATCTTTCTTTTAAGCCTTCAATAAGTGTCTAAGCTTTAAAAAAAAAAAGATAAAAGAGAACTTTCCACAACTTTCTATTATCCAAAGCACAGATTAATTGGCAAGAATTTACTTTGTATAATTGCTAATCTGGGGACTTCCCTGCTGGCGCAGTGGTTAAGAATCTGCTTGCCAATGCAGGGGACATGGGTTAGATCCCTGGTCTGGGAAGGCCCCACATGCTGCGGAGCAACTAAGCCCATGCGCCGCAACTACTGAGCCTGCGCTCTAGAGCCCGTGAGCTGCAACTACTGAGCCTGTGTGCCACAACTACTGAGGCCCGTGCGCCTAGAGCCCACGCTCCGCAACAAGAGAAGCCACCACAACGAGAAGCCCATGCACCACAGCGAAGAGTAGCCCCTGCTCGCTGCAACTAGAGAAAGACCATGCACAGCAACAAAGACCCAATGCAGCCAAAAATAAATAATTTTTTAAAAATTCATTTAAAAAAATTGGTAATCTGTACAGACTTAGAGAAAAACAATCTATCTGGTAATTAATGCCACTGAATTATACACTTAAAAATAGTTAAAATAGTAAATTTTATATTATAAATATTTTGTATAATTTAAAAAAATTAATAATGTAATATTCCAAAACCCATTGAATTGTACACCTAAGTGAGTGAATTATATGGTATGTGAATTTATATCTCAATAATGCTGCTTTCTTTAAAAGCCTAGCTGGAAAAGTAATGTCCACTTAGAATATGACAAATTTCCCTTCTCTTTCCAAATGAAGGCACTATGACAATAAGAATTGCTTTGCATTTTGATTCATTCATTTGACAAATATTTACTGAGTACCTATTATAGGCCAAGCACTGTGCCAGCCCCTGGGGATTCATTGGAGACCAAAACAGTCATGGAGATTATTATAGTAAAGGTATGGGGGCCAGACATTAAAAAAATTCACCCAAATGAATATTTAATTACAAGTCCAAGATGTGCTTCTTGGAAAACTGAAGATTACCATATAATGGGAAAATAATTTAGACTAGGGGTCAGGAAAGGCCTCTTTGAGGAAATCAAGCTAAGGCTTAAGGGAAGACTAGGACTTATGCTGGAGAATTTCCCAATGAATTCCATGAACATACTATAGTAAATAACGAACAGCCTATAGCAACATTAAATTTTAGGGGAACAGCTACAACAAAAACAAACACCCTACCAATTTTCCTAACAAGACATTTAAACCTACTCAGTTCTTACACTGATAAATGATGCTGGGATGCAGTAAATGTTCTATGCCAGCACTTCTTAGACTTTGCTGTGCCTATAAATTTTCCTGAGGATCATCTAGAATGCAGATTCTGATTCAGTAGGTCTGGGCCAGGCCCTGAGACCCAGATGTGGCCATGCTGCCTGGCAGAGCACCACATTTAACTAAGGAAAACAGACATTGCCATTAAATAGATGCAGCAGCTTTCCTGAATTATCTTGTGAACTCTCTCTTGAACTGTTTATTTTCAGTTCAAGCAAGTTTGCTGCTGTTGGATTTCATAAAGCTTTGACTGAAGAACTGGCTGCCTTAGAAAACACTGGAGTCAAAACAACACGTCTCTGCCCTAATTTCATAAACACTGGCTTCATCAAAAACCCAAGAACCAGGTAAGTTGAGACAGAAATGAACAAAAAAAGATTGGGGATTGCTATGAATATCAACAATTCTGTGGGTTTTCCTAAGTATTTTAATCATTGAAACACCTGATATTTGAGGCCTTTACCTCATCTCAGTTTCAGCTTCTGTAGACTGTGGGAAAATAGGTGGAGAGACAGAGAGAGGGAGAGAATGTATATAATTATAGATATGAATGACACAGTGAAGTTGCTAATCCTTCCTTTAGGTCTGGTGGTTCTCAGACTTAAGTGTACATACATTTCTCCAGGAGCGCTTGGGAACCATGTAGGGGTCCCACCCCACAGAGATGTTGATTTATTTGCTTTGGTTGGGATTCAGTAGTGGTGGGGAAGGGAGCCTGGAACTCTGTATGTTTAACAAG